>NC_083335.1:5517378-5817378 GCF_963455315.2 Globicephala melas | reverse complement strand
TCTATTTAACTCTTTTGTAAACCTTTAGAACTTTAATATACAATGTGTCCAGGTAAGAAAATCTGTGATTCTCACCCTCCACTCCTGTCTTCCCCCTGCCCCCCACACTTGCACTCACACACACTCACACACGGATATGTACTTCCATTTTTTTCTTTGAAGCCCGAAGGCCTATGCATTTTTCAGTTTCAGAAATTGCTGACGTGGAACTCGTAGACTGTTAGTGGTGGAAGTTTTCAAGTCTGTGATTTTTGGCAAACATCTAAATGATTCTGTGATAACTAATAAAAATGGTAATGAAATGGTAGGTTTCTGTGATGGTTTCCATCCTGACAAACTCCTGACAATTTCATATATATTTGAAGCCATGCCAAAATTGAGGAATGAGGCGGAATCATCGATCTCATTTTCCATGTAATGCGTAATAGGCCCAGGCAGAGGGATGTAGCGCGGTTTACAGCAGCAGTGGGCCCTTCTCTTTGCCCTCTGTTTGGAATCAGTGAATCCAGCCACGCGCAGGACTGAGCACCTACTCTGTGCTGAATATCGAGAGCATGTGGCTCATATGACCATATGAGTTGTTGTTATCAGTGGGACACTTTTTAAAGCAAAAGGGGACATGAACCAGTGCAACGGGCATTTGACCTCAGCTGAGGGACGTTTAGGCAAGTGACTTAGCCTCTCCGAACCTCAGTTTCTCCAACCGGCGATGAGAATAACACCTGGTATGTGGATCGTGTCTAACAGTGCGCGGTGCACGGTACGGCCTCCAGAAAGAGTTCATTCCATCCTCTTCCCTGGAAGAATTCCCAGCCCTGGAATACTGTACATTTTTGTCCAGTGCTTGACGACATTTACCCAATGCTCCTTCCATTGGGGTACTTAGTGTTCATATGTGTCTTCTTCTAATGCTGTTTGGATCATAATTGGTGGGAGAGCTGGGTCTGTGCCTTATTTATCTTTGCGTTTCCTATAAAGCCATTAGTTCATTAATTCATTAGATAGCTACTGATTGAACACCTTCCTTTAACGAACAAAAATACTTGAAAAACAAGATAGGTATAGATACCTAGGCAGGTAAAATAAAGCATGCTTGCACCGGAGGAATACACAAGAACCTGGGGGACTTAAGAGCTGATGTGGTCTCTAAAGACACTTGAGTGTAATGCTCAAGCAGTGACTTATGACCAGGGGAATTTTCCTGACTTCATTCAGATGTAGGAATCATCAGTTTTGGTTTCATAAAACATGTATTGGCATTTTCATCGGAACAGGGAGAGAGTAAATAAGTAACCGTCTCTATATCACAGGGTTGCCATTTCTTAAAAACAGAACAAATTATCAGGTTTCAGTTGCAACTCTTTAAAAAAAAATCTTGCCCAGACCTTGTTTTAAAGCCTGTAATTTCGTCCATTTTTGGATGCATTGGGATTTTTTTAGACGTTTAAAAATAACGGAGATTACAAAAATCGAAAGTTTTCTCATGGTGGTAGCCTTGTTTCTTTATGGTATGCCAATAGGTTTAAGAGACACTGATGTTGAAACATTGAAAGTTGTTGAAGAAAACCAGCTGGGTGATGAATTCGGACTTACGTAGGATAAATCTCATTACCCCCTGCCTTTCTCCTCCTCTCCCCCGTCTCCTTCCCTTTCCTCTGTATTGAATAACCTGCTACGCACTAGACATCAAGTCCTCCCTCCCTCGTTTAATTTGGAAGTGCGGCTCCAACCCTTTGGCCATCACTTTATGCCAGGTGAACATCGCGTCTCACCTGATTTCCGTGCCTGGTTTCCTTGCCTCTGGTCCTGCCCCTCCACACCGTGCCTTCTCCACCTTGCGGCCAGGCTGAGCTTTTAGTGCCGCCCACTACCTAAAGCTATAGATGAAACGTCTGGAAATGCCTTTACCCGGCCCTTCTGCCCTCACTTTACGCTTCACACGCTCTAGGAAGACTTCCCAAGCCAGGTGCCCCTCTTCTCCATCCCCGGGGCACCCTGTCCTCACTCCAGTGGAAGCGCATCTCACATTCTATTTTTTTTTTTTGACATCTTTATTGGAGTATAGTTGCTTTACAATGGTGTGTTGGTTTCTGCTATGTAACGAAGTGAATTAGTTTTACGTATACATATATCCCCATATCCCCTCCCTCTTGCGTCTCCCTCCCTCCCACCCTCCCTATCCCACCCCTCTAGGTGGGCACAAAGCACCGAGCTGATCTCCCTGTGCTACGCGGCTCCTTCCCACTAGCTATTTTACATTTGGTAGTGTATATATTCACATTCTGATTGCCTCTTTATATATGTTTCTTTTCCAGTATCCTGTAAACTCCTGAGGGCAGGGAGTATAGGTAAGCTTATTGATCATTGTATCCCCAGCACCTAGCACAGTGCGTAGCACTTAGGTAGGGGCCCAGTCAATGCTGGCCGTGGTGTTCTTGCTATATTAGTCTGCTCGGGCTGCCATGACAAAGTACCGTTGACTGGGGGGCTTAAACAACAGACATTTATTTTCTCGCAATTCTCAAGGCTAGAAATCCAAGATCAAGGAGTAGGCAGGGTTGGTTTCTTCTGGATCTTCTCTCCTTGTCTTGGAGATGGCCACCTTCTCCCTGTGTCTTCACAGGGTCTCCCACCATGTGTCTTTGTGTCCTAATCTCCTCTTCCTATAAGGACACTGCTTACAGTGGATTAGGGCCTGCCTTGTTGACCTTATTTAACTTAATCATCTCTTTAAAGACCCCATCTCCAAATACAGTCACATTCTGTGGTACTGGGGGTTAGGGCTTCAACGTAGGAATTTTGAGCGGACACAGTTCAGTCAATTAACACTTGCCTCTCAGATACGGACAGTCTAGCAGACAATCGTCCTGCCTAAGGCCTATCTTCGTATATATGGAAAGACATTTAGGGAGTGGAATTCTCACAGTGGGCTTCTGGGGTGTTGGGGAGGCCCCAGGTCTTCAGTGTGTGCTCTCCGAGGCCACTGCCGGGCAGTGAGTCTCTCTTTTCCTAGTTGATAGATTCAGCTGAGTTGACTTGAGCAGCAATGCCGCTAGGCTGTTGGGGAGACCAGAGGTGAACCACGGATGTCCTTTGGTGATGTTGGCAAAGCTGCCAGATCTGGAGGGCTTTGCCCTTACCCTCAGTACCCAAAGCTATTTTAACTATTTCATACTGTCCATTCGCAGGATGCCATAATTACGTGATCATATCTTCTCATTCACTTTTTGCAAGCATATTTGGAAAACTTTATCCTTAGCTCCTCTGAGTTGACTTGCTGTAAAGCACACTTGGATACTCAGAAAGGAGTTGGCTGGCCTTGGAAAATTTGTCACCTTATAGGTGAATGGAATCTATTGGTTATATTTGCTCATTGTGAAACATATAAATTATCAATAACCTGTTCTCTCTCTGGCGTGTTCGACTGACCGGCATTGTTCGCAGTCTCTAAAGTATTCTTTGTGTGCATAAAATTCCAGACCCGTGTGCAGATGAAATATGAAATTCAAATGTTACTGAAAGACTCAGGCTTTCTCAGCCAGGCCTGACATCTTGTCTAATGGAAAGCCCGTTTGAATCCACGGGCCCCTGGTGTCATGTGACCCAGATTGGAGGCGAGGAGGTACCTAGGATCCTAGATCTTCCAGAGGAGAGGGGCTGCTTGCCCTGACGGCACTTTGCAGTGAGGGATTGTCGGCAAGAGGGAACCTGGTCAATTCAGCGGTAGTAATCAAATATTTGGGAAAGAGGATGCCTCAAACTGTCAGAATATATCATCATTTGATGGCAAATCCAGGATAACTCAGTACCCTGGGTAAAAGCTTTGGGTTTCCCACTGGACCTATCCTTACAACCAGCTCTCTGGCGATGTGGACCGTAGACTCACTGAACTACATAGAATAAAGGAAGGAACCATCTAGTCCAAACCTCTCAGGTAGACGTTTGGGGAAAATGAGGCCCAAAGGATGGCAGGGACTTACTTGGTGCCAGTGATGGGGCAGGGACCAGGATTTAGGTCTTGTGACCCTCAGTCCAGCCATCTTTCTTCATCATATGAGAGTGATTAGACCCCTGCCAGGCCCCTCACTAGAGGGAGTGTGGCTGACCATCTCTGCTGAGAGGCAGTAGAGCTTGGTGGTTAAGAACATTCACTCAAGAACCAAACTGCCTGAGTTTGAATTTCATACTAGCGCTGCGACCTTCGACAAGGTGCTTCATGTCTGCCTTGGTTTGCTAGGGCTATAGACTGGGTGGCTTAAACAGCAGTAATTTATAC
Source organism: Globicephala melas (assembly GCF_963455315.2). Classification (NCBI taxonomy): domain Eukaryota; kingdom Metazoa; phylum Chordata; class Mammalia; order Artiodactyla; family Delphinidae; genus Globicephala; species Globicephala melas. The sequence goes on along the minus strand of NC_083335.1, from coordinate 5,813,102 downwards.
AGTTCTGGAGGCTAAAAGTCCAAGATCGAGGTGTTGGCAGACTTGGTTTCTTCTGAAGGCTCCTTGGCTTGCAGATGGCGGTTTTGTTCTGGGGTTTTCACATGGTCCTCCCTCTCTACATGTCTGTGTCCTAATCTCCTCTTCTTATAAAGACACCACTCATATTGGGCTAAGGCCCATCCCCATGACCTTACCTTAATTACTTCTTTAAAGACCTTGTTTCCAAATGTAGTCACATTTTGAGATACTGGAGGCTAGGATGTCAACATATGAATTTTGGGGGACACAATTCAGCCTAAGGCCATCTTCATACGTACGCAAAGTCATTTGGGGAGTGGGATTCTCACAGTGGGCTCCTGGGGTGTTGGGGAGGCCCCAGGGTTTTTTTTAATATTTATTTATTGGCTGCTTTGCGTCTTAGTTGCCCTTTGTTGCAGTGCGTGGGCTTCTCTCTAGTTGTGGCTTGTGGGTTTTCTCTCTCTAGTTGTGGCACGTGGGCGCCAGAGTAGGTGGGCTCTGTAGTTGTGGCATTCGGGCTCTCTAGTTGTGACACGCGGGCTTAGTTGCCCCGTGGCATGTGGGATCTTAGTTCCCTGACCAGGGATTGAACCGGCGTCCCCTGCATTGTAAGACGGGTTCTTAACCACTGGACCACCAGGGAAGTCCCAAGGCCCAGGTTTTAAGTGTGTGTGCTCTCCAAGACCAGTGACCTTGGTTATCTTATCTACAAAACTGGAATGACAATAGCTTCTACCCCCAAAAGGTATGGGGATTAAATGAGTTGGTTCACTGTAGTATGCTTAGAACAGCACCTGGTGTGTGGTAAGCCCTCACGACCCTTAGCGAATATTCTGGAAAGTTAGGTTCAGAATAGTTTTGAAGCTGTTTTGCTGTTGAGTCTATAGACGCAGCAATAGTACATTCCTCACTTCCAATGGATCTTTAATTCATAAACTGACAAAAACAGGATCTAAAGCCCTTTGTTAAATAAGACCATTCCCAATGGATCAGTATAAGGAACTTTCATACAGAGGGTTCTGAGAGTTGGAAACATAGTATGTCTATTTAAAGAGACAATCCTAGATAATGTCCCTGAAAGGTAGAAATAATTAACAAAGGATGGAATTGTCATTCTGTTTGTGCTTCTAGCCCCATGGGCTATTATTTAATAAAACCTTCCTTCTTGATTAGTTGACTAGCACTGGAAATATATTTTGGACCTAGGACCCTGGTGGAGGAAACATATGAAAAGCAAACTTAAAATGTAAATACGTTTTCCTATTTTAGTTCATTCATTCAACAAATGTTTCTTCTGTGTCTGTGTATCTTATGTTGTGGCAGGTGGCATCTCCTCCAGAAACTCATAGAGGGGAGACACCTGCTTGCAATAGAAGTGAAAGGAAAGAGATGTGAGCAGGGAGCCACTAACTCACAAGAAGTAATTCGGCCTAAAAGAGCCAGATTCCCAGAGGATGTGAGTGAAGAGCTAAATCGTGAACTATGCGTGGGAATTGGCCAGGAAGCCAAGTGAGGAGGAGAAATTAGGGGCACCGTATGCATAAAGGCTAGGGAATCAGAAAAAGCGTGTCAGCGAGTGGAGCCACTGTAGTTTGCTATGGCTGGATCATCAGATGTGCTGGGCAAAATGGTGTGCAATGAGACTGAACATTTTGTGTCGTCCTCAGGAGGGTAGACATATCCTGTAGAAGCTGCCTGACGGTGATGACCGATGTGACTAATTGATAGGAGCATTGATTCCCTGGGAGCCTGAATGAGGCCTTAGAGCCCATGGCGACACAGCCATTACTAAGCACTGGAGGTACCGTCTATCCGAGCTGTAGGCAATGACAATTGTTAACGAGTAAAGTTTAGTCAGAAACATTTGCTTTACCTAAAAACAATTAGTCTTGGGAATCATAGTCTGTATAATTTTTTAGTTTCCAAAATGTTCTTCCTTGCCTGATTTGTAGATGTAACACAAGCGTTCCTCAGAAGAACTGGAATTAGATCAGATATAGCGATTTGGGTTTACAGGGGCCTCCTAAGAAAAAGTAAAGATAGAACTGTCCCCACATGTTCATCTGAATTTATAAGGTTCTTAAAGTTCAATGAAATGTTCAGATAACATCATGATCTTGTGGCCATGGGAATCTTGGCCTAAAACTAAGCATTGTAAAGTTTCAAAGACTGATTCATCTTAGTATTTTTGCTTTTAGCCTAAGGGATAAATGATTTTCCTCACAAAATCAAACAAAACAAAGTCCCTGTGATTACCCTCTATTGTAATAAGGTAAGCATTTAGAACACAGTATATTGGTCAGTTTTGCCAATTTGTTTCAAAAGGCCCATGGGCTGCACATGATATTTTGGAAAATTTGGCCTGTTTTTCTATGTGCTGCTTCAATACTCATGTTTTTGCTCAGAAAAGACTTTTTTTTTTGTTTTTAAGATGCTGGGGGTAGGAGTTTATTAATTAATTTATTTTTTTGCTGTGTTGGGTCTTCGTTTCTGTGCGAGGGCTTTCTCTAGTTGTGGCAAGCGGGGGCCACTCTTCATCGCGGTGCGCGCGCCTCTCACTATCGCGGCCTCTCTTGTTGCGGAGCGCCGGCTCAGTAGTTGTGGCCCAGGGGCCTAGTTGCTCCACGGCATGTGGGATCCTCCCAGACCAGGGCTCGAACCCGTGTCCCCTGCATTAGCAGGCAGATTCTCAACCACTGCGCCACCAGGGAAGCCCCAAGAAGATGTTTTTATTAAGGTACATTAAATGACCACTTTTGGTTTTGCTGAGTTTTGTGTAATTTTTAAAAATCATGTACTATTAATTTCTAGCAACATAAAGTCACATTTATTTTGGTGCTATGCATATATTATATATAAACATATAAAACCTAAGATGTAGTTGCGTATTCTATTTACGTTCTTAAGTTACGCTGTATATGTATGCAGAGACAAAGGATGCTATTAACCTACAGTGATGCTATCACAGGTCAGTTTCCCCAGGAAGTCAACTCTGAGATGGAGATCTGTACATGGGAAGTTTTCTGAGGAGTGTTTTTAGGATCACTACTTAGGAAAGAGTAAAAGAAAGTGAGATAGCCCTTTGGAGCTGTCCTGAATTGAGGTCAGGTGCCAGGCCTTTAAACCCCTGCATCAACCAGTTACTGGATGTTGGCTGTCCCCAGGGAGTGGGTGCGTCTTTGGGTGAGGCGCTTTCTTAGAGTAAGAGCCATTCCCGGAAAGATGACTCAGTTGAGAGCGGTCAGCAGCCAACTCTCCCGGCTGCTGGAGGAGTGAGTGCTTCTGTCTGGAATAGGGGCAGGGATCTGGGACACTGGGGACACTACGTGGACACGTGCACCTACACAAATACGCATATCCCTCGCATCTGATGGATACTGGTCTTTACATTGATGGTGGTACATTTAATAGATATTTCGCTTGTGACTTTCATGCCTATTTTTAGTTCTTCCACCATTCCTTTCTGGAGTAGCCTGAAGTATCTTTTCCTTATGTCTTCTTCAATTGACTCAAACTGATATTGTTTTCTGGCCTCCTGGACCAAGCCACTTGAGGAAAGGCCATCATTTGCTATATATTGACATAATTCTTTCGTTTGTACACATGTGAGAACCAAAGCCCGTTGGTTGTGTCTTTCAAAGGAGACGAAACTGTTGGATTTCCCAGAAAGAATCCATTCTTTCAACTGAATGAGTGTTTCTGGCCTCGCCTGGCAATAAATTGTCGTTCGGTGTCAACATACATTGAATTCATGTCCCTTTCCTCGTGCCACCCCTTCAAAATGAAAGTAAAATCAGAGTCCCATTTAAAAATGAAATGCCCAAGGACAGAGAGCTATGCAATTGGCTAAGACCAGCCTATTGACAGTGCCTTATGAGGAGGTCTCTGTTAGCTGGAGAAGACCCTTAACTCAAGGTCAGTGCTCTAGGGCCCTGCTCTTTTTAAACTTGAAGGGATCATTGCATATAGTCTAGTGTCCATCAACCTTGCCGGGTAAAGGAAGGAGGAGTGAGCAGGGGTGGGAGTGAAGTTCTTAAAGTTCCAAAGCTACCCTTGAGCAAAATGTTTGGGTATATTCAATCCTGAAAGAAAATACTGGCTTTGCTGGGCTCAGATCACCTGGGGTTTGTTTGAATGTTTTGATGCTCTAACACCGGCGGAGAGATACATGCACATAAGCATTTCGCATTTATACTGCAATTGTCATGTAATTATAATGAACGGGTTTAGGAAAATTACTTGATTAACCATTTCTAGTAAGGGTTTTGAGAATTTCTGTCTGGTTTTTACATTTGAAAAGAGAATGTTTTGAACTATGAATGGAGCCTCATAGGCACATTAGTAATGACCGTGCAGCCTGTCCACTCAATTACTGTTTATGTGGACTAGGTTTTACTTCTAGCCTCGTTTCAAGTTCACAAATATCTCTCGAGTGCCTACTAAGTAGAAAGCAGTACAATAATACCCCATTTGGTAACAGGTGGTGAAGCTGGGCGTTTGGATGGTACTGACACCTGGTCATGATGGAATCTGTGCCCTTGGAGACAGGGCCCCAACTCTGTCTGAGATCTTGATCGTCTAGTCTGACACACGCATATAGAGTCGGAAGACAGGCCTGATGAATAACAGTACCATCTGACAGCAAATCATCAACGCAGGGAATTTAGGCCACAGCAGCTTGCTCGCTCTTTACACTGTCATGGCTGATTGGTTATTCTCATCACCCTTTGTTTAAAATCATTTCAGAATTAATTGGTGTTCATTAACAAAAGTCTTTGCAGTGGAATTGCAGAAACAGTCATTAATGTAGCTAATAAACATAAAAAAGAAAAAAGGTCCTATTACTGGGTCCCTACAGGCTGTTAACTAACATTTTGAATAAGAATACATAAACATAAATTAAACATTTTTCAGACTGCTAAGAATGTGGGAATTTCACACGGTGGTCTGTAATAATGCTTTGAACTAATTTGTTCCTTTTAAAAAAAGTGTACTCCAGAGAAAGTGCTTCTGGTTAGGTATTATTATCTTGGGGGATCTCTCAGAAAGCCAAGGCAGGGCCGGAGGTAAGCCACCCCGACAGCCAGTAGAATTTACCTAAAAGCAGAGCCTTCTGATGTAAAACAAAAGCCAAGTCTAACATCCTGGCGTTATTTGACCACACGGTAGGTTCCTAAGGTAAGCACCTTAATGAGACTTAGAAAAAGACTCATTTTACGAGACAAAGAAACAAATCTCTCTTTTTTTAATCTCACTTCTTTTTTAAAATTTTTATTTTATATTGGAGTATCGTTGACTAACAATGTTGTGTTAGTTTCAGGTGTACAGCAAAGTGATTCGGTTACACGTGTACATGTATCTATTCTTGTTCAAGTTCTTTTCCCATTTAGGTTATTACAGAATATTGAGCAGAGTTCCCTGCTGTTATACCGTAGGTCCTTGTTGGTTATCTATTTTAAATAAGCAGTGTGTACGTGGCAATCCCAAACTCCCAATCTGTCCCTCCCCCCTGGTAACTGTAAGTTCATTCTCTAAGTCAGTGTGAGTCTGTTTCTGTTTTCCAGATCCATCCATGTTAATGCAAATGGCATTATTTCATTCTTTCTAATGACTGAGTAATAGTCCATTGTATATATGCACCACATCTTCTTTATCCATCCATCTGTTGATGGATGTTTAGAAGAAGAAGCGGTACTTTCTTGACCAGGCGCCGCTGTTGTGGCTTAGCAGTCTTATAATGCCAAATCTTCAACCACATCTCATGAGAATAAACTCCAGGAAACATCCACGTTATTTTGGAATGATGCAATCATGCTGACCTCTGTTTCTGTCCCAGGGCCAGGGACTAGGATTTGTGAAGACTTTCAGATGAGCTTTGAACGTGTCTCTCTGTGTATTTTCATAGGCACAGCTCCAGTTAACTCCCAAAGGTGCACCGTTCTCGAAGTGATCTACAAGCAGGCTAGAGAATCCATCAAAATTTCTCATTCTAAATTCAAAATTTAAACATAGTTTTACAAATTCACTTTACTACTCAAAAAGGTATTTGTGTCATATGGCAATAAGGACAGGGCAAGGTGTGGGAGTGGTGAGAACTTTTGCTCTAATACTAAATACCAGTGAAGCAGCTCCCTTCACTTACCTCCACCCAGTTGAGAACTTGCGTGATTAGCCAATATTCTCTAAGCCCTGTGGGAAATCTGCTGGCTGCAGCGCCTGACGTCTGCACTGATGGCCCGAGGCAACTTTGGGGTACACCTACTGCTTCGGCTCCCACCAGTTGAATTGTATGGCGAGTGGGGGGTTAGCTGTGTTTGTTGTCCCCAGTGCTGTTAATGCCAGCTGTACTTAGTATTGTAATTCTGTCATTTCATTCGGTATCGCATAAACCAAAGAAAAATGAAGGTGAAATGAAGTTGAATGTTCTGGAAAAACTCAGTTCTATTAGTTTCTTATTGCTGGTGTCACAAATGACCACAGACTTAGTGGCTTAGAACAACAAATTTATTCTCTTACATTTTAGAGATCAGAAATCCGAGATGGGAATCATCGGGCTAAAATAAACATGCCAGCAGGGCTGTGTTCCTTCTGGAGGCTTTAGGGGAAAGTTTGGTTCTTGCCTTCCTCAGCTTCTAGAGGCTGACCTCTGCTTCCATCCTTTCATACCCCATTCTGCCTCTGCTCTTGTTGTCACAGTGCCTTCTTCTCTGGCACTGAGTCTTGTACCTCCCTGTTCCTTAACCTAATCACATCTGCAAAGTCCCTTTGGCCATGTAAGGTACCATATTCAAAGGTTCTGGGGATCGAGATAGACATCTTTTGGGGAGCATTATATTCTCTACCACAGTCCAATCTCTGGCCCCCAAAGATTCACGTCCATCCCACATGCAAAATACATTCCCTCCATCCCAGCATACCCATAAGTCTCACATCAGTCAAGTTCAGTTGATTTAAAAAATGCAATCAAAATAGGTGTTGGTGAGACAACCATTAAAGATTCAGGAAAAATGATAAAAATCTAAAAGATTCTGCACTCAGATTGCCTCTTACGTGTCCTTAAGTTCCTACTCCGCTCTTAAGAATCTCAAAGGAGCAATCATTGAGGATGCATTATACGTGTGGCTTAGGTGAAAAGTAAGTGGTGGAAATCCAGTCCACGATCCGTGCTCAAAGGCCTTGGCCTTAGATTAAAAGATTTGTGAATGAACGAACAATTTTATGGGTGAAATTATAACATAGATTTTGATGTACCGAAATTTGTGATACCCCATTTGAATGAAATCCTTTGATTCAACGGCCAACTAAGGGTTGTAATCAAGTTCAGCTGAAAGAGCGTGTCTAACCATAGAGTGTCATCATTCTAGACTGCGAGCTACTGTCCCAGATGAATAAACAGAGTTGGGAATTATGGCCCTTGTCTTTATGTCTTGCCACTACATTTTCTGCAGCTGCCAGTTCGGGCCGTTCACCAACCCCCAAACTCCTCAGGCACATTTCTTTCTCTCTGCCGTTGTTCGTGCCACTTTCCCTCGCTTGCAAAGCCCTCTTCTCTCCCCATTTTTTCGGTCTCTCTCCTCCCTCTCCAACAGGAGACATTTATCTTATCTACAGTTCCCTTTAAAAAGGAGTCAATTTAAGTATATTTACAATTATGAACTTTGGCAATTTGATGAATAGTCTTCATACCTGAGTAGCTGGGATCATTGGGTCTGCAAGGACCCAGTGGGTGTGTTGCGTCTGTGGGCATCTAGGAATGATACAGCTGCAGCTGGTTTGTAATACGTATCAGAGCTTTAGCCTAGAAAAATGTCTTGCTAATGTATTTGAACATAAAATACCAGGACAGGTAATTTGCAGAGGGAAGTGCAAATGCTGAATGTGTTGCAACAAAACCTAATTTTATTATGGCAACAAACACACACGTGTGTGTCTAGAGTAGATAAGTAATTGCAGGCATCCTAGTACAGGGGATTTAATATTTAACTCTTAACTACAGCTAAAGTCGGTCCTGATGTAATTTAAAAAAAATGTGTTAACCTTTGGTAATTAGAATATAAAACCAGGAAGACTAAAAATTGTTAGTCTAACTTTTGTTTACTGACTAGAACATCTAAATGGCTTTAGACATCACGAAACAATAAAAAAATGGGCTTCCTATTGGGTCTTTGATCCATTTTAATTTATTTCTGATGCTGTATGCAGTTTCTGAATATCTTTTGTGGCTTGTAATAAAATAGCCGCAGTGCAATTTTGCATGTATGTCAAGCGACGCGTGACCTGCTATGCAAATTTAATACCAAGGTGCCAAAGCCGAATTCATAATGTTTCCCAGCTACAGAGCTGTTTAAGGCAGTTTAGAACTCAATGAATATGTAATATGAAGGTGATAAGACCTAAATAGAAACCTTATTTATCTACTATGAAAAAGTATTTATACACAGAATACTTAGCACAAGCAGAAAGTGGACAGAGTTTCCAATTATATGGTTTTTGCATAAACAAATGTTAAACTGCATGCTCTGCATAGATGATAATGTAGGCAGCGCCTCTTCATTGTGCTTGAAACTTTGAAAATGTTTGCAGATGTGTGCCTCCCTCTTAGGATACAAATAAAATGAAATGTTTAGCTGAAGCAGTGGATGCCCTTTGAATTCCAGTATTTCCTCTACCTAGTGTGTTAGCCTAGATTGTATACTTGATATAGGACTGAACTTCTTTAATACCCAGGTAAGCAGATATATATCTTATGGACTCTTGCGGTTTATTTTGCAATGAGAGAGCAATTGACAGCAACTGACGAGAGTGAGAAAATCTTTTTCCCAGGTGGTTTTGGAATGCATAACGTTATATGGGCCTCGACTTTTGATACACCACTGTTCAAATCGATATAATGCTATGGTTTCTGATGGAGTAGCTAGGCCATAATTCGAGGAAACATTTCAGGAGTTTGCTGACTGGTGCTGTGGGCAGAGGTGGATAGGGGAAGACAGGGCTTGATTGATTGATGGGAATCAATCCTAGCTTTTTATCATGAGAAAAAATATATTTCTGCTTCTCCCTAGGGAGAGGTAGAAAGCGAGCTAATGCATTTGTGTATATGCAGTGTGTGTGCACACATGCATATGTGTGAGGGCATGCGCAGGCACACACACGCGCGCGCACACACACACACACACACACACTCAGTCTGCACTGTTTTATGACGCCCCTGCCAGTCAGATTCTAGACACATTTATATCCTTTGGCTTAGAGTAAGCTGCTACAATAATGACTAATCGTGTGTAGAGCAGTCAAGGAAAATGTAGAAGCGGGATTTGAAAAAGGCATCTATAATGCCATCTGGGTGGCGCTGATACTTGGAAGAGCTTGGAAGGCAGTATCTGGAGGCCAAGTGCTGTCACAACAAAGTCAGAACAAAGTCCAAGTGATAGGGGAAGTCACGACTCTTGGTAGATAATGATGAACTTTCACACTGGGTCTGTGTTTAGGTCTTTCAGGGGGAAGAATCGGTTTTAGAAATCTAACTCCGTGAAAGCCACACTTGTCCTTAGACAAACTGCCAGGATAGACACTACTGCTAGGAAGCTGGTGGGCCCCTGCCTTTGCATTTTCGCTTGCCATATGTTTCCTTTGGAAAGCAACGTACACACCAAGAGTGCTTCAAAATCAGACCGTATTCCTAAGGAAGGGCAAAATAAAGACTAGATATATCCAATAGCAGCTCAAGATTTTAATATCAAATTTTATTTGTATTGGTCTTTGTCATTGTATTTTCTGTTAAAGCTTCAACACACAGTAATCTATGCATTTCACCTGAAGGTTACATATTGCTTTCTAAATGAGATGTGATGTCAGGCGCTGTTCATCTTATTTAACAAATGGGGGAACTGTCAGGGTAAGTGATGTGATCCTCAAAAGATCGGTGACATATTTGGGTCGTGGAGACTGGTGAAGTGGAGATTTGGCAATTATCTGGGTCATTTCCTCAACAGAGAACAGCCAAACTTGATAATTCAGACAAAAAATAATCTACCTTGGCCACTTTGATTGAACAGATGAACTGCAAACTTGCCAGATCTCTACTTCCTGATGCTCTGTTCAAAGCAGCCTTCTCTGCAGCGGGGCCAGGCGAGCAGGCCGACTTCCCGGGTAGGCGCTCGTTCTACTTAGCTTAATTAAATGTACCAGGCACCTGAAGTGATGGAGTTCCCCAAGGGAGTATTTGAGCCCCATATTGATCCAAAGAGGGGTGTGCTGTGGCAGTGGAGAGATGCCATTCTTAGGGCCCGCCATGTTCTTCAGCCAGCCCCTGTCTTGCCACTTAAGTCCCCTCAGCCTCCGCAAACTCCCCTCCCCTGGTCCATTCTTCCCCTAAGCTATTCTGACCTTGGCCTTTTGCCGATGCTTCCAGGAAGACGCTTACAAGGGGCGTTTTGGAATACAAGTGCAGTAAGGCATTGGAAAATTTTTCCTGTTGTTGTTTAGAAAGAACATCTGTGGACTCAATTATTTTTCAAGATTCTAATTTACTGCTGTGCAAACAACAGGCCAAATTATATTATCTGTATTTAGCCGTACTCTGTTGCTGTACTCCTGAGGATTTAATTGGCAAGCAAATGTCTTGTCAAAAATATTTTCTGTGGCTGGAAATCTTTCTAGCTCTTAGAGATTAGAAGGCTCAAAATTAACTAGAATTCCCCTAATAAAATTTCAGCTTGTCGTTTAGGACCTTTGTCCTTTGTATTCTGTGAAAACCTTTCTTTTGCAGATATGATGCTAGAGAGGGAGTGTGTGTGTGTGTGTGTGGTGTGTGTGTGTGTGTGTTTTGTGCCCGTGTGCCCACAGCATTATGGTAAATTGCCTCTGTGGCTTCCACTCAGCTGTGCGAAAATCTGTAATGCTGGCAGGAACAATTATATCATGTCCATAATATTGAAATGGACCTCGTAGGTTTAGAAAAAAGCGGTGTTTGAATGGGCAGACAAAATCGTGTCTTAAGTGATGGGCTAGTAGGCATTTTGATGAGCCTGAGCTCACATGTGGAAAATGTTTGACCTGTCTCTCAATGCCTGGGTGAACACTGGCCAGCTTTAGCGTTTCACATGCCCTTTTTTTCATGAGACTTTAAAAAGTGTGTAGGGCCTTCCATCTGTTCTGACATCCACTCCTTCAAGGAAAAGAAAAATGTGTCCATTGGTCTATTATTTATTGCCGTGTTAAGTGACAGAGCTTCAAGGGAATACATGTAAAGCCCAAATGACGAGAGCTAAGCTAAAGGGACTCTGCATTGAAAATGTAACACTGATCATTTGCAATAATTATCCATGATTTTGGATTTTCAGAAATAGCAGTAGTATTTTGAAATGATCGGTATACTTACCCAGAGGAGAGGAGAGCGCTGTTTTCCCAAAGAAGAATTTTTCTACGCTCGTTGCTTTAGAATGTAGTTTCCAGCACATCGTGTGGAATTACCTTGTGGCACACTCATGCACTCATTTTTAACCCCGAAGAGTGATTTGCTTAGCAGTTCAATTGATTTTATTTGTGGTCGTGTGTCTGTACATTAGCCTGTGACTTACTGTGAAATTTGCCATCTTTGCCATGACCAACCCATGAAATTTATCATCTGTCTTTCTGATTTACATAAAACTCCATTTACAATCATGAAACCCAACTCACAAGTGAAACGTGTTAGACTAAACTCCTCAACATGGAAGCATTTTGACTCTGTATTTGGTGTGCAGTGAAAAGGTAAATTATGAGAACGAGCCATGTATAGATATTTTGACATTTATATTTTTAGGTTTCATTTGATCTTAAGTGTGCCGTCATTATGCATTCATTTGCTATTACTGGAAAAGTACTTAGTATAATGGATTCACTTGGTATCCATGTGGATGTCACATGTTCTTTTATACATGTTCTACTATAATTTTATTTCAATTCCACTTTAATTTAGAATTGGTTAATGGACTCTAGCATAACTATAGTTCATTTTTAAAAAGCCAAACCTCCTAACTAAATTTTCTCATACTTGAAGCTGTTGAACTATGTTGCTCGGGAAGAGGAAATTTTATTTGATCCTTGTCGGAAATACTGAGCCACAGTAGCTCCATTAGAATGGTGCGCATTGTTGGAAACTGGGCACGATGTGGTGTGAACGTAGAAATGGTGTTAAAGAAGCATTGGTGCGGCGGGGGGGGGGGGGGGGGGAAGAAGCACCATTTCCAAGCATGTTTCTCCGTAATCAATATTTTTTCCTTTCAGTGCTGCAGTACCAATCCCTCATTTGTTCTTCTTTCCCCCTGTCTTAATGCTCTGTCCCTTCAGTGCTTCAGTAGGGGTACGGGTGGTTCATTTCACCTGGTGAAGGAATATTTAGCACTGTCAGGAGTGTCCCACGAAAGCCCTTCCTGGAGTCTCTAAACCAGGCCGATTTGTCATTCCCTTGCAGAGGATTCTTCTGAGTCACCTGGACACAGTGAAACCTAAACAGCAGAATTATCCAAACCCACACAATGAATGACGAATCTTCTCAACTCATTTTAAACAAAAGTGGCTTCATATCCAATTACACTGGAAAGGGCAGACAGCTCGCATCAAAGCCTTGGATTGTGAGAAACAGTGGCATAAGGTCATAATTTTAGCTTGTTTGTAGAGCTGTAGTGAACTGCTTGCCCAAGGTTCGATCCTAGGTAAACAAGCCCCTCTAGACTCACTCGGAAAAGCCAGCAAACTCACTGAAGCCTAACTGCCTGTTAGGCTCAGGGTGAAGTGAGGCTGAGAGCTGCCAATATTTATATATTGTATTTGATTCGGTTGCTTTATCTTATGGTAAAACCAGTCAGGGGGAGATAGAGACTTTGAGGACCAGAACAGACAAAAGTACATATGAAAGTATTTAATCAAGGCGTGGCGTCAAGGCGTTGAGGCCTCTCTATCCTGCTGTCAGCATTTCTTGTTGCCTTTAACAACGTGCTGTTTTTCTACTCGAATATCTACGATAATCTCCTAGTTCAGGAGCAAATGATATACCAGAGTTCTTTTCATATCACAGGACCGTGAAGACAAAGTGATGCGAAGCCTCGACCAAGCTATTTTAGGGAATGATTTGCTTTTTTGCCCTGCAGTCATCACTAAACAGGAACGGCTCCTCCCATTCTTAAACGGAGAACATGTGCCATGCCAAACGGCTCCTTTAAAATGGTACCTGTTTCCGATATTATGGCTGGGTGCGGGTCCCAGGGAAAATGATTCTCATGACTTGTGTGTGCAGCCTCCGAGGTACATTCAACCTGGAAGGTGAAACCGTAGGTTCATTCTAGGTGAGTCATGGATTTGGACATTTAGTTTTTGTTTCATAGCTGTTTGAGGGTGAATCCCTTGCTTTGGCATAACTGATCCAGGGGGACAGGCGGGGTGTCAGTGGTGAGTCTAAGGTGATAGAATTCAACAGGGTGAACTGTATGGTCCTCTCCCTGCCACCCATGCTGATGACACTGCACTCAGATCTCCTGTCCACACTCAACTTTCCAACTGCGTGTTATATTTTCACCTGGATGCTTTGCACATACTAAAAAAAACAGCTATTTTATTTATTTACTTATTTTTAAGTTTTTATTGGAGCATAGTTGATTTACAATGTTGTATTAGTTTCAGGTGTACAGCAAAGTGAATCAGTTATATGTATACATATATCTACTCTTTTTTAGATTCTTTTCCCATATAGGCCATTACAGAGTATTGAGTAGAGTTCCCTGGGCTATACAGTAGGTCCTTATTAGTTATCTGTTTTATACACAGTAGTGTGTATATGTCAATCCCAATCTCCCAATTTATCCCTCCCCCCGCTTATCCCCGGTAACTGTAAGTTTGTTTTACGTATCTGTAACTCTATTTCCAAAAAACCAACTATTCTATTCTTAAGAGTTACACTTTGGAAATGAGTTATAATTTTTTTTTACATCTTTATTGGAGTATAATTGCTTTACAATGGTGTGTAAGTTTCTGCTTTATAACAAAGTGAATCAGTTATACATATACATATGTTCCCATATGTCTTCCCTCTTGCGTCTCCCTCCCTCCCACCCTCCCTATCCCACCCCTCTAGGTGGTCACAAAGCACCGAGCTGATCTCCCTGTGCTGTGCGGCTGCTTCCCACTAGCTCTCTATTTTACATTTGGTAGTGTATATATGTCCATGCCACTCTCTCGCTTTGTCACAGCTTACCCTTCCCCCTCCGCATATCCTCAAGTCCATTCTCTGGTAGGTCTGTGTCTTTATTCCCTTCTTGACCCTAGGTTCTTCATGACTTTTTTTCTTAGATTCCATATATATGTGTTAGCATACGGTATTTGTTTTTCTCTTTCTGACTTATTTCACTCTGTATGACAGACTCTAGGTCCATCCACCTAACTACAAATAACTCAGCTTCGTTCCTTTTTATGGCTGAGTAATATTCCATTATATATATATGTGCTACATCTTTTTTTTTTAACATCTTTCTTGGAGTATAATTGCTTTACAATGGTGTGTTAGTTTCTGCTTTATAACAAAGTGAATCAATTATACATATACATATGTTCCCATATCTCTTCCCTCTTGCGTCTCCCTCCCTCCCACCCATCCTGGTGGTCACAGAGCACCGAGCTGATCTCCCTGTGCTATGCAGCTGCTTCCCACTAGCTATCTACTTTACATTTGGTAGTGTATATATGTCCATGCCTCTCTCTCGCTTTGTCACAGCTTATCCTTCCCCCTCCCCATATAATTTTTTTTTTTTTTTTTTTTTTTTGCGGTACCTGGGGCTCTCACTGCTGTGACCTCTCCCGTTGCGGAGCACAGACTCCGGACGCGCAGGCTCAGCGGCCATGGCTTACGGGCCCAGCTGCTCCGTGGCATGTAGGATCTTCCTGGACCGGGGCACGAACCCGTGTCCCCTGCATCGGCAGGCAGACTCTCAACCACTGTGCCACCAGGGAAGCCCTGATGCCTTCTTCTTTAGACCTTCTTGAATATGTTAATCATAACATATATCACACCTTAATTTTTTTATGGTAACACCTCTGTCTTTCCTTCTAGAGTGCGGGTTCCCTGAGTAGGTCCTTTGTCGTATTCATCAAGGTATCCCCAATCCTTAACAGTATCCTTCCTTCGCACAGTAGGTGCTTCATAAATGTTTGTAAATTAAATCTACTAGAATTAAATGAGATCCAAGGAACTAGCAGAAGGTCAAGGTGTAACAGGCACGACTTCCTGGCAGAGACAGTAAGCTGCTTGGTGGTTTTTTACGGGATATCATGTTTTATTGTGATCCAAACAGCAGTCTCTTAGTCGGCGAGTAGGAAGCATAGTATCTCGCAGAAGGGCAGTGATCGTTGCAGTTGACTCTGTACTTTTAGAACTGTGACAGGAGAGTTTCGTTGAGGCCTGGGTGCCTCACATTTAAAGGGACCAGAAACTGGCATGAGAAGGAAGGAGAGGGGAGGGCTCCAAGCTTTGTCATGTGAAGCAGAGTCAGAGAATTGAGGGGAACACGAGAGCTTTCAGCGGATAGCTGACAGTCTGTCAAATGGAAGGAGAGAGGAATTAAGCTTGTCCTGGGTGGCTCTAAGGGATGGAGTCCCAGTCATCTGAAGAAGGCTTCAGGGAGGCCAATTTTGGCCGAGTGTTCAATAATGTATGCCTCGTCCAGAGGCATAGGAAGCCTGAGTTCCCTGTCACAGAAGGAACGTGAAGATTGGCTAGAGAACCCTTTGATACGAGAGGCCGCTCAGAAGAGTTAAGTATCGGATGAGGATTTCAGCTAGATGACCACAGTTAAAAGGTCCTTCCGGCCCTGCAATCCCATGGTTCTCTGTGTTTGGGAGGGGCCCTCCTTATCAACTCATACAATATTTATGCACTCAGGTTGTCAGTGTACATTTTAATCCTCCATCAAGCAACTGGGTTTCTCCAACTCCTTAATTGGTTCATTTGGTTTATAAAGTATCTAGCCTCTGATGTCACTCTCTTAACGTCAATGTAAGAAGCACCTGCGCCCTCCAGAGAACTCGGAAACCTTGTTTCTCTGAGCCTTGCACCACAGTTGCAATTTCAGAGGTGAGTGTTCCATATGGACAGGATATTGTTTTGGACTGTGTCCATCCAACAAGGAAACAAGTGCTTAACCTTGGCACACGGAGCAGTAGAATCATAGGTGAGAAGGAACTGTTTATGGTTTCCGTAAAGGATCTCCCACTTTCGAGTCCACCAGCATTCCTCTTAGCGTAAAAACTCCGTATCACAGTAAGCTCAGCTATTGAAAACTTTGAGAAAACCCGCACGCCGTCACGCATTAATGGTGCACACGAGATGAGAACTCCCAGGACTGTAATGCCTGCCCTTGAACCGAGTTGTCCCCGATACGTTTAAATACCTGTGTGTTTCATTTTCCAGAATGAGGATGTTCAGGTTAGGACCATGGGGTGTGTTGATGTCGGATCTAGCCTGCAACCCAAGAATCGCTTTTCTTTAAGCATAGAAAGGATAAAATGGGAGAGCTCATTTGAAAAGAATATGGCTTTCTGCATTTCTATTTCTGCTTCACTGCCCGTTTGCAAGGCTCTTCCGTAGTCCGTGAGTGAAACTCACTTTTGAGTGTAGTGGGGAAAAATCATCAGCCAATTTAAACAGTAACTGTCTACAAATATGATGTCTGATTTACGCGTAGACAGAAGATTCTTATTTTAGGATAGATAACATTCTTTCGTCTGTCTGGTTTCAGAGCCAAGCCGCCTCTCTCAGTAGTCTGTCACCTCCTTGAGGGCAGAGATTATGTCTTGTCTTTCCTTGTGTCCACAGAGCCTGTGAGAGTCACTTGTACCCACAGTGAGGGCTTTGGAGTTGTTGGCTGGAGTGAGTTGTTTTAATTGAATTTGGAAAGTTTTGATCTGTTCTAGCTTTTAATTCAGCTTTAGTTTCATACCAATAGGTCTGATTTGCAAATTGGAAGAACCTAGACTGTTAGAAGAATCTCAACACGCATTCCGAATATACAGAGAGACAATCTAATTCTTATTTCTAGGGATGATAATAAGGTGACCTCTGACATTCCTCCCAGTACATCTATTTGAGGAGTTAAAGTGGCTCCGCTTTCCGTATTTGTACAAAGATATCTTTTATTAAAGTTTTATCTATTCATTGTAGAGACTAGAATCTGTGTATTGTAATCATTAACATATTCATCTGTTTTAGTTCTCCAAAGTAGAATCTCTTTGGCACTTCTGTGTTTGGAAATTCTGTCACGTAATTGGACATATTTATCACTTTATAAGGAGTATACCATTACAGAATTTTAAATAATAGACATGTTTTCTTTTTTGTCATTTGTGGAGAGGAAGGTGAATTACATTTATCGAGTGTGTCGTATGTGCCAAAAGGTGTGGTAGGTTCTTGCACGCATCGTTTCATTTAATTTTTGTGATTCTTTAAAGCAGGCGCTATCTGCCTCCTAATTTTATTAATGTCGAAACCAAGGCTGCAAGGGATTAAGTTATTTGGCCTGAGGTCACAGAATAAAGGATTTGAACCCAAATCTATCCAGTTTCAATATGAATGTTTCTTTCATATACTGCAATATATCCATTGAACCCAACTGGCCTATGGCACGGTGTTTTCATTGTGTTTCAGTTTTGATCCAGTGTCACCATTAGGACTTTGCAACGCCTGTCCTTTATTCCAAGAATAGCTAAGATAAAAAGAGATGCAGAAAGGATGGTCTCTCGAATTTTAGTGGTGACAGTGTCAGGGGCTTGGATTTCAAATGATTAGGAACATGAAATAAACTTAGAAAAGAACAAGAATTATTTGTTGTCAGAATTACTGTGCAGCACCCCAGATCCTTTAAGCCGTATTAACTTATAGCTGCATGTGTTGCCTTATCATTGTTGCCACTCCAGTATTTCGGGTTTTGTTTTTTGTACATGCCCACTCATTGCAAAATATTCTAGTATAATTGGAGCTTTTCGAAATCCTCAGAGTACAGTAGCCCCGTCCCTTATCTACAGGGGGATACAAGCCAAGACCCACATTGAATGCCTGAAAATGCAGGTAGTACTGTTCTTCTGCATATGTACCTATGACAAAGTTTAGGTTATGGATGAGGCACAGCGACAGAATATCCGAATTGCCAGCATCACTCCTCTTGCACTTTGGGGCCATAGTTAAGTAGAATAAGGGTTACTTGAACACAAGCACTGCGATACCATGACAATCGATCTGATACCCAAGCCGGCTACTAAATGACTAACTGCAGGCAGACACTGGCCAAAGGAATGCTTCCCGTCCTGGGCAGGATGGAGCAGGATGGCGCGAGATTTCATCACGCTACTCAGAATGGTGCACAATTTAAAACGAATGAATTTATTTCTGGAATTTTCTGTTTAATATTTTCGGGCCATGGTTGACTGAGGGTAAGTGAAACCCCAGAAAGCAAAATCATGGATAAGGGGGGGACTCCTGTACTGTAGATGAGCTTGTCTGTAAATTTGCATGGATTAGAGCCTGAACTGTGTATTTTAACATAGAGATTTCACAGCATTATAAAGTCATACCATGGAATCAAAATGAATTAAATTGAAGTTTACGTTGCCTCACGTCACTCCATTAGAGACAGCTACTCACATGCACCATTGTAGTCCCGGTGAAAAGTGAGTTTTACAAGTAATCACTTTCTTCTTATATTCTTTGATCAAGTAAACTCAGTTGGAGATGCACAAGCAATAAAGAAATCTCCAGCAGGTTAACTCTTTGCCTTTCTTCTAATCTAAATGAATATATTACGGCTACTTTGGCTTGAAAGAGAGGTCTAGAAATATGATGCAAACCAGACCACTTCAGACCCAGATTTTATGAGTCAACTTTTTTGGTTAATCAAATTTTGGGTCAAGCGGGCCCTTAGCCAAACGTGCTGTAGTCATTTAACGGACAGCTATTAACCTGAATGTGAAAAGATAGGATTCGAATGAGTACAATGACTATTTTCAAACATGCCTTCGTATATCCTTGGCACCTAGAACAGTGGCTGGCACTCAATAAATGTCTGTTTTCTGACTGTATGCATTAGTGCTTTTAACGTTGAGCACCTACCCAGGGAAAAACACAATATATTACGTACCACCTCTGCAAAACTGTACCGTAGCTATCTCATAGAGTTGGTGTAAGGCTAAAATTGTATAATCATGTAAAGTCGCTTGGACAGTATATGGCATGTTGTAATCACTCAATAAATATCGAAGTATAAAGTATATAGTAGAGTAACGGCTTCTTATAATGAAAGGGTAACATACTAGTGGCCCGAAGAACTGGATTCTGACACCCATTCCACAGTTTGCGTGTTCCCTGACCTCAGAAGGCATCGTTACCTATATCGCTTCAATTGCCTTTCCTGCAAAGTGGGAATTACAATACTTGAACTGCTTGAAGGCAAGCTTTTAAGACAGACCCTCTCTAGAGGGCTTTTCTAAGATACTTAATGGCCATGAGTCAATGATAAGCTTAATATAAATTGTGAAAGCCTGATGCGAGACCGGATTGATGATCTATAAATACTTAATCTAAAATATGTCATTGTGGTGATGATCAGAGACTCTAGAAGAGTCATAGATTATTTGAACTGAAAGGAGTCCTCAAACAACAGATATGGAAATGGAGACCCAGTTAAATAAATTCTCCAAGGCCAGTTCACAATTTCTAAAGGGGAGATTCTAGGTTAGAAATTAGGCATTCACCTGGTGACGAGCTCGATCGAGTGACTCTCGTTGCATCAGTGACTTGGATGAAAAAAACGGCACAACAGAACTAAAGACAAATAAGGCTCTTAAAACATGCAGTGATAAAATGGATCTCTTTGAAAATAGATGATTCCCCGTACCCTTCCTCTCTGCCTCCCTCGATAGAACTTTCCATCCATCATACAGGCAATGTAGATCTGAGAGCAACATTTATCATTTTTCCAGGCTTCTGTCCTATCTTCCTGCTTAGACGAATGGAAACATTTAAATTCTTACGATTTTGTAAATCACGTAGCATTTAAAACTTTTTCATTGTGGTTATATGTATATATATATACAACATCAAGTTTACCATTTTAACCATCTTTGGATACACAATTCTATGGCATTAAGTACATTTGCAGTGTTGTGTAACCAGCACCGCTATCATTTCCAAAACTTTCATTATCCAGCAGAAATGCTGCAATATAGTGTTTTGGGAAATAAAATACATTTTGATTTTTAGAAAACTGTGTTGGGATAGGGCATTCTCTCCACATAGATAATTTGCACAGTGGGTTTATTTTACGCGTTTTTTTCCCCTGCTAAATTCTATTTAAATCGTCGGTTTTATCTTCTAGGCATATGCCATATTCCTCAGAGGGAATTTTCACGTTTTTACATCTGTGAAATCTTCACAGTTCCATAGGGTGGGAAGAGCCACTGGTTTTAGGTCAGTTGGCTGGCTGACCTATAATTATTATCTACCTTGAAAATAATGACAGGGCTTATTTTAGTATTCTTCGTACTGATTGCTGTTTTTATATGTTGTTTAATTATTTAGAAACCTCCTTTTTCAGTCACGAATTACACCTGGTGAAGTTACAAGCATTAACGTGTGTTTAAATGTGCCAACCATAGTCAAATAGAATCGTTAAAATGCTTAATATGCCGAGTTTAGACAGCAACGTCAAGAGCAACTGAGTAACAGGGAATGAAGACGTTGGCTCTACGTAGAATAGTTTTACCCTCGCTTGAATGTATCATAGTTAACGAAATCTCTAACAGAGAACAAAAAGTCTTCATTTTGGCTCTGGGGAAGAAAAATTCTTTCTGTAAAATGGATAAACTGACATTTTCCTTACCCAGTGATTCATCATGTATTTCTAAATTCTGATAAGAATTGTTACAAGTCTTTCTGTAGCATTATTTGAAAGTCTACGTTATTACGTATGACAGACCATGTCAAAATAATTGTGTGTGGGACTAGTCTGTGTTAAGGGGAATCATATTTGATATTACTAATTTTCACATTATTTCACCCATAAAAATTCTTCTAGCAGCAAAAGTTTTATTGCACTGTATTTCAGAGTCTCTAATTTATTCATGGGATAAATGTTTCATATAATGAATTTTCAAGTAAATGTATTCTGAAATTCATGCATAACCACGGCTGCTCTAAAATCATAAAAATTTGGTTAAAATTGAGGCGTCTCTCCGTTCCCCTTGGAAAGTGTCGTGGGGAACCTGGAAGATCTTATGCTAATGAAGACAATATTGTTCGGCTTTCCTTTTTATCCAGTGTATCCCTTTTGCTGGGTTCAAGCCATTATGGCAATTAATAACTTCAAATGGAAGCACTTCATCACTTGGATTGAGCCACTACCACTGCTTAAAGGGTAGTGTGTGCTAGGCCCATTTTGTGTCATTTAACACATGCCTCTCGCTAGAGAGATACTCTCTACATTGCCTCCTGAATGTCTTGCGTGGTACTAGTTCAAGAGCTCTTTGCCACTCGGTCTCATACCCGTCCTTCTCCCCTCACCCCCTCCCTGCCCCATCTACACTTGTGGATTTTTGTGGTAGCAGTTACTCAGCTGTCCACTGCACTAGAGTCCCTACTGTGATCCGCATACAATAAACGGACATGAATAAGCGTAATGGTTTTCAAGCACTTGGTTACACCTGCCTCGTCCTAACCTAGAAGAATGGGCTCAGATTACTTCACCAGGGATTTTGTTCTAGTCTTTTTCAACTCGCAGTTGTAAGAGGTAATCATAGGATTTGGAAGAATGTGTTTATCATTAAGACCGAGAATCCTCGTGACTTGGGAATGTTGCCGTATGCCAAACCCATGGAGTTACATCTAAAGATTAAGTTCACAAAAATAACTCTGATTTTGAAAGCACACCATTATATTGCATATGAAAAGGTTTGAAGTAGAATTCCGTATTTTAAAAAATCTGCAGTTCACTCCTCCTCAAGACAGTGAAGGAGGTCCCTTATCCCTAGGGACAAGGACGACCAACGCAAAACTTGAAAGATCACGTGTTTCTCTGTCCAGACAGCCTCTTTGGTTTGGAATCCTCCCCTGCAAGATGAACGGTGGTCAGAATGGAATGGGCAGCCCCCTTCTCAATTAAAAACAAAAGTAGGGCTTTCCTGGTGGCGCAGTGGTTGAGAGTCCGCCTGCCGATGCGGGGGACGCGGGTTCGTGCCCCGGTCCGGGAAGATCCCACATGCCGCGGTGCGGCTGGGCCCGTGAGCCATGGCCGCTGAGCCTGCGCGTCCGGAGCCTGTGCTCCGCAACGGGAGAGGCCACGGCGGTGAGAGGCCCGCATACCGCAAAAAAAAACAAAACAAAAACAAAAGTAAAATCAGCTGTTAAATGTAGTTTTTAATAAATATAATCAGAAATTTAATAGATGATGATTGGTCTCATTTGAAGAGAGGAGCTGTTGTGCATTCTTATTCATCCAGCAGTGTTTACTGTGGACCTACTATGTGCCCGTTACTTTTCTAGGCACTAGAAATGTGATAATGAATAAAACCAGCCAAGTCCCTGCCCTCATCCACCTTACATTCTACAGAGGGGTGTGGGTGGGAGAAGAAAATAATCTAAGTATGTAAAATATAGACTATTCGGGATGCAACGGAAAGCAGGAAAGCAGGGAGGGGCTTGGGGTGTGGCTTCAGGGCCTAATGTTTAAGAGTGGTTAGTAGAGGCCCCATTAAGAAGACGACACTTGAGCACATGGGACTCTGTGTGGGAAGAGCCTTCCAGACAAGGGGAACAGCAAGTGCAAAGCTATGGCCAAGAACTATGAAGCAGTCCACTGGGGCTGGAGCAGAGCACGCAGAGGGGCGCATGGCAGGAGGCGAAGCAGGAAGGTGGAGGTTGTGTTTGGGGTGGGTTGACAGCGGGTCCTGGAGCATCTTGCCGGCCATTTGTAAGGGCCCTGGATTTTACTCTAAGTAACATGGAGAGTTCTGAGCGACGTGAGCTAGGCATAGCATTTTCGGGAATAAAGAAATTAGTTTATATATGTTTATATATGTCAATCCCAATCTCCCAATTCACCCCACTCTCCTTTCCCCCCTTGGTGTCCTATACCCCAATAAAAATAAATAAATAAAAATTAAAGTTAAAAGAAAAAGAAAAAAGGAAATGCATCAAATTTAGTCCTTTCTCCTGGTAAGAGAATTTTCTAAAACCCATGTGTCCTAGAACCAGCACCGCAGTGGCGGAGGAGGTCAACCTTGCAGTGAAGGATGCACAGTTTGCCGTGATCTTAAATAATTAGCAGTAGATTTCACAGGAAATGCCTCCAGTATAGAATTTCCAGTGCTTCCTATTCCACTGGATATGCAAAATTTCTAACAAGAAATTACATTCCCCAAACCACTAGCAGTCAGCCTAATTAATTAGAGACATCTAAGCCATCCCTTCTATCCATCGGCAGAAATAAACTTGAAAAGGCTGCCCGGTTATTGATGCTAGTCAAGAAATCAAGGTGAGATAGTCAGTTCTCAAATAGAAGGGGCTGAGAAGAAAGCATGAAGAAGATTGAAAAATTTGCCTCTACAGAAATGCAGGAAGAAGATGTTTACAATCTTCGGGGGACATGTTTCCTAGTAGCCTGTCTTGTAGGAACCTGATTTAGGTAAATGAGTTAATCTTAGCCTGCTCAAGAAGTTCTGTTATAACGGCACTTTCGGGGTATGAAAATGCAAAGAAGTGATTCCTTGGGTGACCAGATGCATGGAAGCATGTTTTAAATGACTACAATGTAATTGATATATGCTGCTATCAGTTGTGACCCAGGTAATAGTGGAGCTAAAACAATTTCAAGTGGGTCAAGCTATCCCGGGAGTACTTGCTGCAGTGATAGAAAATCGCCCAGCAATGTGTCTTAAGTCCTGTAAATCGTGTTAGACTTAATGAAACCTTCTGCAGGAACATTCCATTTCTGGGATGCATTTAACGGCAGTCGTTGACGTGTTGTATCTGGATTGAAGAAATGTGTAAACTTTTGATTAATTGCAGATGAAATATACAGAACGCTATTTGTTAAAGGAAGACTCAGGCTATGTGTCTTTATATAATTGCTATAATATATATGTCTCTATATAATTGCTCCCTAATTATTTAAAACTTGCTCCCTTAGACTGTGTCTTCCTTCTCAGACTAATATCTGCATCTCTACTTTGTGGCTTTAGTTATGGTGCATTTTTTTTTAAGATAGAGAACTCTGAAACTCAAGTTTGAACTAGAGTATGGTCATCATGTTGATTTTTATTGCTTTGACATAGTTGGGTTTGATTTTAAAATACCGCTAGTTCAGTTCGGTTCTGTCGGATGGATTCGGTGACTGGAGTGTGTACTACGTGCAGCTTGGTGTTCATGCAGCATCTTCATGCAGACTCTTCGAAATGAACCGGTATATACCACGGCCCTAATATAAGAAGGTTGCTGAGAACCAAAATTTTATGGCAATGATCGGTTTACAGTCTCCTTCCCTCTCAGAATGTCACCTTCTAGGTCCAAAGTCTATATGTGAAACAAAAACAAAAATAAAAACAAAGTCTATACGTGGACAGCCACTGACCCCGATTGAAACCTCATAGATCTTCTTCGGACATATACGTTCAAGAGCCTCCTGTGTCTTGTTCACCACCATGTCCCCAGCCAAGTTGACACATAAAATTAACCATCCCAATGCTTGACACACAGTAAGTGCTCAAAAGAATGAATAAATGCAAGAGCGAATATTACTGAGTAGCTGCAGGCTGGGCTCGGAGGTAAGTCAGAGTTCCTGCCTTCAGGTAGTTCAGAGTCTTGGTGGAGTGAGGAAGGAGGCTGAAGATGAAGGTAGGAATCAGAGGACGATAAGGGAAGAGCAGCACGAGCACACGGGGGTAAAGAATGAAGGCGTCTTCCAGCAGAAACCGGGAACGCCTTCACCGTGGTGGTGGCCTTCAGGAGACTTCTCAGTCACCTTGAGCAGTAGAGGGTGGAGAAGGCCAGTCTATGCTGGGAGAGTGGCACCGATAGAAGCGCTGAGATGGGAAAGGACATGTTATGTTCGCCGAGCAGCAGGGGATCTGGGTTACCTATCAGGCGATGTGTAAACATGGATTTCAGTTACCATGTTCTTCTAGTACCTTTCATATCATCGAATTCAGCTTCTGGTTAGACATACAAACAGAGGGGAGCAAGTTCAGCAGGCATTCCACCAAGGAAGCCTGAGGCCATCACGTATATGTGCATCTCCCCAGCGCCTGCAAGCTCGTGCGTGTGTGTGAGCGCGCACATGCGCACACACACACTAGCTGCTTTTAAGCTCGGCTTTCCCCTGCTGCTGCCGGACTTGGCCTCTTCTTCTAATGATGGAGAGCAGACCACGGAGAAGGTTCTTGCACATCGCCCAACACAGTCTGTATGTATGTGTTTGAAGATGACAGGGATCATGTAAACACTTATGTCCAAAGAGAATCTGTGAGATTTCAGTTGTGATCAGTAGCTCTCCACGTACAGACTTTGGAATCTAGACAGATGAATTCACTGATAGCCTAGGCGTGAAATGGTTCAGTCAGCTCCCCATGGACCAAGATTCAAAATGTGGCTGCATCACCTCTTCAAGGGCTCATCTTCTGGATAGATTCCCCTTGACTGCCCAGGTCTCACCACTGAAGTTGTCTGTGGAAGGCTTTCATCTTAGACGGTCTATGTATATTTTAGATGTTGCCCGAACCGTGGAAGTCTTTTGCAGCACGCATCCTTTGATTACAAGATGAAACACTTTGTCACCATATAATTAATAAGAAAAGTATATAATGTGTTGGAACATACTAAGTACTAGGCAAAAAAAAAAAAAATGGGGGTGGGGGAAACAGTCTAGCAGTTCTGCAAAGAGTTAAACATAAACTTACCATTTGACCTACAAATTCCACTCCTAGGTATGTATCCAAGAGAACTGAAAACATATGTCCACACACAAACTTGTATGTGAATGTTCATAACAGCATTATTCACGATAACCAAACACTGGAAGCAACCCAGATGTCATCAATGAATGAATGGATAAACAAAATGCGCTTTATCCATACAACGGACTATTATTCAGCCATGAAAAGGAACAGAGTACTGATACCTGCTATAACGTGGATGAACCTTGACGACATTATGCTAGGTGAAAGGAGCCAGGCACGAAAGGTCGCGTATTGTATGATGTCATTTATATGAATTGTCTAGAATAGACAAATCCATGGAGACAGAAAACAGATTAGCGGTTGCCAGAGGCTGGGAGTAGGGAGAATGTGGAATGATTGCTTAAAAGCTACCGGGTTTCCTTTCAGGGTGATTAAACTTAAGTGAGGCAATCAGGTGACCTGTGAAGAGCAGGAGATTGAAGAAGAGAAGTGTGGGCTTGAGGCCCAGCCCTTGCGTCTGTCAGCTGGACAGCCTTGGACAAGGCACTTAACCTCAGAGCTACACGTTCTGCATCTTCATCTAGAGGTGAAGATACCATCCCTCCCTATCTCATGGGGTCATGGCAGAGCTCATATGACTCAAAGATGTGAAAATGCATTGAAAAGTATAATTTGCTTACATAAATGAAAAGTATTGTTATTAGTCATCAAATATAAAAGCTATTATTCAGAAAACTTAAAATCTTATATCCTTTGTCTATAGAACATCTACTGGTGTTTACATGTTGATAAGAATTTTTTATTTTGTGACAGCACATGTGTGGAGACTCTGACCCCTTGAGAACAGAGAAACATGTCTTATTCATCTCTGTTCCCCGGGCGCCTAGCAAGGGGAGTGAGCACAGTAGGGGTGCAGTTAGGCTCTGCTGAGTAAATGGGTAAATAAACCAACTGTATTTTCAGTTACACTAATCAAGTAATTGCATGCAGGGTCCTAGGATTGACCAGGGTCCCTGTCTGATTGAGAAATTGGGCACTCACATGTCCAAGAATGGACGGGGCATGTGGACAATCCAGGGTTGAGGTTGAGGCGATGTCATGATTGGCTTCTTTATTACCACCTGAAATGAATAACACGGTGAGCCCACAGCAATTCTTGGGGCCAGTAAACCTAGGCTGCTTGGAGCAGTATACGTGAGTTTGGATTGTGGTTGACCCAGGGAAAAGTCACAGTGTCACTCACATCTGTGTGTCCCAGACAGAAGAGTGGCTTCACCTCTCTCTGTTGGTCCCTGAAGTTCTGAAAGTGGCTCTGTGCATTCCAACGCTTCTTTAAGAGGAAGGTGGGAAGTATGAGTAGGCAGTAGAAGGTCTGCCATCAGCCGATGCCTTGACAATGAGCTTTCTTCCCTCTTTACGTTCAAAATCACGAGTCGTTGGTCATAGTGAGATGATTCCTTTGGCTTAAGAGTATCCTAAACACTGGCTTAAGTTCAGTTCCTTGTAGGTAAAATTTTGTGGGTCCTCTGCTCACTAAGCAGGGAAACTCAGACAAGCACTAGTTAAAGGAGTGGGGATGGTGAGAACTGGCTGGCTGTCCCTTATGGAAGTAAAGAAAACCAGGGCTTAATGGATTGCATCCGAGATCCTCAAGTTGTTAACAGTGGACAGAAGAACCAAAGCGGATATCATCCTGAGACATGATCCTGCAGAATCCTTGCCCCCCAAGTGGTTGTGGGGACCAAAAGCAAACCACCCACTTATCTGCTCTTTAAGCACCCGTGCGCTCGAGAGTGATGACGCCAGCTAGCATCACGGGGTTGAGGTTGAGGTCGTAATTAGCTTCTTTATTATTGCCTGGATTTGTTATTTTCTCAATACCAACAATGACGATAGCAACAAAACAGCCTATGAGAGCACCTAGCTGAGTTCCTGGCACATAGTAGATGCTCATCGGTTAAGAACTACAGACGAGCTGCAAGGAGTGATGCGTGGCAGTGACCACGTGGGATGCTACAGAACGCTCATTTTGCCCGGTTAGATGACTTAGACCATTGCCTCCATGTGCTCTCCCTGCTTCTTCTCTTCTCATCCTGTTTCCCTCCTGCACTTGCCATCCTCTCTGGAGTCTTTTTCTCTAATCCTTCCCTTCAACTCCACTTTCTCTCCCCACGCCATCTTTGGCTTGGTTCCCCAGCGACAGTGATGGACACCATACACCCCATCCACAATAATCCTCCTGCCCCAAGTGGCTGCTGAGTTGTGTTTTGAAGGAAATGTATTGATTTCTTTTTGGTGGGGAGAGGTTGTTGCTGGACAGCTCATGGAGACGTAGCTCTCGTTCCTGGGGATTTCTAGAGAGGCCTCAAACCCATAACCGTGGGCACCATCTCCTTGCTCCTTTCCTCCTTTCTTTTCATCAGTCATCTATCCATAAGCCTACGTACACATATATTTAATCTTTTGCCTGTAAATCTTGTCATTTCTTTGTTTTTTTTCCCCCTTTGAGCTTAGTAAGTATCTATGGTCGATGCTCCATAAATGTTTATTACGAGTAACAGTGATAATAGAGGTAGAAAGAGCAACACATGTGCTATTCCTCATTGCTTTTGATCTGATGTACCAAATTAAACATTCATGTTGCCATCAATTACTCCCCAAAAGATGGCGACAGCGTATTTGTTAGCAATATTTTGATAATAACTATATAAACAGATATTTGTCATGCTATTCTGACTCCTATATTTTCATTCACAGAACACTTTATTTACATTGTCAAGTAAGAGGGTGGCAATTTAAGTGAGACTTGCAATTTAGCACTTGCTTTGCTTTCCAAGGAAGGTCCTGGGAATTGTGGGGTGTTTTTTTTTTTCCTGAAATGGATCTAGGATTATTCTTTTGAAATGTATGTTTTCTGGGATGCTCAGAAGGGGAAAAAAAGATATCTATATTGATATATTTATATTTATATCCATATCTATATAACCTCTCTCAGGACCCTGGGATACTTTCCCTGCTTCAGGAAGCTGAGTTGGTTCCAATCCACCAGGGTTACGACACGTCAAATTGCCTCTTGACGTTATAGGCTTAAAACCTATGCCCAGAGAGTTCATCTCACTTTCTTTTGAGTGTATATTTTACAGTCAAAGCGAGATGTTCCACAATGTGAAGGAATATTTCACACACGGGAAATAGCACGAAACTGAACAAAATTGAGCCAGGCGAAAAATAATTACATATGGACAAATGGAAACTTGAACGTGGCAGTGAAGAGCTCAGGCTGTGGCATTGGGGAAGGCCCTTCTCTGGGCCACTGTTTGTTCACCTGTAGAATGGGGATAATGGACACTGCCTCGTGGTGTCATCGTTTGGTTCGAATAAGACGAATGCATTTAAAATCACTTGTGAGGGGCTTCCCTGGTGGCACAGTGGTTGAGAGTCCGCCTGCCGATGCAGGGGACACGGGTTCGTGCCCCGGTCCGGGAAGATCCCACATGCCGCAGGGCAGCTGGGCCCGTGAGCCATGGCTGCTGAGCCTGTGCGTCCGGAGCCTGTGCTCCGCAACGGGAGAGGCCACAACAGTGAGAGGCCCGCGTACTGCAAAAATAATAATAATAAAAAAAAATAACTTGTGAGGATCACACAAGAGACTATTCATCACAGGGTTATCACAGGAAACCCACTAATAATTGAGAGCCGTTATTATTACTGTCCCAGGAGATAGGTCGTCTATGTCAGCCCCCTATGGGGATGGTACCACCCACCTAGCAATGGAGAGCAAGGAAGGACTGTGGACTGATGATTGTTTTCTAACTTTTAAGAATGGATGGGCTTCCCTGGTGGCGCAGTGGTTAAGAATCCGCCTGCCGATGCAGGGGACACGGGTTCGAGCCCTGGTCCCGGAAGATCCCACATGCTGCGGAGCAACTAAGCCCGTGAGCCACAACTACTGAGCCTGCGCTCTAGAGCCCGCGAGCCACAACTGCTGAGCCCATGCGCTGCAACTACTGAAGCCCGCGCGCCTAGAGCCCGTGCTCCGCAAGAAGAGAAGGCACCGCAATGAGAAGCCCGTGCATCACAACAAAAGAGTAGCCCCTGCTCGCCGCAACTAGAGAAAGCCCGTGCACAGCAACGAAGACCCAACGCAGGCAAAAATAAAAAAAAAAAAAAAGAATGGATGATTTCAGGCTTGAAGAGACAAATTAAGCTTCATGGAGCAGGCATGATTCTATTTGATTGTATCAGTTCACAAGTTTATTCATTTGCTAGGGCTGCTGTAAAAATGTACCACAAACCAAGTGGCATCAAAACCAAAAACGTATCATCTCACAGTTCTGGAGGCTGGATGTCCAAAATCAAGGTGATGGCAGAGTTACAGTCACAGCCAGGCCTTGTGATGACGGGGCTCACACTGGCTGACACCGTGCGCCTTACTCCCCACCTGGCGGACTGGCCTTGCCTCCACTCAGGCTCGCAAGAACAAAACCTGCAAGAGGGGGACTTCCCTGGCGGTCTGGTGGTTAAGACTTCGCCTTCCAATGCAGGGGGTACGGGTTCGATTCCTGGTCGGGGAGCTAAGATCCCACGTGCCTCGCGGCCAAAAAAGCAAAACATAAAACAGAAGCAATATTGTAACAATAAAGACCTTAAAAAGAGTCCACATAAAAAAAAATCTTTAAAAAAACCCCACAAAACCTGCGAGAGGTTCTAGACCCTCCTACCTCTTCCCACCTCCACTGGCTCCTCTTTAAAGGGTCAGTCATTACAGGCTGCCAAGCTGACCTTCATCTCCCCGCACCCTTCCTGCCTGGAGCACGGCTACTTCTTTCTCACTTGGTCCTCCGCCTCCAGCCTCTTCTCCCTCGTTGACCCTGCACCCCGTCGCCCCCCTTTGAACATCCCTTCAGAGATTCTCCAACACTTGATATGATACAGTTCAGACTCTTTGATTTAACACAAAGGCCACACATGCCCGCCCTTTCACTACCGGGCACCATTTCCCCAGAAGCACCCTTCATTCCCATGGTGCTGAACTACGTCCTGTGGAGCTTCAAAGCCCCCATACTGTGTCATGTTCAGTGCCTTCTTACACCCTGTCCCTCTGAGGAACTCCCCTCTCTTTGTCGTGTTTCATGGTCTTGTTAATTCCTTCTCTCAACCTTCAGCACTCAAGTCTCACATCCAGGTAGCATTCTCTGGCCTCCTTTCTGCTCTGTGATAGGTGCGCCTTCTTCTCAAGCTCTAGGACTAGAGAGCTCTTGTCACTTCCCTGCCACGTCACACGGCACAGTGTGCCGCAGCACTGATTGACTTGGGTTTCCACTCCAAGCTTGAGAAGGGCCCAAGTTTCATGCCTATCTGTAGTCCCCACGCCGAGTGCTGGGCGCAGCCCAGGGAAGGCAGCCAGGAGATGTGCACGGGCTGGGGAGTGGGAAGGCAGGGGCAGGCCAACCTCACGGCCCACGAGTTACCCCTGAGAGGACTGATCCCTTCATGTCCTCTGGCAGAATCGCAGGTAGAAACATCTTCTGCACCACCTACAAACGCTGGGACAAGGGAGGAATTTAATGCAACTGAGAGATAAAGGGGAGACTTTCTAATTATCCAGCCCAGGGGCCCTGGCACTTGGCAGGGATTGTACGCGGCGCTCGGTTTTCTCGGTTTTAATTCACCATTTTCCAAAGTCTAATTATTGAGAGCACATTAGGCAGAAGATGCGGAGCGAAGAAAAAAAACCTTCAGTAGACAATCACCTGTAAACATCTTGTGATGGGGATGGCTGTTAAACAGGAACGCTCAGTACCAACTGAAGCTCAGGAGAGTTTAGCCAAGCAAATCAATGCAAGTTAATCTTTCAGTGTCAGCTGGCTGAGTTTTGGACGAGTGATGAATGCCTTGACTGGAAGGATGGAATGCTGGAATGCCAGCCAGTGCTCTGACAGCTACAGATGGTGCCAATTACTGCCGGTGGAGCCTGTCCTGCTGTGAGCCCGAGATGTCTGATTTGTGGCCACAGGAAAATGAAAAAGAGGCCTTCCAGCTGGGCCTGTCACCTGTCCTTTATTGTTCTGTAACCAAAATTGTATTCAGGTGTGAACACCTTTTTTTCTTTTCTTTTTTTTTGGTGATGGTGGGGCAGGAGGAAAGGGGCCCATTGCCTCGTGTTAATTACACAGCCATGTTAATTGCCAAGCAAACGCCTGAGAAGGGTGGGGCAAGTCACTACCAAGGTCAAGGTCGGCCACTTCTTCCTACCCCATTCCCAGGAGACAAGAGACTAACTGTAAATCATCCTGGAATACGGACAAAGGCAAATGAAAATATCCCACATCCTCGAGCTTTCCCTGGGACTTTATACACACCAGCATCGTCTAGTGCATTGTTTGATTAGGGTGCCCTTGTTAGAAGGACCGCTGTGCTTCTGTCGAATGGCAGATTTCAGAGCTACGCTCTTCCCATGTTTAGATCATGGTAACAAATGAGCCTGCGGTGTCTAGCACCCAAAGTCCCGCGAGCTTGCCCCGCCTCGGAGAGAGTTCTTTGCATTCATACTACGGAGGCATTGCTTCATCATAAGAGGAACAATAATAAAAAATTCCAAAAATAATAACATCAGCAACATTATTTGTAGTCACTCTCATTGACTGAGAGCTTTCGATGACCT
Organism: Globicephala melas; assembly: GCF_963455315.2. NCBI lineage: Eukaryota > Metazoa > Chordata > Mammalia > Artiodactyla > Delphinidae > Globicephala > Globicephala melas. The sequence goes on along the minus strand of NC_083335.1, from coordinate 5,780,455 downwards.
CTGGGAAAGCCTCAGAAACTTAACACAGCGTTTTAAAGGGTGTTCCCTCCCCCTTTGTGGACAAGCAAAGGTGGAGCTTGGGGCCTAAGAAAACTTGGCTCACCGAGAAAGGGCTGGTCCATTCTCTACGTCTGCGTCTTTATTCCTGTCCTGCCCCTAGGCTCTTCAGAAGCTTTTTTTTTTTTTTTTAGATTCCATATATATGTGTTAGCATACGGTATTTGTTTTTCTCTTTCTGACTTCACTCTGTATGACAGACGAAGTGAGAGAGTGGCATTGACATATATACACTACCAAATGTAAAATAGCTAGCTAGTGGGAAGCAGCCGCATAGCACAGGGAGATCAGCTCGGTGCTTTGTGACCACCTAGAGGGGTGGGATAGGGAGGGTGGGAGGGAGACGCAAGAGGGAGGGGATATGGGCATATATGTATACATATAGCTGATTCACTTTGTTATACAGCAGAAACTAACACAGCATTGTAAAGCAATTATACTCCAATAAAGATGTTAAAAAAACAAGGGTTGGTATCTTTAGGACATTTTCACTTTTCTGACATAATGTTCATCTGACATTTTCACTTTTCTGATATAATGTTCATCTTTGATAAACTTTCAACATATTTCTCCCTTTTCCTACTTTCTTCTTTTTAAAAAAATTTTTATTGGAGTATAGTTGATTTACAATGTTGTGTTGGTTTGTGCTGTACAGCAAAGTGAATCAGTTATACATACACCTATATCAGCTCAGTTTTTAGAGTCTTTTCCCATACAGGTCATTACAGAGTATTGAGTAGAGTTCCCTCTGCTATACACGAGGTCCTTATTAGTTATCTATTTTATATATAGTAGTGTGTATATGTCCATACTTTTTTCTTTTCTATGTTTTTTCTTATTCAACATAAATGATCACTTACTGAATGATTTCTTTCTCTTTCTGATAGTTGATAGAATTAGTCTAGACATCTGTAATTTCTAAATGATTCTTTTCCCCCAAAAGGTAATTAGTTATAAGAACTTAAGCAACTCCAAGTTATTTTGTCACATTGAAACCTTTGTGGACAGAAAACTGGGTTACTTTAATTTGTCTTCCTGGCCTTTCAAGATGGCCAAGGGTATCCTCTAGACTGTGTTGAAGAACTAGCAGCAAATATATTTTTGAGGAATTTTAAATAAAAATAATCCAGTGCCTGAAGGGCAGCAGGCCAGTTTCCTCAGTGATGTCCACGTGGGTATGGTTTCAGGGCTTTTCGAGATCACCCAGGGGCCATTGACTTGCTAGAAGGGCTCTTAGGACTTAACATATAGTCATACTCATGTCTCAGGTTTATTCTAGAGACACAGCCAGGATGTACAGGCAGGTTTGTAAGGGAGAAGGTACATCAGGAAGACTCTGGAGGAATCTATATGCAAGCTTCCTATGCTGTGTTCCTCCCATGAGGGGTACACAAAATGCTCTATCCCTAGCAGCAAAAATGCAACAACACGTGTGAGATGTGCCCAGGGGAGCCCTTTTGAGACTGAGTGCCCAAGGTTTTTCCTGGGGTCTGGTCTCGTAGGCCCATTCTACTTAGCAACTCTACCAAATTTGCAGATTCCCGGAATCTGAGGGTGTTCAGTACCCCAAGCAGGCAAAACAGCAAAAGTTTCCTATCAGCGTAGGGACTCATAACGGCCTTAGAAAGCTGGCTGACTTCCTTCTTGAGTTTCTCCAGGAAGCTTTCTGACCTGGCCTGGGGCGTTGCTTCAGGTACAGCACAACTCTGGCCAGACGTTTGAGCTGACCTGAACACCTTCCACGGCTGAGGTGGTGTCGTGATCGGGGACACATAAGAAGTACAATATCTGAGGGCGCACGTGGTCCCCCTGCAAACAGAGTTGACAAGTATGAGGTCCCCCCAGGCAGTACAGGTTAGCGGAGCTCCCAGTGTGGCCTCCCACTGGAAGAGGAAGTAGGAGTCGGGCTTTACAGTCAGATTTAGATGTTTGTTAACCTATAATTTATTTGAAATTTATAATGACCACTAGGTCATGAACCCTACTTAAGCATAATAAAATGGAGATCCGCTCCTTTCTCCTTGAAATTATCTGTCTGGAATTACCTAACTGCTAAGCGTTTGTAAACTGAGGCAGAGAAGGAAACATTTTGTTCTCAGTTTATTAAATCTGACCGATAGGAATTGAGCTCTTTTGCCCAACACTTCAAAGACGCATATTTAGCAAATTTTAAGATCCATTTAACAATAGAAATATATCAGTAAACAAATGGCCCTATAAAAATGACCCTCTCGGGACTTCCCTGGTGGCGCAGTGGTTGGGAGTCCGCCTGCCGATGCAGGGGACACGGGTTCGCGCCCCGGTCCGAGAGGATCCCACGTGCCGCGGGGCGGCCGGGCCCGTGAGCCATGGCCGCTGAGCCTGCGCGTCCAGAGCCCGTGCTCCGCAACGGGAGAGGCCATAACAGTGAGAGGCCCGAGTACCGCAAAAAAAAAAGACCCTCTCAGCATCTGGGAATCAGGTCAGAGGTTCCAGATAAGCCTTTGTTTGCCAGTTGCGCGCATTACGTTTGCAACCATAACGCTTTGAAGAATTGGTGGTTTCTGCTCCAAGTGACAATGAATGCTAAACTGCAGTCCCTTAAATGGGGAATTGGCTTTGGCATTAGAACATTTGGAGATGAAGTTGAGTGGACAGAGTGAAAAATGGGTCAGTAATGACACAGCACTTTATAGTTTACAAAGCATCGTCCCATGGATTCTCACAGCTGTCGCCTGAGGTTGGCATCTTCATTCCCACTTATAGGTCAAAAAAAAAAAAAAAAAAATGGAGCTTGGAACATACTGAAAATCACTCCGAAGAAACAAGTAACGAAGTCCAGATCCGAACACAGATATTTTGATTTCCAACTCTATGTACTCTTTTCACTCTGCCCGCAAGGCTAGCTTTTGCACCCTCAGCCCCTCACCTTGCTTCAGCGTGGGAATAGCTTCCATTAGAGAAAACCTAGGTGGCTTTTTGCTAGCGCTGCGTATAGTCTCCTAGTGTCTCAAGGCTGAAGTTTCTGTTGCAGACGTTATTCACTTTTTCAATTTGAGGATCAACAGAGTTCCTATAGGAAGAGGTTGTGTTTTGTATGTTTTTGGTAGTTGATGGTGTCGATGTTTTGGGAAGAGGGGTTCTATAGAAGAGCTGTTGGAACAGGGAAGACTTACCAAATACTGTCCAGAGAGCGGAACTAGTTGTTTTTTGAAAACAGACCTCTGGATGTCAGAGGGGCTGGCAAACACTCCTGCCCACAGAGATGCTCGCCTACAAGGCTCTTGGGTCTGTTTGCCTCACTAGTAAAAACCTCTGCTGTCACCACATCACCAGGTTGACTGGTCATTTTCCTTTGTTTAAGGCTATTGAACAAGAAATCTGCAGACTTTAGCCCTCCCCAGACCTGGCTTCTTGTTAAAGGAATCTCTGCCGTCTCCTGAACCCATTTCCTGGCGCAAGAAGAGAGGGGATAAAACTAGCGCAGTCCACAGGCCGGAGGCCCCAAGTGGACACTTGGCTGGGGCGCTGGGGAGGACGATGGGCGAGTTTCTTTAACATTACACCCAGGTGGGCACTTACCCACCTTGCTTCGGTGCAGCGCGTCTAGGAATTGGCACAAATTAGGGTGTTTGCGTTTCATTCCCCTTGGCCCCTGAGTAATAAAAAGTAACTTTTCCTGAAAAGTAGTTATGTTTTTAGATGACTATGCCAGCTGTTTGAAAATGTTCTGGTCACGTTAAAGCATATTTTAAGAGTGTGCTTAGAATTGCAGGTCCAATTGTGAAATCCATTTGGACAGTAACTTATAAGCACTTTATTCCAAGGTGCCTCTAAGCCTAGTTCCATGCAGCTCAAGAAATCTGATAAATGGAAAACATATCCACTCATTGAGTAAATCAAATATTTGGGGATTGGGCAAAGATTGTAAAATTCAATACACAACTTACAATGTTTTTTCCTTAGGAGATAAGACAGACAAAATAAATGTAGATTTTGTTCATTGAGCTTAAGTTTTAAGCTTTTAGAAGGAATCAGGATCTAATGACTTGGGAAGGTTTGGGTTATTCTGAGTTTACCTGGTTTTGTGTTTCGTTACTGGGGACACCTCTGTATCTCTGGCTGTTTCCATATACAGGGTTATTGTGCGTTTCCTGTGTTCTAGCCTCTGAACTAACCACTGAAACACGGAGATGAATTAGACATTGTCTCTGTGGCTCCATGGGGTGGATCTGAAGAGGGGTGAGAACAGAAATGTAAACAAGCCAGGATGATGTGTGTGTAAAATAGAGGTTGAAGGGAAAACTTGGGCCAGCAGAGTCTGGGGAAGCAGAGCCTTTCTGACTGAAGGGACCAAGGAAGACCATTGGAGCAAGGCCTTGTGGATGTGATCCTGCTGGAAGGATGGACGGATGTGATTCCTGCTGATGAGTAGAATATGGAGAAAGGCCATTTCTTATTGAAGGAACAGAAACAAAGCACGAAAGAGTGGACGGGCATGGTGTCCACGGGACCGTGTGAAAGGAGATGAGGCGGGATGGAGTGGATGGTGAAGGTCTAAATGTCCCCTCTGGAGCTTATGGTCTTTTCTATAGAGGTTTGTGAGAAGGGGACCGGGGTGCTCAGTCTTGTTCGGATTCTGGTGGAGGGTGCAGCGTGGACTGGAGGGGCCTGGAGATGGGGAGACAGACCAGCAAGCTATTGCACTGGTTCAGGGGAGGGGTGATGAGGGCTGGAAGGGGGAATTAGAACAATTATCCAGTGAATTTAATCTACGCAGAGAGTGATCTGGCTAATTCCAGGGTGATGGCGGGGAGGGAGACCGTTTCCTCTCAATCACTTGTTTTTATTGGCTTGACTTGGCCGCGTAATCGTCTCAACCCTCCATTGTACGGTCGGACAAATTACTTGGTATCTCTAGGTTTCCTTTTCACCAGCTGTAAAATAGGGATAATAATTCTTGCCACCAATGGTAATTGCCTCGTAGGAATGCTCTTCGCATTTGCGTGAGTGCTAGCATATTCTTGGCATGAAATCATCGTTAATAACATTGGTAATACTTCTGCTAACGGGCTTCGAGATCTTCAGAAAAGTCAACACCCCCGCCCCAGTACTGAATATTTTAAATAAGAGGAAACATTCGGAAGTAATAAAAGGGTGACACCATTCTGTTAAGCAAAAATCCCTTATGGTTTCCCTTTCATTTGCAAATCCTCTCGGATCCATTTTCATTTAATTCACAGAACTTCATTTTATAAAACAAATGCAACCTCCAAAGTTGTCTTGAGAACCTCTCTAGGGTGTTTGCAACAGATCGGAGGCTGCCTACCACCAGCTCACGGGATGTTCCAAACCCCTTAGACTGCTGGGTGGTGAGTTTCCCTTTCTGTCTGTGGGTCTCAGTTGAAGTGCAGGAGTATCTCAGAGGTTGGCAGACACCTTTGCCTGTGGCCCAAGGACCCAGTGACTGAAAGGTGCTCTGTTATTTTTCGAAATGGTGATGGCAACTTTAAGAACAGAATGCCTCTGCTAACTGACCTCAGGCTATTACAGTGGGTTAGGGAAATAAATAGGCCGAATTAAGGGGAGATTTAGATTACATTTTCTTTCAGGAAGCCAGCCTACTCCCCCGTGCCCTCCCTGCAAAAGGCAAAAGTGCACATTCATGAGATGCACATGTGTTGTGGTATGTTGACGTCAGAATTGCGTTTTTCAAAACATCTGGGGTTGGTTGGCCAGTATTAGCAGGGCTGAAAGAAGGAAAACATCTAAAGCCAACGATGCATGTCAGTTTTACCACCAGCAAACAAACAAGTGAAACGATTCTTGGGACTTAAAACCAGTTCAGGTTTTAGGAGTTTGGGATTAACAGATATACACTACTATATGTAAAACAGATAACCAACAAGGTCCTAGTGTATAGCACAGGGAACTGTACTCAATATCTTGTAATAGTCTATAAGGGAAAAGAATCTGAAAAAGAATAGATATATATGTGTGTGTGTGCGCGCGCGCGTGTGCGTGTAACTGAATCACTTTGCTGTACACCTGAAGCTAGCACAACATTGTAAATCAACTATACTTCAAAAAAAAAAAAACTATAGAAAAAAAAAACAAAGCAAAGAAAAACAGTTGACCAGGAAATTCAGTCAAGTGAGAGCTGAGCTCCGCACTGCCCAAAAATGTGACTTTCTGATGGTGGTGTGGCCTCAGGAAGGCGAGCTGTGGAAACTCCATTTGAGCAACTGGCAGCCCAGATGATGCTGGATCACCTGAGTCCAGGATGAGGAGTTTCGCAGCCGAGAGGCTTCTCTGCATACACATGGGCAAGATCCCAGAGGCCGTTCTCTGAGATCAGCTCTTCCCGACAAGTCATTTCAGCCAAGCCATCACCTCTACGTGTGGCATCCGGTTCCCTGAGTGGCCCAAATTCCCTGATGCTCCTCTACCCCGAAAAGACCCCAAAGGATTTGTCTCTGTGCTTCTCCAGGCGCCTTAGGCCAGCTTCGAGAGAAGCGTTCCTCTGCATGTGTGCACACGTCAGGACTCGGCAGCGCTAAGCCTAGTTGCATATATGCCTTCCCAGCTGGTTTTTGGTGAAGGACCAGTTCCAGAGAACCTAAATCAAGGTGGCGACATTTGCATCCATCTAAATGGGTTGCCTTAATAGGAATGGGGAGGTTTCGTCTGTGAGAGTGTGGGCCTGGCCTTAACTTGTTATATCAGACCACTGGTTCACTTTTTTTTTGGGCCACGGCATGCGGGATCTTAGTTCCCCAACCTGGAATCGAACCCGTGGCCCCTGCATTGGGAGCGTGCAGTCTTAACCACTGGACCGCCAGGGAAGTCCCAGGTTTACTTTTTATACCCCAGCCCCGAGCATCTAAGAAGTAGAATTTTCCTTCGGAGTGCAACCTCCACCTTTTCTGGGAAATAACAGAAGAAAGGAAACATTTGGGACATTAGCAGTCACTTCTGAACAGGACAGAAAGCCCCGTTTCGTTTTAGAGAGGAAGAGTTTAGAAAGCAGTTGGGATACAGATTCAAAAGGCCCAGAGTGCAAGGGGAAATTCTGCCGTGTTTCTTTTGGTTTTTTTTATTACTGTGATTTGGGGTAAATCACTTCAGCATTCTGATCTTCGGACTCAATATAAAATGGGAATGTCGGGCTTCCCTGGTGGCGCAGTGGTTGGGAGTCCGCCTGCCGATGCGGGGGACGCGGGTTCGTGCCCCGGTCCGGGAAGATCCCGCATGCCGCGGAGCGGCTGGACCCGTGAGCCATGGCCGCTGAGCCTGTGCGTCCGGAGCCTGTGCTCTGCAGCGGGAGAGGCCGCGGCAGTGAGAGGCCCGCGTACCGGGAAAAAAAAAAAAAAGGGAATGTCTAGTACCTGCTCCACTGGCCTCTTGGCATTAGTTGGAGGACTAAAGAAGATGCCCCCTATACTCATTTTTTGAAAACTATTAAGGGTTATTTATTTGGAAGTTTCTGTTTGAGATGAGGAATGTACTTGGAGCAATGGGCGCGTGACTGTGCAGGTTAATTACCTGTCACTAGAGGCAGGAATAAACCAGTAACCCAGCAGACCGCTCTTGTATTCAAACAATACTGAATGACATATTCGTGGCTTCCTTTCTCCTTGTGTATAAATAGCACCAGCTTAGAAATGATTTGATCTTTGGTCAAGAGGTTATCACTGACTCTGATTTAGAGACGCAGTTAACTTTCCATCAGTGACAGTGGTCGACCGCAAACAATTATAATAATTATTCTTTTCCCTGCAAGGTTTTGTCTGGAGGTGGGGTTCACTATTTTTCCCCATCAGTGAACTGGCGAGAATAAAATAATCAAATATTAGCTTATTTTCAGCACTCACGCAACATACTGCCCATATGCTTTATGTTATCTGTTAAGGACATTTGATGATGGACGGGTGAAAGTGTCATGCATTTAGTCAATAGATTATTTGTGACACAACACTCGTGTCTCCAGCACTGTCACCTTATGTACTACATACTGTAGGATTTTTCTGCCATAAAATGTTATGTTTCTGAAGCCTACTATACTTTTCTTTCTTTTTGCATAAACATTCAAATGAACATTTATTCCGTCTAAGGAACTGGGCTAGTACTCTGCAGGTGGGCGTTCAGTAGGTTTATCTATGATCTCTGACACGATAGAGTCCATAAAGTGACTTTTCTGAAAATGAAAAACTTAAAACACTACTGACGAGCAAAAATACAATTTGATTAAAGCAGAAGTCACACTTCCTGAAACTCCATGATTTGTGTTTTTCTGCCTGTAGGTTGTTTTTTTTCCCCTTTGGAGCGCTGCCATTGCGTTAACGTATCAATAGATGCACAGCCCACCAGTGGATATAATTAATGCTTGGAAATTGTGGCTTTCAGTCTCACCAAGCACAGGAAAATGTCTTAATTTGACAGTGGGCCTGACCAAATGCTAATTTGTTCAGGGAGACAAAAGTAGCCTGTTATGTAGCTGTGTGAGTATAGTCTGTAATCTCAACGGAAGGAGACCAACACCTACCCAGCTATTTCCATATGGTGGTCTCAGTTCCAACAACACTGCCATTCTCAGTAAGACTATTAAATATCCTTGCATGGCATCAGCTTATATAAATATAATGATGTGGGAACAGAAGCCTGGGGATAGAACTGTGTACCCTGGCCGTCTATCTGCCCCGCGGGGACCTCCCAGGCCACATGAGGCTCACACAGGGAGGGTGGTGGAGAAGCAACCATTTGCTCTGCACTCTCTCTCTGCCTTCAGATGTTGTCTATGGATTCCTTTCCTGTAATAGGCCCTTCTTTGGCTCTTGGCCTTGAGGTCTTATCTCTTCTCAGCTCAGGAGTTCCGCCCAGGGTTGGAGGACGGACGGTGGGGATGGGGGTACTTTGAGACTAGCCATCAAAAATGGAAAAGGGGGGCTTCCCTGGTGGCGCAGTGGTTGAGAGTCCGCCTGCCGATGCGGGGGATGCGGGTTCGTGCCCTGGTCCGGGAAGATCCCATATGCCGCGGAGCGGCTGGGCCCATGAGCCATGACCGCTGAGCCTGTGCGTCTGGAGCTTGTGCTCTGCGACGGGAGAGGCCACAACGGTGAGAGGCCCGCGTACCGCAAAAAAAAAACAAAAAATGGAAAAGGAAAGGAAGAAAGTTACTGAGCATCAGCTATGTGCTTGGCACTCTGCTAGGCCTTCATGCACATCATCTCATTTGAACCTCCCAACACCCTAGGAAGTAAGAGCGAGTATTATATCTCCACTGAGTGATCGGCCAGTCTTCCCAAAGCCATGAAGTAAGCATGGAACCGGAATTCAAACCCAAGTCCATGTGGACCCCCCACCTTGTGATCTTTTTACTCCATCAAACTGGCTCCCACTGCATCTTTCCCTGTTGAATCCACAAATGACGTAGATGATAACTACTGAAGACAGGCCATTCTCTTGGTTGGCTTCAGCTGACCAGTGTCAATGTTGAAGATGTTCACCAAAACCATCTTAAGAATTAAGACGATTTTAAAAGTCCAGCTCAGTGTTTACCAATGAGAGGAGGCCCCCTTCCCCACTACTCCCACCAAATAATGGAGGTCATGAAATCTGTCTACCAAAATAGTCCATTGTAAACTTGGTTTTCTGTAAGTTTTGCGCCTTCATATTTTTTGTATGCCTTCAACTGGTTTGAATATGTACAGAGAAACAGGTGTGAGAACTGGAAGACCCTCTGAGATCACCTAGTGTGTCTGATAGGTGAGTCCACTTGGATCCAGAGAAGGAGACTGTTATTTCTTCCAAAGTTATACAGCAGGCAGGTGGCAGCATTAGGACCTGACTCTGAAGAAAATGTCAGTGTGTGCCTAGAGCTATAGATTAGATCTCCCAAACTCTTCAGGCGGAGGTTCCGATAAGAATAGACTGTTGAGTTTGCAGTGACAGGAGCAAGTGGCTTGTGTGGGAATCACATACATCTTAGGCATTAAAGCAAGAGACAGCATGTTATCTTTGAGGGTAGAAAAACCAAAACCTGGTAAAAATAATTATTCATCCAAGAATGAGTACAAAAATATTATCTAAGATTCTCTGATGCCCAATTCTTTTTGAGGTTCTATAGATATTTATGTACATACCCACCCTTTCCTTAGTTATTCTGTCTTTCAGTCCTACATTTAGCTGTCAGCAATTTAAACACAGTCTGTGTTTTTTATTTCATTCTGTTTTGCATTTTGTTAAGTCACATTAACACTGTGCTGGGGGTAGAACGCGGCTGAATCATATAATGGCTCTATCGTGTAGTTTATCATTTTTAAACAGGTCAAAGGGTTGAAACATATTAGAATATTAAAATTTGTTTTACCAGTATCTCCACCTTTTTCCTGCTTATTTAAAGAAATGAATGCAATTCATCAGAGACATTTTTATTGGAAAAATAAGTGAGCAGCACAGATACATTTCTCTTGGTGCACATGAGTTAAAATCAGGATGGTAGCTCCGTATGTTTCAATCTATTAAATTCAAGACGTCTGTGATAAGTCTTTTATAGGCTAAAATACAAATGAATTCCTGGCAGTATTTTCCTGTGTATGGATATTTTGCTCTTCATGTCTTGTTAAACAATAAAAACTAACATTCAGTAATGAACCTTTGAACTGTGGGTGAAGGATGGGTGTGTTTGTAAGTGTGTGTATATGTGTATATAATGGTGACGGGGGTGCACGTGATGAATTTCCTATTTTCTTTTTCTGCTCTTTGCATTTTACTGGAGGGCCCTGAATTCTTTCTTCTCTTGAACGTGTCTACTCACCCAACAACAAAGAACATTGACTGAGGATGTACTTGGGTAGAAAAAGCAAAAGCTCTAGTGTGATCTATAAAAAGGACTTTGGGGATCAGGGGAGGGCATACTAGTTATATGATTAAAAATGGAGTCCTTAATAGCTTGTCTATCACAAATAGATTCCTAAGTGATTAGGGGTGTGGCATCCCGGCAAAGAATGGGAAAAAAACTGCTAACTATAGAATGGATTTGTTCGAAAGCCTTTTAAAAGAGGGGATAGAAGCATAAATAAATGTGTTCATAAGGAATGTATAGGAAGAAATGGGTAAATGTGTGCTTATATTATATTCTTTTCACTTTACGGGTATTTCTGTATAGAAACGGCCTAAGAAATCCTAGTAAGAGGTGGGACTAGGGCTTGGATCCAGCTCATAGCCAAGGGTGTTGTCTGTTTTTTCTGATAAAATTTTATTATTGTATAACGTTAAGAACTTTGCATGTATATAAAAAGTATACAGAAGAAAACAAAGTTCAAGTATTAATATCACCACCCAGAAATATTGACCAGGTGGCTTATTTGTGCAGGTATGTGCGTATGGGAAATAAGAATTGAGATTTCCATTGCAATCGGTTTTGCACCTTGTTTTACTCCTCTTAACGTAATATCACGAGCATTTTCCCATGTCATTTGATCGTCTTCAGAATTATAATTTTAAACTCTCAGTGCCTTTCTCCTGGCACGTGCTGCCCCTTTTCAAGGTTACAGTGCCCCAAATGGAAACATGGCGTTTGCTGACGTTCTGAGCGCCTTTGAATATTTACAATGGTATCGTTGTATGGAAGAGTCACCTTAATGTTTTGTTTTTGTTTCTTCTTTGTTTTGTTTCTGCATCAGGTCGAAAGAAGGAAGGCATGGAGAGAGAAGCCTCTGCAGCTGTCAGGTTTTAAGCTGACCAGGCTTCCCTTTCTACCCCTAGACTTGTCATGATCACCTTCTGATTTCTTATCTATAAAGTAGGAGTGCCCCTCACTGGTGAAGGGAGGATTCAGTGAAGATTCAGGATATCCTTTAACATGTAGGACCTTGGCTAAGGAAATAAAGGATATGCTCGGATTTCCCAAGCTGTCTCTATATGGCATGGCAGGGGGTGACCTTTGTGCCCGGCTACCTACTTTCCTTAGATGAACCGTTGGCAGATTATTGCTCTTATAAATATCCCTTTATCAATGTCCTTTTGTACATCAACTAATGATCAGCACTCCTAGGTTTCCATGTTGTCGAGTTTCTAATTGCCGTATGACCTTGAACCAATCATTTGCTCCCTTTGGCTTCCTCTGTAAAATGTCGGACTGTCTAAAGATTGGACTAACTGATCCCGCCACGCCTACAATTCTAAAATTGTTACACATCTATCATATTCCGGACAGTGAATGGCTGACCACACGTGAGCTCTCTGATGCTCCGTAGGCAGGGATGCAGAGGTGGAAGACATTTTCTAATTTCCATTCACCACTTCCCCCATGCGCCGCCACCCCCCCCAACCCCGGATTTCTTTTAGAAGTCAAGCGCTTCTTGGCTTCTTGCAAAACAACGTTTTGATGAGTTAATTTAAAATGGATCAGCAACATATGGACTTTATTTTACTTGAAATGTCCATTGATTTAAAAATGAAACAAACAGAGACTTTGGCAAATGTTTTTAAAAGTATTTTGAAACTTAACCCAGACTTCCTGCGCCTGTGCCTTTATATGAATGTGATGATTATTGTTGCCAATTCTTTAAATCCTGAGGCCTGCAGTGTCTGTGACAATTATATGTGCACTAAGAACCAGTAGGTATAAGCTGACAGTCAGACTGTATTATTGGAAGGGAAAAAAGCATGCACCGTGTAGCTTGTCAGTTTAAAACTATAGTAGCCAGAGCTAAAAATGAAGAAATATCAGTAGAAATGGCTACTTTGTTAGTAGTGTGTGATGGTGCTATAGGCAGACAAGAAGCTATAGCCTTCTACCTACGTCTGTTCTTCATTAATCTTGAATCCCTGATCGGCTTTTAGCTGAAAATTCTCTTTTCCTTCTTTGGATTCCGGCCCTTGTTTATAAGATGCCACTTAGTTTTCGCTCAGCTATGGACTAACCTTTTCTCTCTCAAGCCTTTAAAAAATGAATATTTCATAGCATCCTTCGCCTTCCTTTATACTCAGAGTGTTTTGGAAGACGAATAAGAGAACACAGGTTGCAAAGCCAGGCGGAATCCCTCCTCTTACTTTCATTGTATCAATCCAAGTGTTGGTTTTGCTAAAAGGATCAATGCCATTTATCTGGTGGAGCACGTTAAACCCCTGTCTAAAGGATTTAGGCCAGTGTTTTCTCTTCTACAAAGGAAGTACAACAGCCATACGAATCAGCATAGTAAGAGGTTAAAGGCATTTTATCGATTTCTTCCTTCCTTCCTTCCTTCCTTCCTTCCTTCCTTCCTTCCTTCCTTCCTTCCTTCCTCCCTCCCTTCCTTCCTCCCTTCCTTCCTCCCTTCCTTCCTTCCTTCCTTCCTTCCGCATTCCCTGCTACCTTCTGTCTCATGTAGAAGAGAGACAAGTAAGTGAGCCACGGCCATACCATCCCCTCTAACAGAGAAATGGCCAGGACGCTGTGGGAACTCAAGCAAGGAGGGACTCACTGCCACCAGGAATGGCTTCTCAGAGTGGATTTGCTTCTTGAGGTCTGAGGGCCAGTTCACTGGTAGACTTTGCTTGGGAATAACATCCCAGGAGGCAGAAGCAGATTGTAGCAAAGCACAGAAATGTGAAAGGGTCTGGCTGAGTTTGGAAAGAAGGAAATTCAGCCTGTGTTAGTCATTGGCATGGTGGCAGAGAGGCAGACAGTGTGGGGTGGGCTTCCTGGACACACGAGAAGCTTTAGACATTTGATTAATTCTCTTAGAAAAATACAAATCTCTTTCAAGTACATCTTTCACTGTTACCCTATGATTCTACATGAAGCCTTCCTGACTCACACATGCAGAGACAGAGGTATCGAGAAAACTTATTGATGGCAGTAAAGTAGACTATTCCTCACGGACTCCTATGCACCCTTCAAAACCTAGCTGAAATGACATTTTGCAAGGAACTCTCCCTTGATCCCTGACTGCTGGTATCCTCACAAAGCACTTATCACACGTTATGGGCGTCACTTTTTTGAATTGCCTGTCTTGCTCACTGCTGTATCTCAAGGCCCAACATAGTGCCTGATCCCCAGAAGGAGCTTAAGAAATAATTTTTAAAACATTTTTCTTAGTAATTTTTGAATATACGTTAAGTCCACTAAAACTCTATGAAGGATACAGGCACAGCCTTGAACATATATGCAAAAAAACCAAGTCTTTTACCTTAAGAGAGCCAATGGACACAGTTTGAACCTTTATCGCAAGACATGAACTGTAAAGCGCCAGGTTAAAGGGTTTTGGTTTTCCACTTGCCTTTTATAGCCCAGGGTCGCTTCCCAAATATTTCTGCCTGGGAATATTTTGTTGTTTGCAGGTTTCTTTTTTTTTCTTGCTGTTATTTTCATCAACAGCCAATACTTTAATATGATGCTAAACTGAGCTATATTAGATCAGCTAGAAATCTTTTAGGCTCTCAAAGCATGGGCATTACATATTCAAAACAGGACCTAATGTTTCAGAGCTTCATATTCTACTATAATTATATGGTTCAATGCAAGTGATTATATCTCTTCTTCAGTAACGGGCTGAAAAGTTTTGGTTTGCTGGTTCCCTCATAATTTACTGCCTAGGTATAATAGGCCAGTCTTGTGGAAAAAAAGATGATAAATGATGCTGGCTAGGATTCATAGATTTATTAAATTTCTATCAAACAGTGCAACAAAAAAAAATCTGCTTAAGTTAGAAATGGGCTCAAATTTTTTAATCAAAATTCATGAGTCCTGATGCTTGGTTCAGTAGGTCCAAGGAAGGCTTGAATTGAAGACTGATTAAAGAAAATAAAAGGCTTATTTGAAGTAATTTTTCAATGACGGCTTTTAATTGGATGTTAAATCAAATTCTTATCTGCCTTTCTGCAGATAGCACATTATATAAAATACAGTTAGCGCCACTACCACTGTAACGGATACACTGAATAACAATTCACTTCTCACTTTACACTGAGGGGGAGAAGGGCTGCAGTTGTCAGCCTGTCAGAAATTAAGTATGTAAATTAATGCTTAAGTATATGAATATGAAGATGATTTACAAGAGGCTTGGAGTGTTGCCGGGCGAAAATCCTGAGGTTTCTCTTTCCCCTTCAAGGTTAACAAGTGCTCAGTGACCTTTACAGACTGCGCGCGGGCATGGGTGTGCCCACGTGTGCACTTGGCCGCCGAGCTTTGGCCGGGAGCTCAAATACTCCCGAAGAGCAAATTCTGGACTCCTTCTGGAACGTCCCTTTCTGCCATCCATGAATGTCAGCCCATACGAGCAATTTCATTAGCATTGCCTCATTTTCCAATATAAGCAGTGAGTGTGGCCTAATAATATGGGCCCTCATCCATCCTTTGCCGAGGATGGGTGCTGTGATCTGTAGAGGGAGGGGCTGTCAACGCGGGGGGGGGGGGGGGTGGTCGGACAGCATCCCGGTCAGCAAACCGGAGCACTCCAGGCCCTGTCTGGGGACAGCCGTGGACGTTTCTGGAAAAGCGCGTTTCCCATTGGAGGCCATTGGTGGGGGGAGGGTAGAACAAAATACCTCTTTCACAGCTGACTGAGATCGCGGTGGTTTGCAAGAGTTAATGGAACTTTCGTTAAGTGCTGAGTTAACTCCCAGGATAGCGTTTACACGCAGAGGGAATGGAGTTTGCATAGACCGGTTTTCTCATATACATTTTTAATGGTAGATCTTTAGTAGACAGCTCATTAATTTCATGGTTCTTTATTGCCAAGAATAATATCCTTTAGGCTTGGGAAAAGTTTCTCCCATTTTTGTTCTAATTTTCAGAGGAACTGTAAAAGCTGTGCTTCATAGGCTTTTAAAAGGGGAAACCCCAGCCCAGAGCTCGGCCACAAATACGTCTTAGTTTTCCTGTTGCCCTAAATAGAATCGCATCTGTACTGGCCCTCCACGTTTGAGATTACGCACAAAGTAATCATTTTGCTGCTTGAGAATGGTTCAAGGTAGTGAAATTTATGTTGCCTGACTAGATAGTCTGTTTTTATTGCATATTTTGTTGACCTTTTTTGAGAGTAGACTTCAGTTTAATTGCCAGATTTTAATTTCATTAATGATAATACTGACATCTGCTCCACGTTCCTTGAGCGCCTCCTTTGGGCAGGCTAGTCACTTTATAAAATCTGGAGCGCCTGAGGAATGGCCCAAGGCCACATGGCTAGAAGTGACCAAGCTGGCGCTGCAACCCCACTTGCACCACCGTGCAGCACACTTTCTTCCCTCATCTCCGCCTGCAAGGTAGCTGGCATGAAGCCCATTTTACAGATGAGGAAACCAAGGCTCGGGAAGGTTAGGTCATTAAGGGCGTAGCAACTAAGCCGCTGATGTGGAATTTGAACCAAGGTCTTTCCATTTCCTCCCTTCACTCCCATCTCCTCCCCTTGTTTCACAATGGGCACTTTCTCCACCACAACGCTGGATGCCTGCGCCCCTAATATTCATTCAGAGTGATGCCTTCTCAGACCTCATCTTTCTTGATTTTGTTTTTTTGGGGGAAAGCATTTGCCACCGTTCCCCAGCCGTCTTTTGAAAACACTTTCCATGACATTGTATGTTCCTGCTTCTCATCGCACCTCCCCGTCTATCATTGGACGTCTTTCCCTTCCACGCCCCAGCCTCGGGTATCATTTCGGTGTTTTGACCTTGAGCAAACTCAGTCATCAGATTTATTTATTCCCAATGTGTGGATTCTCTTAACCAATTATTCCTACCTGTGCCGTCTCTCCCAGACTCCCTTCTTGCACCTCTAGCTGTCCTCTGCTTGCAGCAGATTAGGATTTAAATCTGGATGTGCAAAGTATTTACTGTGTAACCTTGGAAAAGGCAATGAACATTTCTAAGTCTTACTTTCCTCAGGTGCAAACTGGGAATAATGATAGTGCCTCGTAGAGGTTTTGCAAGTATTACAAATGAGATAATGGAGGTAGAGGACTGAGCACAGTGTCTGGCACGTAATAAGCACTTAGCAAATGGTAGCTACTGTTTCTGTTATTAGCACTCACTGTTAGGTCACATGTCACAAGTTGTCTTGCATTGTCACTTATTGATTGATTGATTTGAAGTCTAGTTGATTGACAATGTTATGTTAGTTTCAGGCGTACAGCAAAGTAATTCAGTTATGCTATATATATATATGTATACACACGCATACATACCTATATATATTCTTCTTCAGATTCTTAATGTCCATGTCTCGTCTCCCTGAGAGACCATGAGCAACTTGAACTAGAGGTATCAGTCTGTCAATCTGCCTCCATAAAACGGCATACCCTTGACTCCTCTTTTGACAGCAAGCATTTACCAGAGTGCGTTTTCATTCTATGAGCCGAGTAGAACAATTTATGCTTATTTCCCAATTCTCCAGTGTTTACGGATTATAATTGACACTACTAAAGATATCATGTTTACAACACAGATACGTTTCAGATTCTGTGCTAGCAATATTGTCTAATATTTCAAGGAAAGAACCAGTTTCTGTACAGAACTGTTAGTCTCACCAACGTTTTGGATGAGGTTACCAACTGGTTTGTTCACATGGGGCCAGTACACAATGCTGGATTTGAACTGCTACGGACAAGGGGAAAGGACCAAAAGGGCTATTCAGCTCATTCATTAGCTGCGTTCTGCTGTACGTGAAGGCGAGATCCTTCCCTCTATGCTATCCGTAGTGTTTGCCAAGTGAGGGAATTGCCTTGAGAGTGTCGGGGTGTGGTACTGGGATTCCTAGATTCGTGATGCATTTATGCACAGCTCTGAGGTGCCCTACTGACCGTGGAGGACGGCGTGTGGCCGGCTCGGCTTTCCTGTAGGAGGAAGCACATTAGAGCATGAGAAGGTGCGGAGCAGGCTGTGGGAACAGGGCATGTGGGCCGAGCATCATTGTATGTGCGTGGGTACCAGTGGATACAGGAGCTTCTCAGTACAGAATCCATCTTGTGTTGGGTGGCCACATGCCTAAATAATTGTGGTATAGACAGCCCTCGCCTTCTTAACTAGGCCTCTTGGATTCGGCCGTGACCTGTTTGTTCATTCTCCAAGCCCCTGTGTGCGCTTTTCCCACTCCTTCTTCTCTAATTCATAGCCACCTTCCATATACAACAGAGCCAACACGTTATTATATGAACTTTGTGACTCCTGGCCTTTATCTACTGCTAGACTGTCCACCGACCTCTGTAAGTCCAGTATTCAGCACGCTGCCTTGAACCAAGGATGAGCTCTCGTAACGTTTACAGATGGAAGGGAGAGAGTGGGGATGGGAGGGAGGGAGGCTAAAGGGGGACAATTTAGTCAAACCACGGGGGAATCAAACAACTCGTTAATAATCCAACTATGGAGTTTGCACATCTAGTTTTATTCCTGAATAGCATTCCAATTAAAAAAAATTGGATTTCAAGTGAGAGAATGTCATGGTCACATTAGTATTGAACGAGCCACAGCACGCCCCTGATTTAATTATGTTATGTGAAAAGCTAAGCAGTGATGTAAGAACATACCTCTTTTTGGGCATTTGCTGTTTTTTAATTTAACCTTTGTGGCAGCTGAAGCCATCTTCTCAACAAGGCAACATTATCTGGTGAAGACCCTAATGAATGTTGGCAAAGAATCCTCTTTTTCTTTTAACGCCAGAGAAGAAAAATAGTATGTTAGTCGCACAGATATGTTTCTAATTATAGCGTTTGCATTAAACTGTTTTAATTGTCTTCTTAAATGCAGGATTTGACATCCTGCCAAGAACTTCTCAATGATTTCTCCATTGAGAAGAGGATTTGTAGACATCGACTCCGTTTCTTAAAAACTGTACATTTTAAGGTTCTGAAGAACCTAGGGGCAGGACAGGAATAAAGACGCAGACGTAGAGAATGGACTTGAGGACACGGGGAGGGGGAAGGGTAAGCTGGGACAAAGTGAGAGAGTGGCATGGACATATATACACTACCAAACGTAAGGTAGATACCTAGTGGGAAGCAGCCGCATAGCACAGGGAGATCAGCTCGGAGCTTTGTGAGCACCTAGAGGGGTGGGATAGGGAGGGTGGGAGGGAGGGAGACGCAAGAGGGAAGAGATATGGGAACATATGTATATATATAACTGATTCATTTTGTTGTGAAGCTGAAACTAACATACCATTGTAAAGCAATTATACTCCAATAAAGATGTAAAAAAAAAACCACTGCATTTTCACAACATTCAAATCCCCTCTTTCCTCTCAGTCACGTTGCAGCTGATGCCCCTCCTTTGTCCCGGACACCTCACCCCCTGAGCCCAGATGCAAAGGCCAGAATCAGGAGAGCTTGAGCAGCCATTTGGAAGGCTCGCTTCTCCTTTTTCAGTGCTCAGACCTGGGGGGTGGCGGATGTGGTACCACAGCTGTGTCTGTGGGGGAGGAAATAGGATGAAATGAGATGAAGCCATACCAGGATCACTCAAGCCCACACTTTTATAGTATGCATAATCTACTTTTGTTTTCTGGAAGTCCATGAAAGATGTTCTTTATTCCTTGTTTTACAAAAATAGCTGTCCCTGGGTGTTGATAATGCTAGTTTATATTCTTCAAGAGAATCCATGAATTGTAACTGCTCTGATTGTTCTGAGGCTATTTTTAAGTTTGTGTGTTTGCTCAGAAAATTATACACTGTGGGGTAAATTGTATGCACAATTATATATCGCTGGAGGAATCTTTTGAGGCAATAGCGCAAATGGAGTTAGGAGGCCACCTCCCAGTCACAGGGCCCAGCTGATTTTGTCACACATGCATCTGGTCTTATATGCTTTGGAAGGTCTTCATTTATCTCATTAAACTTAGTCTGACATATTTTTTCCCTGTGATAGCTTTTCTGATTTCTTTGGTGTGCAAACATCAACATTGTGTCTTTTGAGGGAAGATAGTGCTGTCTCTGTTTTGGTCTCCTGGAGCTCTGATGTTTATTCTGCATTTTACTGAGTGGCAGAAGGGCCTCTCGTCATGGTTGATTATGGCTGGGATAACTTGTGGACTCTGAGAGTCTATCCAATGCCCTGGACTGAACATTTTTTCCTGGTTCACTGACGCAATGTCGATGTTTTGTTCTAAATTCCCTGGAAGCCATTCCTACCTGGTCTGCCACTTAGACTTCCAAATGTCTCTCCTACTCTTTCTGAAAAAATCATTGGTTCCCAATCTTCCTAGATGTTTCTAGCTGAGATGTACATAGTGCAAACTCAAAAATTTCCCTATATTTAAGCAAACTCTGTTTTTGCTCATGAAGGAACAATGTGATAGTGGGCCTTTTGTTTCTGATCAAGATCTTCCCGTTCATTCAATCAGGGCTCTGATCAAGAGTAGACCGGGAAAGCAGAAAGCACAACTATAAGCTTCCAAAATCACTGAACCTAGTAAAATGATGTTCCAAATCCTGTTAAAAGGGCACCAATGTACACTGCACGTTGATTATATGAGACCTCATTATGCTACATATAACATGCAACACACACGAGCAACCATACCGTTGACTTTTTATCTCTACTAATCTAATAAGCTAACTCTAATAAGCTTTAATTCAACATTTAATTACCAATAATTGTGGTTGGCATCTTTGAATCCTACAGAACTTCGGGGAATTGACTTGGTTTTCCACATCTCTAAAAAGTATTTTTTTTTCTGGAAATGTGAGTTGGTATCTGTGTTTTTTTCCTCTTAATAAATTTCCCTGCAGCAAAGACCATCAGGATCATGCCCTTGACCTTAGCATTGCCCTCATATGTGTACCCATTCTTCAGAACTAGCCATCGTAATATCAAAACCCCTGGAGGCCTCAGAAGGAGTTTCATGATAACAGTCTGGGGACCAGAATACTCTTTTAAGTTTGTTTATTTTTTGATGTGAACCATTTTTTTAAAGTCTTTGTTGAATTCGTTAAAATAGTGCTTCCGTTTTGTGTTGTGTTTTTTTGGCCTCGAGGCATGTGGGATCTTAGCTCCCGGACCAGGGATCGAACCCACATCCCTTGCTTTGGAAGGCGAAGCATTAACCACCGGATCGCCAGGGAAGTCCCCGGACCAGAATACTCTTGGTCTTCTTATTTTCTGAGTTTTGAACCTTTCTTCCCCCTCAAAAAAACTCCCTAAAAAATTCAGATTTATCTCTGAAGTGACCAGAAATCACAAAATGTCAATGCTTGTGGTGGTGGAAAAAGGTAAGAAAACGGGGAAGACGATTTACTCGTTTGCCTTGAGGATCCCAGGGCTGTTTATGGGCTCCTTGTATGGATCCAAACATCTGCCCTTTCTTGATGCCAACTAACGGAATGAGTCAACTTTGACCCTTCTTTCTGCTCTGCCCCTCCCCCCCATTTCCTTTCCCAGCACCAGCAGGATTGAGCCCTGTTAGAGAATCCATTCAGCCTTCGTGTATTGATTACACATTGTTGAAGGAACAATTAGCCATTGTTGAAGCGGGTGTGTAAAGTGCTGAAAAGTGGTAACTTCTCATGAGTAGAGGCACTTTTCTTTCCAATGAGAGACTGTTCAATTTAAATGTACCATTAAGGAATACAAGAGGAATAATATGTAACCCCTGCCCCCCACCCCAGAAGCTCATGATCTATTAGGAGGGCTAAGAGAAATATGCAAAGAATTACAATGAAATAAATAACAGGGCTGTTCCCATAGCATCTTTACGGGCTGTGGCTAAACCTGATGAACACGTGGACATGCTGATGGGGTTCACGCTCGGTAGATGGGGTTTTTCATGTTCCTTGTAGTGATGATTACATTTTTGCCATTGTCAGAACAAGTTGAGGAGTTAAGGGAATAGATTAATACTTGAAACTTCCTGATCCCTTTCCATCTTGGCATCAGGTTCTCATTTTACCTGCACTCACACCAGAAACTCCCATGTTCAATCAATTCTTTCCATGTTATATATTTACCTCCGTCTTGATCATGACTGAAACTGCTTTTGTCACTTCTGTTTTCAAATCACTGTGATGCTGAGGCATTTCAAGGCTTTGTCTGTGCTTAATTATGATATTTAGTTACAGAAAAACGTTTTCATTTTTCCCAATCTACCTTAATCAGAGCCTCGGGTCTGACCTCCTAGCTCTGGATCACGGTGTATTTGTTCCTCAACAAAATAGCAGAGGGGGTCCTGTTCAAGTTACACTAAATCACAAACTGATGGTGGGGGGTGATAGGTTCTGCAGTTAGCTGAAATCTCTGTTGCTTGATTTTTGCCTCTCCGGGCCAAATTTCTCGACAGAAAACAAAAAAGACAGAGGAGGTCATTGCACATGCGCGGATAGTCTGAAATGAGGTCACAGCACCACGCTGACAGCATCTTATTCGTTAGGTAAAGGAAGTACTTAGAATTTTCTAACAACAACATCCAAATACCTAAACATTGTCAAAACTATCATGTAGTAAAATATCCATGTATATGTTTATACTCATGTGTATATGTGTATATAAAATATATATCATATATATCACATATTATTCATTATATAATATAAAATATTAATTAACCATACATTACAGTATATTACACGATTAATGTTTTATATATAATTAATAATATATGATATATAATAATATATAATATACACAGAGATTGTGTATGTATTATATAATAATATATAATATTATACACACAGATTGTGTGTGTGTGTGTGTGTGTGTGTGTGTGTGTGTGTGTGTGTGTGTATCCATCTCTCTGCTTCTGTCTACCAAGCCATCTTATGTGATGTTTCCTAAATTTTGCTTGGAACTCCCGAATACCTTCCCGGAAACAAACATGCCGTTGGTCATCTGAGCCCTTTGCCCCTTCAAGGAAAATGAGTGAAGCAGAACAGCTGAAGTTGAAACATCGGCTGGTTTTAATGTTTATGATTAGTGATTATTTACAAGTTTGATGGACTGAGCTTGACCAACAAAATATTTAAAGAGAGTGGGCCTGTGTCAGTGAGGAGCAGTGTAGGATCGGGGATTAGCATATAATAGGCTTTAGAATATAACAGCCTGTACTGGCATCCAGGAGCTGCCTCATACTAGTGGGGGCAAGATATTTAACTGCCCTGAGTCTCATTTTCATTATGTGTAAAATGGGGACACTAACAGTGCCTACCTTAGACAGTCAGTAAGGATCACGCGGAATATTCCATGTAAAGTACTTAGCATAAAAGGTTAGCTATGTTTTATATGGGCTAACATTTAAATAGAGCTGCCTTGGCCGAAGAACAGAGGTGGCTAAGGTTGGCAGAAGGCAAGAACAGTTAACAGGTTAATACAGTAAATGTCTCCCCTCATTGTGCCGTGTACCTTGAACTGGGATGATCTTACATGAAGCATTTAACTATGCTTTCCTCTTGGCTGGTGAAGTATGAGCCTTCCGAATTTGATGCCTTTGGGATGTGAACATTTCATGTGATAGTGGTTACCTGTGTCCTTTATAGTTAATAAATAGTCAACTTATTTATTTGAAATAAAAAAGACAAATCAAAAATTGACTTATTTCCTTATGTTATCTTTTTTATCTTTTATTTTTTTATTGGAGTATAGTTGCTCTACAATGTTGTGTTAGTTTCTGCTATACAGCAAAGTGAATCAGCCACACGTATACATACATTCCCTCTTTCTTGGATTTCCTTACCTATTAGTGAATCTGAGTATTTACTCACCATGTCTGAATAGTATTGAAACCTGCCTGGGCACGATGACCAAAAGCATAATTTTGAATTTTAAAAATAAAATCCATGAAGCAAGTATCTTGCAGTGGAAGCTTCCCCACTCTCTGGCTGATTAGATCTAGATAGTTGAGAATGAATATCTTGAGGGCTCACGTGACAGCTTTGCACAATGTCTGTTCTTGGAAGTTATAGTTTTGGAAAGCAAGTAGCATATATGAAACTGAGATGCGTAAATGTAAAAAGTGAACTCTTGATGTCTCGTCATTACTTTTGACCCAGTGACCCTGGTCGCAGTGAATGTTCAGAAATGTCGGGGAGCCATCACATGACAAGAGTACATAGTGTCCAACAAAAGGGTCAGAAGACCGGAATTCTTGTCCTCCAAAGGGGAACATAATATGAGGGGGTCAAACTGTAGAAGTCTGTCCCATCCAATAACATTCTGATGTGCGTAGGGAATTTTATTCAATAACAATCTTGCCTCAGAATATAACTTTCTGGCTGTGGCCAGTACTGTATGTGATTTCCTTTTTTTAAAATTTTAAACCATTTTATTGAGGTATTATTGGCATATTAAAAGCTGTACATATTTAATGTATACAACTTGATGAGTTTAGGGATAAGTCTACACCCATGGAACCATGCCAACAATCTATGCCGTAAACATATCCATCACTTCCCAGTTTCCTCCTGCCCCCTCTAAAAACAATTTTTGCATCCTGTTTAAATTTTAAACAAATACCTACGTTTCATGTAATTCATATAATATAGTTCACTGGTGTGAACTCTATTCAATTTCATTTGGTATAGAGCAGACACCTACAACTACAGGCACCTGGTTTTGTAAATAAAGATGTATCAGCACACAGCCCTGCCCATTCAGTTATTTATTGTCTGTGTTTGCTTTTGTTCTGCAAGGGTAGTGTTAAGTAGCTGTGACAGAGACCATAGGGCCTGAAAAGCTGAAAGCATATACTATTTGGTCGTTTACAGGAGTGGTTTGCTGATTTGTATATATGTGTGTGTGCGTGCGTGTGTATGTGTGTGTGTGTGTGTGTGTGTGTGTATATATATATACACACACACATATATACATGTTTATGTGTATATGCATGTATACATATACGTGTATATATAATATGCATGTAATCTATGCATATATGCATATATGAATATTTAAATTTCAGAGCACCATACATACAATATTAATTAGAAAACAATATAGATTACTATGCCATGCTTCTAACATGGTATTTGGCTCCTATTAGGTGCCCCCAAATGAGAGTTATTAGTAGATTCTAAGACGTAGAGATACTCCTCAAATATTTGACAGCAGATTTTGTGGTTTTGCTTCTTTGTTTTTTGGGGTGATTCTTTGGCAGACATTTCCAATGACTTGGTTTAATAAAAGTGATAGAAGTTGACTGTGGAAAATTGGAAAACTGCAGAAAAATGCCAAGAAGAGAATAAAAGTTACCCATAATCTTACCAACCAGCAATGACCACTGTAGATATCTCAGTGAGATGGCTTTCTCCATCTGGTTATTTGTCTCCCCCAAACAGAACTGTACTGTGTATACAGTTTTCTGTCATGCTTTTTTGAGCATTCGCGCATCTCATTAATTTTTAAAACTTTATTTTAAGGCTTCATTATATAATATTATGGAACATGATTACATCATATGATTTAACCACCCCCTTTGTTGAACATTTAAAACTGTTTCCATTATTCAGCACTGTAAATAGAAAACTTCAGTAAACAGCATTATGCATGTCTGGCTTTTTTTCCCTTAGGATAAAATTCTAGAAGTGGAATTATTGGATCGGGGGCTATGAACATTTTTAAAGCTGTTGATACTTGTCAAACATCCTCCAGTGGGATGAGAAAATGCCAGTATCCCCTACTCCTCCTTTTTTAAAAAAAATTTTATTGAAGTACAGTTGATTTACAGTGTTGTGTTGATTTTTGCGGTACAGCAAAGTGATGCAGTTTTATATGTATATAATATATATATAGATTCTTTTTCGTATTCTTTTCCATTGTGGTTATCACAGGATATTGAATATAGTTCCCTGTGCTGTACAGTAGGACCTTGTTGTTTATCCATCCTATATGTACTAGTTTGCATCTGCTAATCCCAAACTCCCAATCCTTTCCTCCCCCACCCCTCTCCCCCTTGGCAACCACAAGTCTGTTCTCTATGTCTGTGAGAGTCTCTTTCTGTTTCATAAAAGTTCACTTGTGTCATATTTTAGATTCCACATATAAGTGATATCCTATGGTATTTGTCTTTCTCTGTCTGACTGACTTCACTTAGTATGATAATCTCTAGGTCCATCCATGTTGCTGCAGATGGCATTAGTTCATTCTTTTTTGTGGCTGAGTAGTATTCCATTGTATATATGCGCCACATCTTCTTTATCCATTCCTCTGCTGATGGACATTTAGGTTGTTTCCATGTCTTGGCTATTGTAAATAGTGCTGCAGTGAACATTGTGGTCTATGACTCTTTTTGAATTATGGTTTTCTCAGGGTATATGCCCAGTAGTGGGACTGCTGGGTCATATGGTAGTTCTATTTGTAGTTTTTTAAGGAACCTCCACACTGTTCTCCGCAGTGGCTGCACCAATTTACCTTCCCACCAACAGTATAAGAGGGTTCCCTTTTCTCCACACCCCCTCCAGCATTTGTTATTTGTAGACTTTTAGCATCACTTGGAAAGTTTCGTTATTTTGAAAGTTTAAGCATATCAAAAGTTTCTAAATGTTTATTCCAAAATATTTTCCCTTACCTCTCTGTTAGCTGTTACTGATGCATTTGTAGATGATCTAACGTCTAAGGCTGAGTCTTTGCCACTCAGGAAGCTTTGTGGAAGGAGGTGTCTCTCAAAAATAGGAACACACTATCACTTTTTATTTTTACCACCTGAGCCCAGGCCCAGGCAGTGATTCAGCCCCTGCTGCCAGGGAAGGTGGGTACGTCCTAGGTAGGAAGACCAGCAGTCCCGCATTTTCAATGCTAATCTACACAGTCCTGGACAAACGAGGACAGTCGTTTGCTTTGTTTTGCTCGGTGTCACCAGGTCACCGGTCTTAAATCCTGGAAATGTCAGAGAGCGGGTTTCTCATGTGAGGGAGACCTTTCAGAAAGCTACATTTCTATGCAAGAGTCTCTCCTTCGGTTCACATGATCCTTGAAGATATTTACAAAATTATAAACCATTCTCCTTTGAGAGCTTTCGTCCCAAAGGAGTTTTCGTCCTGGACTTTATTATTTGCATGACTTTATGGGTTCTGGGGCCTATTTTATCTCTTTTGAACTATGACCTAAAGCCACTTTTAAACCCAAACCAGAAAGAATGAACAATTTTGCTCCTCAAGAAATATGTGGACGGAGTTCAAGGATTGTTACTGAGATAAGGAGGAACGAACGCAGCGTGACAATGAGGGCGCAATGTATTCAGAGAAGCAAAGTGGTTCTGAAAGTGACATTTTCTGACATTGTTCTCAACTGACATTATTATAATCACAGAATGCAGTGTGTGCAGTGTTGATTCCAAATCACAGTAGGGGAAATTGAGGGTGGAGACCTTTTTCATTATACTTTGAGGCTGGAAGGAGCATTATGTTATCCTAGGGATAGTTTTGTTAATGGAAATGCCTCCTATCCTCCGTATATCCATCATAAATAGATTCAAATCGCTTCAGGGACATTGATCCTGTGTTTCACTTCACTTCCCCTACGTCCTGTGATTATGAGAAACCCAAGCCACACTCCATCTGGGATGAGAAATCATTGTCCCACCAAGTGAATCCAGTAATTTCATCAATTCTCCGGCGCCTCGTGAAGGAACCCGTGAAGCAGCTGACTAATGAAAGTTGCAGAGCTCCCCCATATTGATGAAAGAGGATTTCTTGATGCCTTTTGCTTTGAGCCACAGGTAGAGAGCCTAGAGAGTGAAAAATTCACCCGAAAGAGCTTATTCGTTTTTCTAACAAACTGATCTGCCCAAAAGCCGATTTTACCCTTTTCTTAATAATAAATAGCATTTTTAAGTTAAACACAAAACATGGAAACTAGACCATTTGTGATTTTCTTCGTTCCAATGTACCATAGTTGGAATTTTCATCCGATTGGAAAAATAAGTCACTCCCAAGCTGAGACCTAATATGCCAGGTTTAATAAGCAAACCAGGACCTCCCCAAACCAGGATTTAGAATGAAAACAGTGACACACCTCTTGAAGACTGTGAAGCGGCATTGAATAGAGCTGCTTGAAAAGCCAAAGTGGAGTTTCGATGGGCCTCCTTTCGAAGGATTCTAACTCCTGTCTCTACTACCTGATTACAGAAAGCAGCATAAAGAGCGAATCAGAGATGCTACCTTTCTTCCTTCTTTTCTGACAGAGTTCACACACATTTCCCCCAGCATTCAACAGTGTCTCTCAGTGTCTCCTCAGGAAGAAAGATGGCCTTCAGTCATTGTCACATGTCTTCGGGGAGAGAGGCTTTAAGTGCCAACTGCATACTCACGACTGGATGGACTCAGTGAATTACCGCACAATGGAAGGGCTGCCTGTTAGTATTGTCGAGAAGAAGCAAAATCACTGAAAAGAAATTGGAAATTTTCTGTGTGTCAAAGAGTGAAGTACTCTGATATGTAGGGTGCACACTGAGAGTTCACATCCTTCATCGACTTGAACACTTAAAGCATTTTCAAAGTGCCTTAAGCAAGGCATTGTCGGCGAGTTTGTCAATACAGTAAATAGCATATGCAGCTCTTACGCTAACACATATATATGGAATCTAAAAAAAAAAATGTCACGAAGAACCTAGGGCAGGATGGGAATAAAGACACAGACCTACTAGAGAATGGACTTGAGGATATGGGGAGGGGGAAGGGTAAGCTGTGACAAAGCGAGAGAGAGGCATGGACATATATACACTACCAAACGTAAGGTAGATAGCTAGTGGGAAGCAGCCGCATAGCACAGGGAGATCAGCTCGGTGCTTTGTGACCACCTAGAGGGGCGGAAGGCAGACACAAGAGGGAGGGGGATACGGGGATATATGTATACGTATAGCTGATTCACTTTGTCATACAGCAGAAACTAACACACCATTGTAAAGCAATTATACTCCAATAAAGATGTTAAAAAAAAGTTTGAAATCATTTCTTCCAAATATAAATATTCAAGATTTTTCAATATGGCTGTATTAAGCTGACACTCAGTGCCAAGCCCACAGTTATAGAACCTAAGCACCTCTATTTGCCAGTAGAGGATTTCAGTGTACCTCTTCTGCTTCCGGCTCTTTCCATGTTACTTCCTCCATCCGTGCAGCCTTAGAAGGAAAATGTAAAGCATAGTCTTACATTTGAATAACATTGTCGCTATGTGTCCTGGCCTCAGTTCCATAATCTGAAGATAGCTTCATGGATTGCCATTGGCACCGAAAGCTCAGGCCGGATTCGGCTTCGTGGTGACAATCAGGAGTGATGTTATGGAAAAAAGCGCGAGTGGTATCTGCCGTGTTCCCTCTTGTATCCTCAGGATCAAGCCCATCTCAGGTGACAATAAGAAATTTGAAAAATGTTTTATTGCTCTTGTACTTTCAAATAAATTAGCTTTGATTATATTTTTTAAGTCACAGAAATAAATAAATTTTTAGTAAGAAAAAGCTCCAACTACAGTTGAAATATTTAGCTATTTGGAAACTTTTAGAGATTGTAGTATTTTTTAAATTATTTTAAACTATTTTTTGGTATTTTGCAGTTTGAGGAAACAGTCATTGTACTTACAGCTTTGTCTGGTGTGTCTGTATTGGGTGGGAGTGGGGACGCAGAGTTATAAAGAAAGTGAATGATTGTGACGTCACCACTCAACTGTCTGTCAAAATCAAGTCCCAAAGCCTCTTCCAGTATTTCCTCAATTGAAAGCATTCACTAGCCAATCTCCTGCTATTTCCTGTTCCGTTCAAGCTCTGATGTTAGGTCAACTTCCTACGATTCACTAGGTCTTTAGACTCATTCATTGATTTATTCCACACATGTTTATGGAGCCCTGATTCTATGGCAGGCTCTGTGCTAGGTGCCAGGGATGTTGCAGTGAACACAGCAGACACTGTCACCGTCCTCATGGACTGGGAACAAAGCCTGTGTCTTCCATTGTGTTTGCCCCAATGCCCAGCATAGTGTCTACTGCACAGGAGGACTTAGTGATGTTTGGTGAATAGATGACAAATCACTGAATGAATCAGTATATGACTGAGAAAGTGAGTGATACAGTTCTCAGCAAGTTTAGACTTCGTTAGCTCCCAGCACCTTTGTCTCCAGTTATGAACCTCACTGTGCCGCTTATGGTATCACGGTGCTACTTAGGCATGAGCCGTAGTGTCATTCAGCATCTCATCACGAAGAGTCAGAAGAGCAAGTTTCCTCTGATCTCCGTGCGAGGAAAAGGGCTCTTCCTTAGCATCTAATTGCTTGGTTCTCATGTCAGGCACCTTCTGAATCTCCCAGCCTCTTGGGAGCCCCTCTTTGCTCTGGCTTCCAGGAAACAGCTCCTCCTTTTTGACCCCCCTGGAGTAAGTATCCCGGCTTTCGTAGAAAACATTTGGGCTACTTAATCTTGACCCGATCCCACTGTCTTTATTCCTTCCATTTTTTTTATATCATTGTATTATATTTATCTCCGTAAGCAGCCTCACATTTTGTGACAGAACAGGATTGAACTTGTAGAATGTAACATAAAAGTGCGGGCGGCATGAAGCCACTGACCTTCACCGGCCAAGCTGGTGAAGCTTTTTCTGCATAACTTACTTCTTGAACTCTGGCTGTGCTTTGCTGAATTACTTTCTATCTTCAAACAAATGTACCGTGGCCATTCTCAAAACAACAGACATTGATTTTCAAAAATCTTTTTGAGTATTGAGAATCTCAAAGCACTTTATAGGCTCAAGGCATCTAGATTTGCCCATATTCTCCTGGTAAAAACTTTTCTGGTGCTCGGTAGTGAGTGCGCCAGACAGTCAAAAAATGTTTGCTGAATTGAATTACACTGCATATCTTACCTCCTGGGCTTTTCTAGGGGAGTAAAAACCAAAACCTGAAATCCTGATCTCCGAGATAAGTGTAGAACATGTTTGTGGAGGGTTAAGCTTCAAGTTTGGCGCTTTTATGATGCCACACCCCAAACATTTTCTACTTAGAACAAACGAGAAGACCTTAGGACAGGTCTGATTTGCTATTTTCTACTTCTTTTCACCTGATTGTGTTTATGAGAGCGCAAGGTAGGAAATTAGTAAGAGGAATTGAGGACGAATTGGGGGATATCAGGTTCTGGACCTCCGGATACATAGCTTTGATGCCCAAGTGATGAAATTTTTATTTTTACCACCCCCCTCTCTAGTGGAGCCGGTTGGAAGCGTGGTATGTAAGGTATCACCCAATAAAGGAATTTGCTCAGGGAATAAACTAACAACCATACGGTTTTCCTGGGAGCAGAGGGAGTAATTAGAGCAATAACTTTTAGAGACTTCATTTCAGAAAAGTTCATGCTTTAATATTCAAATAATTATTACATTAATCTGTAGATTAGTCAGCTGAAATAGTAAATCCTTTGGCACGAGCTTAATGAAAATTGTCATAACGGTGCCAAAAAGAAATCTTACGGTCGCCTCTTAAATACCAAAGAAATTCCCCATTGTGATAAAATACAGATGTGGCTTAGAAAAAAAGTTGCAAAGTGAGCAGAAATAGAATATATAATTAGAACAAAGAGGACTTAAATCAAATTAATCTTCATCTGACAGGAACAGTTACATTTACATCATTGACTGCAAAGTCATAGCCAAAATTGAAATTAGAAACAGATAATTATGATAAGAGAAGACACTTATGCTGACTTTTCTCATGCATAATTGGAAAGCACACAAAATGCAATGCTTGTTCTAATTAGAATTACCATTAAAGGATGCCAGTTTGGATGAATTCTGGGTTTTGCCATAAAATAAGTTGTTGAAATAATTGAACTCTGGACATGCAAATTTGTTTGCCTGTTTGTTCAAGATCAGAGCAGGAAGTGAGTTCAGGAATACAACCTTAATAGTAGCAGTGATAAGAATTAACGTTCATTTTTTTCTGTCAGTGGCATATTATAATTGTGTTGGCTTTGTTTTGTTTCTTTTTTTTTTTTGAGACTCTGCTTTTATTGTTAAAATCTGCCTTTCATCTCCTTTTGCAAAGTCTCTTTTTGTATGCATACCTACGTACACCATGCCTTATAAAAACAGAGGATCCAGTCACTCCCCTGGCATGTACAAAAAGTGTTTGTGACAGTTTCAGAAATGCAGATGTCAAAAGACCTTGTGATACAGTCCCGTTATTTCATCTTGAAGTTCAAATTTGCTATTTCTGAATGATTTTACTCAAAGGGAAAATTTGTTTCCCATTGACAGATCCTTTTGAAATATTTGTTCCTGAATTCCTCACTAGAATCAATCTCTTTGAGTGACATTTCCAGTGATCCTGGCAGTTGGGAGAAGCAGGGTGAGGTGTTGGCCCTCTAGAGTTCTGGGGCTTCTAATGGGGCCCCAGGGGTCGTTACTCTATGGTATTGCTTTACTACTCAGTATTCTTTGCTTTTCTTGATCTCTTGTCCTGTCTCTTATTTTCTTTTTTCTTCTTACCTTTTCCTTCTTCCAAGATGAAGCTGCTGGTCTGTTCAGTAGCAGCTGTGGGCTTAGCTGCCTAGCTAAATCTCCAGGGCCCTTTGGGGGTAATTTCATTCTTTTCCATTAGATTCACTCTGTCACATCATGATACACATTACTGTGGATTGTGAAACTCCTGATTCTATCTTTGTTGGAAATGTATCAGTTCCTGGCAAGAGAGGTGGACCCGGACACACCAAAGGAAATTTTTTTCAAAGCCCCTTACTTCCTGATGGTGGTAAAGAGTTGTACCTCTGCCTAAACAAAGTGTACCTTAGTTGCTTTCCAAAAGTAGATGGATCGGGCTTTATAGAACCCCTTTTTGCATAGCATACAGGATTTCTGTTTAGGGTAACATTGAATGCCTTACTGTCTAGGGCCCTTCACAGCATTGCAGAGGATTGCTACATGAGGTTGTAGATTTCCTTCCTAAGAGGCGAGGAGGATTCTGACCTGTCAAGGGTTACTTATCGAGGGTGATGCTGCCTGAGGTTTCTCTAATTCTATGATCCTGATCATTGTCAGCTCTCTTCCTGGCTTAGTGTTCTCCCAGAATTTTCCAGTGCTTAGAAATGCCAGAAGAAGTACTGAAGGGTGGCTTCCCCCTTGATTATGGGTAGCATTATCTTTCCTTGGCCATCACATTTTTGTTTGGGTTGCGTTTTTGTTTATTTGCTTGGTTTTGGCCAAAGGGCCAAGAGCAGAAGAGAAAGTAACTAGTTCTGATTTTAAGGACCACAACAATAGAAACCCAAAATGCCAACCGAATATAACTTCTCAGATGACCGTTATACAGGTGATACAGTTTTTGCCAACATGAATTACAGAAGTGATTCCTTATTGTACACGGTGTTTAAAAAAGGCAATTGGAAGGGAGAGAGGATTTTCAAGGCCAAAATAAAAAATGACGATTTATCATAAGGTCCAAGTTGTATTATTAACATCGTTAGATGATGTAGGTTAAATGATCACAGTCAGTTAAGAGGTAGTTGTAAAAACTAAGCATTAATAACTTAAGTAAAAGGACTTTATTTGAGAAAACAACATCATGGAAGAAAGCATGACTGTGATGTAACAAATGGCATCGATGTGACCATCCCAGAAAGATTTCTACTGTGAAGAAACAAACAAACAGCAAAACACCTCCAATGCTGGACTCAGGAGAGTTTTCAATTGAGGGATTTAGACATACAGGCCGATTGATGGCAAGGCTCTCCAACAAAGGCCTCCGGCATCCTAAAGCCCTGCCTGTCTTAAGGGAGAAAGGCATTCCAAAGCCTGTGATTTCCTAATATCCTTGCAACTACACGCTGAACAAACGAATTTGCTAAGAACTTAAAAAGGCTGACAAACAAATTACAACCATCTTGATAGAGGGTGATTATTGGCATTACCGACTCAGTTGCTTATCCTTAATGAAATAAGACAGCTTTATTTTCACAACTTGGCTTGTAATATTGGTGAAGGATATTGAATGCTTTTTTAATGAGCAATACTGCGCAGCTAGATAGCCTTTTACATTTGCAGACATCATCGAAGGCAATTGTATTTCATTTTCTTTCTAAGGCTTCTGTGAAGTAGGCCATGATAACCATGCCCATTGTATGGAAAGAATGATTATAAAGTGTGGCTCTGATATAAAGAGACTTGACAATGTAATCTGAATGCTTATCTCCTAACGGCCAGGGTCCCTGTGAGGCTGGCTATAGATGTACTGGCTGGTGCCTAACTCAGGCCACACGCCTCCTTTGGCTTGTTCCTTCTTGCTTGGAGCATGGGGCTTGGGCTGGCCCCAATTTCCCTGCCTGGTGAACTCTTATTCACGCCACAAGAGCCTTCTCCTGGTCTCCCTCCTGCAGTTTGCTCTGCTTCCTTCCCTGCCCCACCCCCACACGTTCCTCCCAGCCTTCCCTGGCCCCGCCTCCCTCTATTCCTATGAAGGTTATAGCATCCATCACGCAGACTATAGCGACCTCGTCACCTAGGCTGCCCAGATTAAACTTGTGAACCCTTGCGGCCCCTGCATCTGGGACGTGTGTTCCAGGTACCTGCAACTGTCCCTTCTCCTCAAGACTCAGAGCTGAGATTAAGAGGCCTTCATTAAATGCAGTTCACACCTCCAGAACCGCACTCCCAGGTCCTCAGTGGTGCAAGCCTGCTGTTCCCACCCTGCTGCCCTCAAATGTTATAGTGTCTTGCTTGGGGTTAGGGGGTTCTCTTTTCAAATGGAACAAAAATGTGTATGTGCTCGTGTGCGCACACGCACGCACACACTATTTCTAAGTCACTGTGGTCTGTAGGACCTTTCATTTTCGGAAGACTAATGGCTTAGGCTACAGATAAGGCTTTCCCATAGACATCACATGGAGAATAAATACAAAAGAAAAGTTGCAGGAAAGAAAAGATGTCTTGGTTTTGGTAAATTGGAGATTTTAGATCAATGATGTGTGTTTGTGTGTGTGTGTGTATGTATGTATACATGCATGTAAACTCAATTGTAGAACAAATGAAAAGAGAACTGAACTTGAATGCAAATTTTTTGCATCTAATATTATATTTATATAGGTGTGTATATGATGATATATTCTCATAAATGAAAAATCAACCAGAAGTCAGGGAGCCTGATTCCTCCAGCTCCACTTTTCATTCTCAAGACTGCTTTGGCTATTCGGGATCTTTTGTGTTTCCATACAAATTGTGAAATTTTTTGTTCTACTTCTGTGAAAAATGCCAGTGGTAGTTTGATAGGGATTGCATTGAATCTGTAGATTGCTTTGGGTGGTAGAGTCATTTTCACAATGTTGATTCTTCCAATCCAAGAACATGGTATATCTCTCCATCTATTAGCATCATCTTTAATTTCTTTCATCAGTGTCTTATAGTTTTCTGCATACAGGTCTTTTGTCTCCCTAGGTAGGTTTATTCCTAGGTATTTTATTCTTTTTGTTGCAGTAGTAAATGGGAGTGTTTTCTTGATTTCACTTTCAGATTTTTCATCATTAGTGTATAGGAATGCCAGAGATTGCTGTGCATTAATTTTGTATCCTGCCACTTTACCAAATTCATTGATTAGCTCTAGTAGTTTTCTGGTAGCATCTTTAGGGTTCTCTATGTATAGGATCATGTCATCTGCAAACAGTGACAGCTTTACTTCTTCTTTTCCAATTTGGATTCCTTTTATTTCCTTTTCTTCTCTGATTGCTGTGGCTAAAACTTCCAAAACTATGTTGAATAAGAGTGGTGAGAGTGGGCAACCTTGTATCTTTCCTGATCTTAGTGGAAATGCTTTCAGTTTTTCACCATTGAGGACGATGTTGGCTGTGGGTTTGTCATATATGGCCTTTATTATGTTGAGGAAAGTTCCCTCTATGCCTACTTTCTGGAGGGTTTTTATCATAAATGGGTGTTGAATTTTGTCAAAAGCTTTCTCTGCATCTGTTGAGATGATCATATGGTTGTTCTCCTTCAGTTTGTTAATATGGTGTATCACGTTGATAGATTTGCGTATATTGAAGAATCCTTGCATTCCTGGAATAAACCCCACTTGATCATGGTGTGTGACCCTTTTAATGTGCTGTGGGATTCTGTTTGCTAGTATTTTGTTGAGGATTTTTGCATCTATGTTCATCAGTGATATTGGCCTGTAGTTTTCTTTCTTTGTGACATCCTTGTCTGGTTTTGGTATCAAGGTGATGGTGGCCTCGTAGAAGGAGTTTGGGAGTGTTCCTCCCTCTGCTATATTTTGGAAGACTTTGAGAAGGATAGGCGTTAGCTCTTCTCTAAATGTTTGATCGAATTCGCCTGTGAAGCCATCTGGTCCTGGGCTTTTGTTTGTTGGAAGATTTTTAATCACAGTTTCAATTTCAGTGCTTGTGATTGGTCTGTTCATATTTTCTATTTCTTCCTGATTCAGTCTTGGCAGGTTGTGCATTTCTAAGAATTTGTCCATTTCTTCCAGGTTGTCCATTTTATTGGCATAGAGTTGCTTGTAGTAATCTCTCATGAGCTTTTGTATTTCTGCAGTGTCAGTTGTTACTTCTCCTTTTTCATTTCTAATTCTATTGATTTGAGTCTTCTCCCTTATTTTCTTGATGAGTCTGGCTATTGGTTTATCAATTTTGTTTATCTTCTCAAAGAACCAGCTTTTCGTTTTATTGATCTTTGCTATTGTTTCCTTCATTTCTTTTTCACTTATTTCTGATCTGATCTTTATGATTTCTTTCCTTCTGCTAACTTTGGGGTTTTTTTGTTCTTCTTGCTCTAATTGCTTTAGGTGTAAGGTTAGGTTGTTTATTCGAGATGTTTCCTGTTTCTTAAGGTAGCATTGTATTGCTATAAACTTCCCCCTTAGAACTGCTTTTGCTGCATCCCATAGTTTTTGGGTCGTCGTGTCTCCATTATCATTTGTTTCTAGGTATTTTTTTATTTCCTCTTTGATTTCTTCAGTGATCACTTCATTATTAAGTAGTGTATTGTTTAGCCTCCATGTGTTTGTATTTTTTACAGATCTTTTCCTGTAATTGATATCTAGTCTCATGGCGTTGTGGTCAGAAAAGATACTTGATACAATTTCAATTTTCTTAAATTGACCAAGGCTTGATTTGTGACCCAAGATATGATCTATCCTGGAGAATGTTCCATGAGCACTTGAGAAAAATGTGTATTCTGTTGCTTTTGGATGGAATATCCTATAAATATCAATTAAGTCCATCTTGTTTAATGGGTTTCCTTATTTATTTTCATCTTGGATGATCTGTCCATTGGTGATAGTGGGGTGTTTAAGTCCCCTACTATGAATGTGTTAGTGTCCATTTCCCCTTTTATGGCTGTTAGTATTTGCCTTATGTATTGAGGTGCTCCTATGTTGGGTGCATAAATATTTACAATTGTTATATCTTCTTCTTGGATCGATCCCTTGATCATTATGTAGTGTCCTTCTTTGTCTCTTCTAGTAGTCTTTATTTTAAAGTCTATTTTGTCTGATATGAGAATAGCTACTCCAGCTTTCTTTTGGTTTTCATTTGCATGGAATATCTTTTTCCATCCCCTTACTTTCAGTCTGTTTGTGTCTCTAGGTCTGAAGTGGGTCTCTTGTAGACAGCATATATATGGGTCTTATTTTTGTATCCATTCAGCCAGTCTGTGTCTTTTGGTGGGAGCATTTCATCCATTTACATTTAAGGTAATTATCCATATGTATGTTCCTATTCCCATGTTCTTAATTGTTTGGGGTTTGTTATTGTAGGTCTTTCCCTTCTCTTGTGTTTCTTGCCTAGAGAAGTTCCTTTAGCATTTGTTGTAAAGCTGGTTTGGTGGTGCTGAACTCTCTCAGCTTTTGCTTGTCTGTAAAGGTTTTAATTTCTCCATCAAATCTGAATGAGACCCTTGCTGGGTAGAGTAGTCTTGGTTGCAGGTTTTTCTCCTTCATCACTTTCAGTATGTCCTGCCACTCCCTTCTGGCTTGTAGGGTTTCTGCTGAGAGATCAGCTGTTAACCTTATGGGGAGTCCCTTGTGTGTTATTTGTTGTTTTTCCCTTGCTGCTTTTAATATGTTTTCTTTGTATTTAATTTTTGACAGTTTGATTAACATGTGTCTTGGCGTGTTTCTCCTTGGATTTATCCTGTATGGGACTCGCTGTGCTTCCTGGACTTGATTAACTATTTCCTTTCCCATATTAGGGAAGTTTTCAACTATAATCTCTTCAAATATTTTCTCAGTCCCTTTCTTTTTCTCTTCTTCTTCTGGAACCCCTATAAGTCGAACGCTGGTGTGTTTAATGTTGTCCCAGAGGTCTCTGAGACTGTCCTCAGTTCTTTTCATTCTTTTTTCTTTATTCTGCTCTGCAGTAGTTATTTCCACTATTTTATCTTCCAGGTCACCTATCCGTTCTTCCGCCTCAGTTATTCTGCTATTGATCCCATCTAGAGTATTTTGAATTTCATTTATTGTGTTGTTCATCGTTGCTTGTTTCCTCTTTAGTTCTTCTAGGTCCTTGTTAAATGTTTCTTGCATTTTTTCTATTCTGTTTCCAAGATTTTGGATCATCTTTACTATCATTATTCTGAATTCTTTTTCAGGTAGACTGCCTATTTCCTCTTCATTTGTTAGGTCTGGTGGGCTTTTATCTTGCTCCTTCATCTTCTGTGTGTTTTTCTGTCTTCTCATTTTGCTTATCTTACTGTGTTTGGGGTCTCAAACTTTTTGCAGGCTGCAGGTTCGTACTTCCCGTTGTTTTTGGTGTCTGTCCCCAGTGGCTAAAGTTGGTTCAGTGGGTTGTGTAGGCTTCCTGGTGGAGGGCACTAGTGCCTGTGTTCTGGTGGATGAGGCTGGATCTTGTCTTTCTGGTGGGGAGGTCCACGTCCGGTGGTGTGTTTTGGGGTGTCTGTGGACTTATTATGATTTTATGCAGCCTTTCTGCTAATGGATGGGGTTGTGTTCCTGTCTTGCTAGTTGTTTGGCATATGGTGTCCAGCACTGTAGTTTGCTGGTCGTTGAGTGAAGCTGGGTGTTGGTGTTGAGATGGAGATCTCTGGGAGATTTTCGCCGTTTGATATTACGTGGAGCTGGGAGGTCTCTTGTGGACCAGTGTCCTGAAGTTGGCTCTCCCACCTCAGAGGCACAGCACTGACTCCTGGCTGCAGCACCGAGAGCCTTTCATCCACACGGCTCAGAAGAAAAGGGAGAAAAAGTAGAAAGAAAGAATTAGTAGAAGTAGAATGAAAGAAAGGAAGAAAGAAAGAAAGAAAGAAAGGAGGGAGGAAGGAAGGAAGGAAGGAAGGAGGGAAGGAAGGAAAAAAAGAAAGAGTGAAGATAAAGTAAAATAAAATAAAGTAAGATAAAATATAATAAAGTTATTAAAATAAAAAAATAATTATTAAGAGAAAAACAAAAAAACGGACGGATAGAACCCTAGGACAAATGGTGGAAGCAAAGCTATACGGACAAAATCTCACACAGAAGCGTACACATACACACTCACAAAAACAGGAAAAGGGGAAAAAATCATAAATCTTGCTGTCAAAGTCCACCTCCTCAATTTGGGATGATTCGTTGTCTGTTCAGGTATTCCACAGATGCAGGGTACATCAAGTTGATTGTGGAGCTTTAATCCGCTGCTCCTGAGGCTGCTGGGAGAGATTTCCCTTTCTCTTCTTTGTTCCCACAGCTCCCAGGGCTCAGCTTTGGATTTGGCCCTGCCTCTGCGCGTAGGTCGCTGGAGGGCGTCTGTTCTTCGCTCAGACAGGACGGGGTTAAAGGAGCCGCTGATTCGGGGGCGCACTCAGGCCGCGGGGAGGGAGGAGTGCGGGGCGGGCCTGCGGCGGCAGAAGCCGGCATGATGTTGCAGCAGCATGAGGCCTGCCGTGCGTTCTCCCGGGGAAGTTGTCCCTGGATCCCGGGACCCTGGCAGTGGCGGGCTGCACAGGCTCCCCGGAAGGGGGGTGCGGATAGTGACCTGAGCTCGCACACGGGCTTCTTGGGGGCGGCAGCAGCAGCCTTGGCGTCTCATGCCCGTCTCTGGGGTCCGCGCTCTCAGCCGCGGCTCGCGCCCGTCTCTGGAGCTCCTTTAAGCAGCGCTCTTAATCCCCTTTCCTCGCGCACCAGGAAACAAAGAGGGAAGAAAAAGTCTCTTGCCTCTTCGGCAGCTCCAGACTTTTCTCGGACTCCCTCCCCGCTAGCTGTGGCGCAGTAACCCCCTGCAGGCTGTGTTCACACCGCCAACCCCAGTCCTCTCCCTGCGCTCCGACCGAAGCCCGAGCCTCAGCTCCCAGCCCCGCCCACCCCGGCGGGTGAGCAGACAAGCCTCTCCGGCTGGTGAGTGCTGGTCGGCACCGACCCTCCCTGCAGGAATCTCTCCCCGCTTTTCCCTCCGCACCCCTTTGCTGCGCTCTCCTCCGTGGCTTCGAAGCTCCCCCCTCCGCCACCCGCAGTCTCCGCCCGCGAAGGGGCTTCCTAGTGTGTGGAACCTTTCCTCCTTCACAGCTCCCTCCCACTGGTGCAGGTGCCTTCCCTATTCTTTTGTCTCTTTTTTCTTTTGCCCTACCCAGGTACGTGGGGAGTTTCTTGCCTTTTGGGAGGTCTGAGGTCTTCTGCCAGCGTTCAGTAGGTGTTCTGTAGGAGTTGTTCCACGTGTAGATGTATTTCTGGTGTATCTGTGGGGAGGAAGGTGATCTCCGCGTCTTTCTCTTCTGCCATCTTCTCCCTGAGAAGGTCGCGCAGGGTCCTACTCCGTTTCAGTCCCCCTTTTCTTTGATATTTCTCAATCCCTTAGAAGCATCTTTCTCCTCTTTGGGTTTGGTCACCTTTCCACTCATAGATCCCAGCTTGCTTGACAAGATTCGGCCAGGAGACGGAAGTCCTCGCCGAGCGGGCCGGACTTGGGAGAGTGCTTAGGGCCGCAAGTCGCGACCGGGAGCTCCCCTCGGTGTGGCTCCGGGAAGAAGCCACTTTCCCCCAGCGCTGCCGCCGCCGCCGCTGCCTGCTCTCCCCGTCCGTGTTTTTGTTTCTTTTTGTTTGGCGTACAACCGATCCTTTCCGTGGAGTGTAGTTCCTCCCAGACCCCACGGACTTGGGAATCAGATCTTGCCATCATCTGACTTTTTTATCCCAACGTTTCTTCTTGAATTCCCCTCTATGTCCCTTTGAAGGAGGTGGTGTTTTCTCCCACTTACAGATGAGAAAGCTAAAATTCAGAGAGGCTGAGGAAGCTGGGCGTGCGTGCAGCCAGGGTGTACATTGCTGGGCACGTGTACCTGACTGGGCACGCAGGCTGCCTCTGCGCTGAGACTGCTGCGTCTCATCTCTCCCACCAAAGTGCAGCGGGGACCCTGCTGGAGGGAAACTTGATGTATGAAAAGTCATATGCCAAAACAGACACATTAGGCTTTTTTTTATCATAAAAAGGCGTGCCATAAAAACCTTGACAACGCGAACTTTCTTTGTGGAAAGCAAGACGTACCGTCCTTATGCGGGGGCTCTTCTGAATACGTGGGGAGAAAAAGGCAGCGATGATGGCTGGTTTTCACGAATGGCCAGAGCACAGACCTGTAGCAGAAGAGACTAAGGAGACAGGGTGGCAGGCGGTGCTGTATTGTTCCCTCTCGATAAACTTTAAACAGTTGTAGATCCCTGGGTAGCTCAGTCAGAAACAGAGAGCCATTTCTTAGCACACAGGCGACAGAGACTTTGCTCCTGCCCTTCCACCCTGGACGTGGCTCCCATTCCCCTCTGGGGCTGTTGTTTCAGTGGGAATCCAGAACAGACGCTCTGACCGTTTGGGGAGCGAGCCAGGCTTGTTGGAGTCTTGTGGAAAACGACACTCCTCCGACTCAGGACTCGAAATTGATTGAACAGCTTCCAAACCCAGGCCCCTTGTCATTGCCCTGTTATGCAATTTTGGGCCGATTCCCAGGAAAGATCCCCAGACTTTCAGCTCTCCAAATGGGAAGTTCATTTCAAAGAAGTACATTTTGCATTCCAGTAAAAACGGTTCTGCAACATTGTCATTTCTGCTGCTGAGGCAGCGCGTTCCCTGTGAATGTGTGCCTTCTCTTTGAGTCCAGTTATCAGCGAAATTCATCTGGGCCGGTTCAAAGCCTTTCCAGATTCTTCAGCCAGCCAGCCAGCCGACATACACTTGGGCAGTGCCTACTACGTGCGAGTACTGGGTTAGACATGAGCGGTGTGTGTTGGCGGAAAGCCTGGAGAGAATAGAAACTTACCACGATTGTCTGTGGCAAGATGTGCACACAAATGACTATAATTCAAGATAGAAACTGCTGTGAGAGGTGCAGATTAGTGCCAGCCAGGCTTTTTGGGGAAGGCCTCAGAAGCAGGAAATGATATTTGATCTGAACTTTGAAGTATCAGTGGTGTTTGTAATTGTGGAGTTGGAGGGAAGTATATGGTTTCAAGGGCAGGAGACAAGGATGAATGGGTGGAACCTCATGCAAATTTCAGCTGCATCATAAGTGATACGGCAAGGTCCTCCGTGATCCAATGAGAAGTAGAAGGGATGACCACAGCTCCTGTAGTCTGGAAAGGCCTCACGGAAGCCTTGGATAGAACGTTTGAGGAGCCTGAATGGGGCGGATCTCTCACTCCTTCTTGAGGATCGATCATAAAACGTATTTTAACACAGAGACTCCTTTGACCTGCTTGTCTTGACTTTTTGGGTACATACTGCAATTATTTGCAGTTCATACAGTATAAATGCATTTCACTGCAAGTGTATTTGTGCAGAAAAGACTTAACGTTGAAGTATTGAAACCAGAACCTTTAGAAGGGCCTGCCTGCAAGGTTGGCCCCTGGCTGGCCTCTGGGAACTTGGCTTTGAAGACATTCCCTAACTGAAAAAGTTGGCTCATTGGGCCTAGACTGTTCCTACAAACAATGTGATTTATGCTGAACACCTGCTTTCTTTCTGGGACTCTGGAATTTAGGCAGAGAGGGCCCACGTGGCCAGCCCCCAAACCATGAATGCCAAGTCTCCAACTGGCTGCAGGGGCATCATGGGCATGTGACCACATTTTCACAGTTGGGGCAGAACTTGCTCTGTATGTCCCTTCACAGAAGGGACAGCGTACAAGGAGGCCTGCACACGGATTTCTCCAGAGGTCACCTGTGTTGTCTTCTTATTAGACTGTCAGAAACCTTAGCCGTGAACTACAACTATATGCTGAGTTCTCCAACAGTGTGGGTGATTTTATGGACACCGCAGAACAGGATTACAGTGTGCCTGGGACTAATTGGCTTCTTTGTGTCATCTAAGAGAAGAAACTATCAGTTCTCAAATACAGTGTATCAGGTTATAGAAGGACCTGATGATTTGCCACAAACAGGACCAAGACCTGCATTTCTTCCTTACAACCGCTTTCTCCTCTTTTCCATCTGTAATTGCAAGACGATGAATCCTGATTTCCATATTGTACTGCCTTCTAATGAACGTCCCTCCAGTCCATTGAATTCCCAGAATAGAAGCCACCTTTGAGCCCCATTACCGTCTTCTCTGTGTTATGACTGGCAGTGACCCAAGTAAGGACAGTAGTATATATTTTTTCTCCTCTCACACCAGGTGATCCTCAGTCAATCTGATTGCTAACTCATTTGCTCTCTAGCTCTAACAGATGTTGCATTTGGAGATGGAAATCAATGTTACAAAATATTAACAAGGGGAGAACTTAGGAAAGTGAACCCAAGCGACTCCCTGCTTATTTAATACAGCAGGATCTTGGCCTGTTGTTGTGCTGGGTTTTGCCAATAGATTTCAAGGGACGTAATTTTAAGTAGGCAATTAGTTCTCTGAGGTGTGTACATGCATCCCAGATATCCGGGAGTTGTGAAGGTAGGAAGACGACCCCAATTGAAATGAAAGGACAGATCGAAAGTTTACTTGCAGAAGACACCTGCAGAATTCATGCAAGACTGGATGTAGGCAGGGGACTGCTGGCCCTACAAATGTGTTTTTTGACCCATAATAGGTTACAGCCTGATTTAATAGGTCACATTTCACTGCTTTTATGGGCATCCTTACATCTTCTTTTCAGGGTAATTATCTCAACACACATCTGAGGTGGCAATGTAATTGACTCACTTTGGTACAGTTATAGGTTAATGAAGCAGACTAACTTTTTTAGACTAAATCACTCATGTTTTGTTTTTGAGATGAAATAGAAATGTATTTAGAAGGCGATGCTTGATACATTAAAAATTCTCAAATGGCTGACAACTTTGATTTCTCATCCTTTATGCACCACAGTGTGTAGCCATGAAGAAAGGATTATAGAGGCATCTGAAAGCAGCTTGGATGTTTGAAACGTAGAATCCAAGAGGAAAGAATGGCAAACTGTTGTTTTCGATGAGTTTAATGTTGGCTGTTTAAAATACCATGTGATTATTATAGAAGAGTGGTTTTCATTTTCAAGGTGTTTTGGTTTTTTTTGTTTTTTTCACCTGAGCACCCAGTGAATTTCAGGTATAA
Organism: Globicephala melas; assembly: GCF_963455315.2. Taxonomy (NCBI): domain Eukaryota; kingdom Metazoa; phylum Chordata; class Mammalia; order Artiodactyla; family Delphinidae; genus Globicephala; species Globicephala melas. Next base: position 5,736,058 of record NC_083335.1, on the reverse strand, counting down.
TATTTGGTTACTTTAAAATTTTCATCAGATACCGTTCCAAAAGTCTGTTTGGGATATAATCTTTTTATCCTCTAATGACAGCTGTGTGACGATTTCATTTTTAGGAATTTCCAAATAGTTGAAGGCAATGAAGAAATAGGAGATATTTAAGCTTAGAATTGGTATTGAGAAAACAGATGCCTTATACATTTTAGTTTACGTTCGTTTGTCACAGAGTTAAAAGTACCATGGATTCCAAACCAACATAAGAAGACAAAGTATAATAACTAATCATCCATCCATTGATCAAGGAGCAGTTGGTTATGTGTGGTATAATTATTTTTGTTTAAAAAAATATGTATGTTTAAAAAAAAGAAGCACTAGAAGACCATATGCCAAGATGTTAACTCTAGTCATTTCTAGGTGGGGGGCCATAGAGTCTCCTTTTTCATTACCTGCATTTCCTAAATTTTATATAAATACCATGCCCTTTTTTGTCATGAGATAAAATAAGATTATGTATCTTTTAAAGAAAAGAAGTAATTAGTGTGGGAAACTATGAAAGTAATAGTAACTGTACATTGTTGTGGTTACTTTTTTTTTTTTTTCAAATCTTTATGAGGAGAAAGTGACCCTCCGATGAAGGCCATTTGCAGCTCTTATTAAGCAGCCTCTTATAAGCAAATTGAGGACCAGCGCAATTTCACAAGCGTTTCTGAAGAGGGTAGCGTCCTGAGTAGTAAATGAGATTCATCCTGGAAATATGCAAAATTGGGGAGAGAATCAGAATGACAAATGCAAATGATGAGGATGCTATAGAGGTGTGAAGCTGCTGAAGAAAAGAGAGCGTTGTCAAAGGGTTGGTGAAATTAGCTCGCATTTCAGGCGCAGGGAGATTTTCTGGTGGAAAATAGGACAGAAGGTAGTTTTTCTCTTTTTGCGGGTGGAAACCATCTAGGGAAGGATGCTGGGTCTCCAGAGTTCCTCCATATTAGAAATATATAGAAAACAGGAACGAGAAGGCCCCCAAATTCACAGGAAACTAGGCTTCTCTCAGGAAATCAGAGTTAGAAGCCATTCATCTTGCAAAAGGTTATAATGTGGGAGGTGAGTGACCACCATGCTTCAATAAGTTATTTCGCATACAGAGTCTTGAGCTTTTGGGAGAAAACTTCCATTTTAGAGAGATTGCTCTTCAAGTGAAGATGCTGGACTCATCTTGAGTTGTTGCAGATACAACTAGCAGCATATACTGGTCAGAAATGGTGAGTGAGGATGACTGCCTATATCCTATCATTTTTTAACTCACTTACCGTTAGTGGTTTATGTCCCAACTTTCTCCAAAAATGAATCAAGGCGGTCAAAAACCTTAAGATGAATATTAGCAAAGACAATTCAAATAATGATTAAAAAGTTATAAAAATTATTTAGAAGGAGGAAGAGACATACCAGGAACCTCACATATAATCACCAGCCAGGATTGAGCACTTACTTGAGCTCTGATTATTGCCTTTTTCACATGAGATAGATGTTATATCCTCCTCGTATTAGCACAGGCTGACATGGGAGAAAATAAAAGAGTCTGGAGCAGTTTGCGTCTAATGCCCTGTTGACCCATACAGTTTTCCTGCACTTAATGACAAACACTTTAATGGTCTTATCTCTTCCTCCAGTTCTCCCTCTTCCTTCCCACTCTGCTGACCTCATATCCTCCCTTATTCATTAACCTTTCTTGTGTTTCCCGTCAGATTTATATCTATACAAATACAGGTATACTATATAGTTGGCAACTGCTATCGGAATACTCATGGCCACTGCTTGAAAAAGAACAACCAGACAGTCAAAGGGCCACCTGTACAGTTCTGGAATTCATCTCTCCTTCTCCATCATGTTTATGAGAACATATTGCTTTTGCTTAGGGGGAAATTTCATTTCTTTGGCCTCAGACCAGTGGGTTGGGAGTACAGTTTATAACTAACTGGACAGACTGCTCTCTGCAGAGCAATTGCCCAGTGCTGTCTGTTCCTTGTTCTTAAGCCAAATGGCAGAAAAATAAAAATCAGTAACTGTTTCATCATATAACGAACTTTGGGGGCCTTTTGAGCTATCAGAAAGAGTGAGTTGGACTTTATTGGACTGGAACCTGCAGAGTAATTTTTATTGATTGGGTAGTTCAGCTCTTTTGCTTGATTCATTGTAATTATGCACAATCAACACATCCTTATTTTGAATGATTATTCATGCAAATGAATCTGCCTTTAGTGAAAAGCTCTACAGCGTAGTGGAGCCTTCTTTGTTCATTCAGATACAGTTGATGTCAAGGAGGGCATTTTTTACAAAAGTTGATTAGGTGGTCAGGAAAGAGTCGTCCATTTCTTTTGGTTCACACGTTCCTGCAAGTTATACCTATAACTTCTATATGAGATGCTTTTCTATTGTGGTAACTGAAAATAGCTTATAAAATTAGAACTACTGCAACTGACAGGCTGGAATAATAGTGATCCCTGTGCTAGCATGCATGTTGCTTTCCTCAATAGCACATGGTAAGTGCTATGTAAGTACTAGCCTTTGTTATTTTTACTTATTTGGAAGCTTATCACATTGAATCTGTGAGGTTAGCCTCATTTTCTAGCTGAGCAAAGTGAGGGCCAACGTTGTATTCGTTTCCTATGGCTGCTGTAACAAGTTACGCCAAACTGAGTGGCTTAAAACAACAGAAATTTATTCTCGGATAGTTCTAGAGGCTAGGAGCACAACCGGAAGGTGTCTGCAGGGCCTTCTGGAGGCTCTAGGGGAGAATCCATCCCTGGCCTCTTGCAGCTTCTGGTGGCTGCCGGCAGCCCTTGGCTTATGGCCCCATCACTCCAATCTCTTCATAACAACTTCTCCTCTGTGTTTGTGTGTCTTCTACTCTTCTGTCTGTGTCTGTCCCCAAAATCCTTCCACCTCTCTCCTGTAAGGATACTTGTGATTGTGTTTAGGGCCCACCCAGATAATCTAGGATAAGCTCCTCCTGTCAGGGTCTTTAACCTAATCACATCTTTTGCCATAGAAGGTAATGTTCACAGATACCAGGGACTGGACAGGGGCATACCTTTTGGAAACCATGAAGCAGATCCAACTGATAAATGGCAGAACTGAGCCCAGCTAGAATCTAGTATCTTAATACCAAAGCCTGTGTTTTTCCTAATACTGTCTGAAACAACACCTTATCTCTGCCCTACAATAAAATTGGAGATCGATCAATGTTACCAACTTTTAGAAGTTAGGACACTGAGTCCGCCTGAGGAGAAATGTTTTGGAAATATTGTTTTAAAATCATAGTAACAAACATAAAAACAAATCATAGCCACAGTTAATACAGCAGAACATTATTTTCCCATTCCTCTATAAGGAAGTAAGGGTTTTGCTTGATATATTTCATACTAAAGACTTTTGGATATTATTGGGACTAAACTAGGCTAAAAAGAATATTTTATTTCGTTATGCATTTTAGTGAGCTTATCATCAGTAATATGTTTAGCGTAAAATTTATTAGTGACATGCCCTTTAATTTAGCCTGTCTAATTGGCGCTAATTTAGTTACATTGCATTAAATTACACCATTTAATGTAGCTATACGTGGGTCAAGAAATCTATTCCAACCAGTTAGGTAATTCTTCATGCAGCTGAACAGTTTAAAAAAAATGGCATTGACGTGGCTGAAAAATGCAATATTCCCAAATAATAATTTTCCTGGAGTCTTGTTGGAAAGAGCTTAGCACACAGAGCTTATCTTCCATCTCCACTCATTTTCCCAGTCTGTAAAAATTAGCCAAAGCACAAATGAGGAAAAGTGGATTGACACTTTTTTTTTTTTTTTTTTTTTTTGCGGTACGCGGGCCTCTCACTGTTGTGGCCTCTCCCGTTGCGGAGCACAGGCTCCGGACGCGCAGGCTCAGCGGCCATGGCTCACGGGCCCAGCCGCTCCGCGGCATGTGGGATCTTCCCGGACCGGGGCACGAACCCGCGTCCCCTGCATCGGCAGGCGGACTCTCAACCACTGCACCACCAGGGAAGCCCGGATTGACACTTTTAAGCATACCAGAATCTTTACACATGACCCTTGTTCCAGCCTTCATTTCTGATTTGCCATGCTAAGGAGCAAAGTACATTGGGGGGAGGCAAAGAAAGTTCTTCCCATCTTTGATCTGAATGTCTTTCTATTTGAATCTTATTGGCTAGATGACGGAAGTATGAAATTACTGACATTTTCCCCTCAGTGGTATTAAAGACAACACTTGGCATTCAGAAAACATAAACACAAAACCAAAACATGACCCCCATCCTCTTGGTGGTTAAACAGAGGATGAAAAGCAGGCCCGTGCCTCCGGTTTCCTCTGACCTCTGCCACTTACAGCACGCACCACACATCTCCCATAGATGACTAAAGCTCATTCTAGAACGTAATAACCATCTCCAGATGTGACGTTTTAACTAACTGTCTCTAGAAGGAAGAATTGCCTTGGTTTGCGGAGGATCTCCGATAATTCAAATTAGACCCATAGATGGCGTTTCCTTCTGTTGCTTTGAAGATAGCAAAACACTGGGCAGAATTGATGAACTATATACAGATTTGACAGGGATTTGTAGCTTCTCCCGAAGGGATCTGTGAGGTCACAGGAGAATCAAGCACCGGGCCGCTTGTGAACAGAGGGGACACCACGAAGTGGTCTCTGCATGGGTTTCCAGCACAGTCTAGCTTCTGCCTCTCTTCCTGAGCGGTCCACAGTAATGGGCCCAATTGGTTTTGCTGTGGTGCACGTCTGAAACCTGCGCCTTTAGTGAATGTCCTTTTCAGTGGCCAGAGGAACCCCCAGCCTGGGGGTGACCAGAGAGCAGAATAGACAGAGGAAATTTTACCTGATGCCGGAGAGCTAGGAAGGTGTGCCAGCCCTGACTGTCAGCATCTGACAGCGCCGGCACTCCTGGCTTCGCCCTGCTCACCTGGTCACTTCCACGGCATTTCCGGGCCTTTTTCTGGCAGGAGGCAGCTGGGGTGATGCTTTTGTTTGGCCTCTAGTGCTGGGCTCTTGGATCCCCCAAGCTAAGACTCAAGAGAGAGAGGGCTCCGTTAGGAAAAGCCCCCGGGAGCAAGTGAATTGGTAGCAGCATTTTAAAGGGGAGTTAAAGCCAAGTTGGGAAAGGCATCCCCCACTCAGGAAGGCGGGGGTTGGGGGAGAGTGTGCAGGCCGGCAGGGCCGCCTGTGTTTGCTGAAACCCCCAGCTGAATTCCTTGAGGAGGTGCTCCCTTCCCAGGTACCTCAGAATGCTAAGGATTAGATAGCTCTCGCGGAGTAGCGTTCCTTCTAATAATACAATTAATCTGACCATTTGGAAGAAGATTTAGCAATGGGGCTCATCCAAGACTCTAAATACGCATATTCCACTTTGGAACCGTACATAATTGCTCAATTGCACCTGCAAATCATGTTGTTAGCTCACTAATTATTCAAATAGTGGGGGCAATTCCACAATTGTGTGCGTAATTGTGTTAATTGTTAATGCAGTTAGGTACAGGTGCACCGTGACTAATTACACATACAGAAGCACTCCGAGCAGCCCACTGTCTCCAGGCCTGGGCCGCCTTGCTCCGAGGCAGACAGAAGTGGGGGACACACACAAAGCCGCAGGCCATCAGCGGAGGTCGATCTGGCGCGTCTTTCGCTGGGGAGCCGCAACATATACATTTGAGAAACAATCAGGTCTTTGACTGAATTCAGCTGTTTATGCTCTGGTTTCTCTCGGGCCCGGCGCTGCAGCAGACAGAAGCACACACACACACAGTCACACACAAGCTAGTTTGTCGTGCCGGCCCTACTCATCTTTTCACTGATGGTTCCCCTGCCTGGTGAGATTAGCTTTTAGTCAGGGGTTTATAGTCACCCATATGGTTTCAGGAATCTTATTTATCTGAAGTCGATACCCGAATATTTATGCCACTGCTAGGGTAAGATGCGGCCTGGGAGGTGAAATGTAGGTGATTTCTGGAACATTCTGATGGTTTATGTCAATAGGACTAAAATAGGGACTCCTGTCACATCCGTGCTCCACCTCTTCGCTCCTGTCTTCACCTGGTTCAGCCTCATTTCACTTGTGTCCTGGGTGCAAGGCACTGGGAAGAGCCTCCCCGGCCACAAGACAGGACTGATAAATGCTGAAGTCGTCTGTGTCTGTGGTCGGGAGCCAGGCGCATGTCTCGCGCTGTGGAAGTTATACAATAGATACGCCCTCGATTTTTCAAAACTGACCTAATTTCAGATATTCTGCCCAGTAGTCCCCATAAACCAGAAGTTTTTAACTTTTGATGAATTACAGTATATTTTGAAAGTGATCAGACAGAGCCTCTTCCCAGAAAATGCACACACACACGCACATATATAATTTTGCATACGATTTCAGACCCCCTTAAGCCCACTCATGGATCCCAGGTTACAAACCCATTCCACAAACACTCCAAGTTTTAGCACCTAGCAGAGTGCCCAGTTTATAGAAGAGCTTTGATTGAATGAAATATATGAAGGAACTCCGATTTTAGGTATATGATAAGTGAATGAAGTGGGTAAGAATTACAAGGCAAATATACTCAACTCCCTCCTTCCAACCCCACCTCTCTCTCTCTCCCTCTCTTCCCGCTCCCCACTCTCTCACAGACACACACACACACACACACACACACACACACACACACACACAACAAAGAACTTTGAGATGATAATTTCTACTTTTTTGTTTGGAAAGATATGGTCAGCATAGCTATAGGTTTCTGTTATTGTCGCGACCATCTGTTAGTTTCATAACACAGTTGGTAAATTTAAAAACGAGTATTCACAGCCAAGTACGCATTTGATGATCTGTAGTTTGTGTGCTTGGAAGGGGAGTGGGGAGAGGATGAGTTGTGTGGGGAGGTGTTGCAGGGGAGACGTTCATGGACTCGTGTAACCAGAGACCCACCTGTACACAGAACGTGGACTCCCGGGCTGCACGTGCCACGTGCCCGCTGTACCTCAGGCCCGTCTAGCAATCGACATCTATTTGTTGTTTGGACTTTGTGGTCTGTAAGCCTAGCTCTAAGGAACTGGCTCTCTTAGGAGAATCTTTACATATCCTCCCTGCTAGAACGAAGGCAGGTCAGCTGTAAAAAATTGATTAACACTGTTTTGTGAGCCCAATGCCCAAAGGAACGTGGACCACACAAGACAAATCAGTCTGTGAGCAGTACGGCAGAAACTTTTTAGGGGACATAGAGGCTAGGGGCAAGGGAATCACCTGAGTGTGGGCTTGATCTGGAAGAAGACAGGTGACCAGTGGCACGTAGGGATAATGCTAGAACTCACGTCACAGGTTGCTGTGAGGATTAAATGAGAGAATCCTTGTGGGACATTTAGCACAGTGCCTAGCACATATTAAGGCCTTAGTAAATGTGGCTGCAATTTGTATCATTATTGTTATTGCTGTTATTATTTCTGTTGTCGTTTTAATCTGTAAATATGGGAAATTAACCCGCCTCCCCCATCCATGAACTCCATCCCCACCCCCCCCGCCATTAAACACTGTTCATACCTTCCTTTTGTCATTTTCTATGGACTGCCTTGTAGCTCAGGCATTCACATACATGGTCTCATCCCACCAACTAGGCTATATGACTGAATTAATTTGCTCAGGCTGCTGTAACAGTCCCACAGACTGGGTGGCTTAAACAACAGAAATGTTCGTCTCCCAATTCTGGAGGTTGGAAGTCCGAGATCAAGGTGTGGGCAGGGTTGGTTCTTTCTGGGGGCCATGAGGGCGGGATCTGTTCCTTGCCTCTCTCCTTGGCATGTGGATGGCTGTCTTCTCCCTGCGTCTCACATGGTCTTCCCTCTGTGGGTGTCTTTTCCAAATTTTCCTTTTATAAGGATGCCAGTCATATTGGATCAGAGCCCACTGTACTTGACCCAGTTGTAACTTGATTATATCTGAAAAGGCCCTATCACCAAATAAGGTCACATTCTGAGGTCCTGGGGGTTAAAACTCCAACATGAATTTGGGGGTGGTCAATTCAACCCATAACAATGACCATTAATGATATGGCCTGTGTTTTATATGTCTGAAGGTCCTACAGCATTGTCTAGTGCCACGCTTGGACAGTAGGAGAAGCAGTAGGAGAAGCAATGGACAGTAGGAGAAGCAATGGGCCTGATGTAGTGGAGACCGACAAGCCTGGGTTCTCATCTCATGTCTTTCTATTCATGGGCCAGTTAGCCGGTCCGAGTCTAATTCTCTCTCTAAATTCCTATATCATAGGTATTATGAGCGTCATAGCACACACACACACGCACACATATACACCAAGTACCTCCACATAATAGATGCTCAATAATAGATGCTCAGTAAAGGGTAGTTATTACTCACAAAAGTTTACTGAATAAATGAATGGAAAAAAATGTATGGATGACTAAAACCTAGGTGTCTAGTCACAACTGTGGGCCAGAATTAGGTTTTTAACTTCTTGGTTAAGGTGATCTCTTTTTCATCACATTTCTTGGTTTTGTGCCCAGTACTTGTGTAACGGCAAGGAATCTGGGCAGTGGTTTAGAATGGTGTGAAAGGTTAATCAGCTTTCTGAATGATTCTTTGGACAACAGTCAACACTGTGGCCTCCTTGAGATGTGATATTTAATTTATAGACAGGCAAAGCCAGTTCCATCATCACTGCAAACTGAAACATGTCTACTACATTTCGTAAATTTGCGTCATTTTGTAACAAAAAAAAACTTCCAATAACAATAATGTAGCATAGATTGGCCACAACATCCAATAGTTATGAAGCAGAAAATAGGCACTTGTTTTGAGACTAGGAAAACTGAAAGTTCACACTTGACATTGTTCTTCATTTACAGTTTCAATTCATTAGCATTGTCTCGACATGGCAACAGTGGCTTAATGTGTATTATTTGCTGTTTTTGGTTGAAATAGATCAGAAAATCACTAACACCAAAAAGCCAACCTCATAATCACTGATTTTAACACTTTGTCAATTGCTGTAAATCACAGAGATATAGCTACGTGTAGTTGTCATGTTGAAGGTGATTAACAGCTGCTGAGTCTCTAATCACTACAATGAAAAAGGTTGTCATCAATAAAGAGACTCCAGAGCTGGGGAGTCTTATTGATCTGAGCAGAGGAATTTGCAAACTCTCTTTCTCAGTTATCTTGTCCTTCTGCGACTGGAGCAGACACCTTTAAAGGTATAGTAGCACATTTGGTGGAAGAAGAAAGTCCACATTTCAGTTAAGGGGACTTTGTTCATTTTCAGCTTCCTGGTCCCAATGTGAGCCTTCTTAGTGGATGGCTAAATCGTCATCTGTGTTATCTAAAAGTGGATCTATCTCTCCCTACTGAGCACAGCTCCGGTACCTCTGGCAGCACATTCTAACTGGCTTAGACATAACAGAAGAATCATTTTGGGAGGGGCGGGGTGGGAGGGAGACTTCAGCGATTGTTCCTCTTTTGTCAGAATTATCCACAGGTGGCAATCGCTTTTATTCTCACTCGAAAGCAGTATTGAATGGTGTGTAAAAATGCATACTTAAACGGCCTAATGCAATAAAAATGAAGCATGAACACCGTCCTCCCATTAGGTTTTCTGTTTTCAGTAATCCCACAAAGCCACATCTCAAGAACTGTGTCTGTGTGGATCCCTGTTCATATAAAATCTGCGTGATTGCAGGTCCCAGGGGCCATCGCTATTTCTGTTTGGGGCCTAAACTGTCATTCTTTGTACGGAGTCGGCTCACCTTCCCACTGTCCTGCCCCTGTCCTCACCCGCCTCTTCTGTATGCTTGGGTGGTCATATTTTGAAATTTCCCCAGGCCCAGTTTGTCATTCAGTCACGTTTCTCATCACATCTGAAGGCTGTTGTGCTTGGCATGGTAATGAGGCCCTCTTTGTTTCAGCGGCTGCTCTGTTCTGTGTCCCCCATCAGCTCCTGCAGTCTGGGGGCTGGGGATGTGACGGCACAGCCCTGGAGGGCCTCTCAGAGTAAACAGCTCACCTATTACTCAGTTGGTTTTTTAAAACAGATTTACATCTATTTCAGGTTTTAAGCTGCAATGTTTATTCTGGTTTGTTTTTCAACGTATTAAAACAATTTATGAGCATTGCGAGCCTTGCCTGTGTGGCATGTGTGTGTGTTTGCCCAGATTATTGTGCCCATGTATACAACTTCCTGCATATTTACAAAAGAGGCTGAGCTCAGTGACACCCACTTGAATATGTTCTAGAGAGGGAAATGACACTCCTGGAAGGCATTAATTTCTTGATGAATTTAGAAGCTGTGATGGTATATTTCCCACCAGAACTACTGAAAAATATGATTTTCTGTCTTCTCTTGAAATGATTGTTATTTGCTTTTAAATTGCTTTGAAGTGTATCCTAAGAACGTGTTGCCTCTACAGAGATGCGGTATGTCAATTTCATAAAATACGTACACGTGCCTTATCTCAGACAATTACGAATCTACTCCTGCAGTCCTTATCTAGACCCCAGAAAAGGAGTAGGAGCTCGATGCAGCAAAAGGGTGGTGGGTTTAAGTTTTCTTTGGCTCCATTTGTTTTCCCACTGGCTGATCACACCGCCATTCTAACAGGATCTGTGTCCCCTGAATTAGGACAGAAATACTGGTTATTGCCAGAGGTGATGATTTCACCATAAAACTTCATGAGTCCTTAAGAATCATAGTTATATAGGCTCCTATATAATATAGGAGCCAGAATAGACCACAGAGAGAATCAGACCCCTTTATTTCATAGTGAGGAGGCTTTGGCCCAGAGAACAGAGGTGATTCACCCAAGACACACAGCCAGATGTGTGAAAAATGGCCCCCAACTACCAGAATAAAAACAGTGAGGGGTGGTTCAAATGATGTATCTTGAGGCTCTCAAAAGTTGCCTTGACAAAATGAAGGCCTAATCGTCCAGCCTTTATGGACCGTTCTGGATGACAGCATAACATACCCTCCTAAAAGGAATCATTACTTGTAGATTATTATGAAATGACTTGCAGTCTTACTGATTATCAGTATCACCAATCTATTTGATCAGCAATCTTACTTTGGGAAGCTCTGCAAAACTGGAGATACCTGCTATTCCAGTCTGTTCATTTCATAGGTGGGGAACTTGAGAGAGATCTAGGGAGAAAAATAGGACCAGGGCCCTCTGACCTCAGCTGCAGGGTTCTTTCCCGTTGGCCACCCCTCTCTTCCCACGGTAAACCATACATTAAAAAAAAATCCCCTCTTATGGATAGAATTAGGCAGGACCATTATGAGACATATTTATTGTCCAACCTAGAGCTCCGGAAACAGAGATGGAAATACAAGTCTATTGGTATTTTGAATTGACCAAAGAGTAGAACTGGTTGTCAGAGGGCCAGCTTGGCCACGATCAAGGTCAAAGAAGCATTTGAAACATGATTGGACTACAAGAGCTCTTCACTTCGAAAGCTATGAGTGATGATAATACTGAAAAGAGTAGGTTTTCTCCGATTAGAGCCAAATAGATTAAACAAACTAGTAGTGAACCCATTAGAGGGAACGTGTGAGACAGGCAGGCTTTGAAAAATTAGGTATCATTTGTGGGCTGATGTATATTTATTCTAGATACACCGTTACATACATATTTCACATTTACAAACACCGAAGTTTCAAATACAGAAAGAAACCCGCAGCAAGTCAATTAAATCTTTTTTTAAACTTTCCCTCCTGAATTACTTGTCTCTATTCAACAGTCTCAGCGGAATCTTACCTTCTGGCACCAAATTCTCTCATGGCCATTTTAATCAGTTTCTCTTTGAGAGCTTATGAAATAGCTCATTGAGCTACACGTTGTACTTTGTATAGATTAATTTGAAGTGATTGTATTGGCCGTAGCAGTTGTGAGTGTAAAGAAATAATCACGATAGCTTGTTTATCCTACAGAGTCGGGTATATATAACCTTATGCTCATCAGAACAATGGGAAAGTTAGGCTCACTGAATTCCAACTTGTATTTTCATGTTCACTACATTATGTTACATTGGCACAACAAAAGACTTTTGCAAAGTGAAAATAATATAGCATAACACATATTTTTAATAGGGGGTACTACATCCCTTACTTTTTGATAATACAATTGGGAGTCAATCTTCTTATACAATGGTCTGAAATCAGAGAGACAGGGTTTTCTACCTTGGCTTTATCACGTCTGAACTGTGTGACCTTTGGCAAATTGCTTAACCTCTCTGAACCTCACTTTCATCATTTATAAAATGGGGATAATAATTCCTACATCATAGTGTTGTCATGGAGATTAAGTGGCCCATTGTTAAGTGCTCAACTAACATTTCTGTGAAAAATAGCCACTTACATGACCATTTTAACACTAAAGCTATAACAACAAAAGGCTTTGTTGACACGTAGTTTTCATTTTTGCACCTTACCTTGAACTTAGCATAGTAAGCATTGTGAAAATAATTATGTAAAACGCCAGTGGTCTGCAGGTGGTAGTCAGTGTGCCTCGGGGGCAGCTACCACCAAGTGTTCATTCTAGAGTCTAGATGGACTAGGCCTGGAGGTTGCTATTAGGTCAGGGTTTGGATGATGGCGTATACCACAATGCATAATTAGGGAGCCCCATTAAAACCGATCATTTCCCTTTGGGGTGGCTTTTCCATTGAAGGGCTGGGTGTCAGGACTGCATTAGTGAAACTGGGTAGACAAGGAAAAGGAAGGAAGGAGACAAGAGACTGACTAACCTTCCAGAAATACCACTCAGTGTGCCAGATTTCACTTTTGAAATAAACATCCTTAGAGAGGAGTCAGGGATAGATCATTTAAGGTAGTGGGGGTCCTTGCAGCTGCTCCAATGCAGGTCGCTCCAGAAATTAACAAATTACTGTTATTTTCTGCACTTAAACCGTAATTTACAAAACGGGTTTATTCATCCCACCTTGTCTTCTCAGTGCTCCCGATTTGCTAGCTTTGTATTTCCTTGTCTCCTTGCTTTGATTGGCTCAGTCGGTTAGACTGAACATGGTGCTGTGGAAGCCAAGGCAATGACCATGACCCGTAGCCCCAGGGAACCTCACCGCACTCTACAGCCAAAGAATCTAAGGAGGAGCTCCATGCAGTCTATTGCCTACCATAACTGGCTCAAGGCAAAGCTGGATTCTGACTTTCTGATGATCCAGCCTTTGGTGGTGATGGTAGGGGAGACTGGGGTCTGCACTGCTGGATGCCTGCAGAGCAAGTATATCAAAAAGTGCCACACTTCACCTCCCTTTTCTGTGTCTTCTCTTCCTGTTGCCCACTGCTTTCTTGGACATACAATATTTTCATCACAGTCTTAATAATCACCATGTCTTCACACTATTTAAACTTTTCCGAAGAGCTGCTCCACTTAGATACCGCTTTCAGAGGTAAGGTAAGGCACAATTCCCCTGTCCTCACTGCCCAACAGAATATAGAGGGTACCGTGTGGATAGATCTATTTGATCTTCCAGTAGAAGGAACTCAGAGTTTCTTGAGCTGCTTCATTCAATTGAAATAAATTGACTTAAATGAAATGGAATCAGGAAATAATGAGTCCCCTGTCATAGGAGCTATGTAAGCAGTGGTAAAGCCAAGACTACAAAAACTTGGCTTTTTCAGCCCGATGGACCAGAGTTTCGTCTCAGGCCCTCCATTCACATGGCTGTGTGACCTTGGGCAAATCATTTCACCTCTCTGCACTTCTTTTGTCCTCATCCTTTAAAATGGGCTGCACGTTAGAGGTTGGAGTATATAGCCTCTAGGGCCCTTTCTCTGTCAACAGTCTATCAGGAGATGAATGTATCCATTACTGGACAAGCAACTGAAAAGTGTTCCATTGAGAAGGAACCAGTAGCATTAGCTTTGCATGGGACAGATGACACATTTATCATAGAGTTATTTCATTTCTTACCTGGTCCCTCTCCTCTCTGCCCTTCAGCAATTTTAATAGATCACAGTCAGAGCTTTAATGCTCTGGGCCAAAGGCTTCTATCTACCTGTAATGGCTGTCAGGGGCAGTCCTTTTTCAGAGTGCCCATCTCACGCTCAGTAACCAGATTTCTCAGGATGGAAGGGTTGCCCTTGCCAGCTCGATTTGCCTGTTTCCTCGTTCCTTGAATGGAACAATAAAAGGGGGAGAGTATGTTGGGCTTCAAGGAGAAAGCAGCCATTCAGTAAGATAAGGATGCAGAATCGGCTGGGTTCGGCCGATCCTAGGCCATCTGGGCCATCGGCCACCTTGGACAGAGCTGTTTCAGCGGCATGCTGTGCATGTGACCCTCACCTCACCGGAATGTGCTGAGGAGAGAGTGGGAGGGGCGGATGCAGGAGGGAATAAACAATTCCCGCTGTGACAGGGAGCAGAGAGACGGGGTGATAGGATGTGGTGATGCGGTGTCGAGGTTTTTCTTTGTATTTTAAGAGGGATGGTACTAAGGCATATTCATATACCAGTGGGTATAACTCAGTGGAGAGGGGAAGAGACGTATCGCAAAAGAAAAAATGGATGATTGTAAAAGCAAAGTCCTTGAGAAGGAGCGAACAGACTAGGACACAACTGGAGAGGCTGGCGCTGGTAAGCGCATTTCCCCACCGATTCACGACTCCTCAAATTAACACTGACTTCAGGTGTTCGTGGGAGGCCAGTTTTCACGGCATATTTGGACAGCCAACGAAGCTGTAGGAACTTCTTTCAGTTGGCTTTAAAATAGCCAAGAACTAAAGCTAAAGGGCAGTCAGGTATCTGAGTAGCAAGGTGCTGGCCTCGGTGTTGGACCTGAGTTCTCACTGCTTAGCATCTGTGGAGGCCTGGCTGGAGGAGGGGCCTGGTCTACCGGTGACATGGCAGGTGCTCTTCAATGCCCAGTCTCATTGTAGGTCTCATTGTAGGCCATCAGGGTTTTTTGGCCTTGTCGGTTGGTAGTCAGTTTGGAATTGGGGATAACATTATTTGCCCTGTAACAGAGATAAGTATCCTCTCATCTTAGGGGGGAACCTTCATTGCAGTTCCTGAACTTGGCTTCTGAATTCCTCAGGCTTTAGTGGGCGCTCTAAGTCCATGTGTATAGACCAGGAGCATGAAATAGCAAAAGACACACTGGAGGGCTTCCCTGGTGGCGCAGTGGTTGAGAGTCCGCCTGCCGATGCAGGGGACACGGGTTTGTGCCCCGGTCCGGGAAGATCCCACGTGCCGCGGAGCGGCTGGGCCTGTGAGCCATGGCCGCTGAGCCTGCGCGTCCGGAGCCTGTGCTCCGCAGCGGGAGAGGCCACAACAGTGAGAGGCCCACGTAACGCAAAAAAAAAAAAAAAAAAAAGACACACTGGATTGGGTAGCTGAAAACCTAGGGGCTCATCTTCACCGCTAAGTGGCCATAAAACCTCAGACAAGTCATGCAACCTTTTGAAGGCCCAGATTTTCTTTCATCTTTATAATGAAGCTTATTGTATCTTCTTTGCCTCCTTTACAGGGCTGTCATGAGGAGCAAATGATACAGGTGGCAGGTGGGGAGCAGAGAGGATGTGAAAGGACTTTGTAGCCCAGCAAGGACGAAACTTCCTAGGATTTATGTATCTGAGCCTTGGTCTTAGTAGCAATAACAGTAGACCATATTCTTAATATTGCCCTCATAAAAATGGCCTCATTCCCTTTTGTTTTCATATGCCACCAGGGTGCTGTTCTTAGAGTTTTGAATTAAGGGGTTAATATCTTCACATTAAGGATAAAGGAGATCTCACTGGGGGTTAGATTATCATTTATAGAGATGAGAAACTGAGACTCTTGAAAACGCTAATTGCAAAGCTTATCTCGACAAAATAGATGTTAGATGCTGCCTAAAAGCCTTATAGCACCCTGATAAGGTATCGTGCTTTCCTTTTGAGCACATATTGTAAAACAAAGACAAAACATTTAGAAATTAATGAAATGCATTTTATAAGTATACCTAAATGCTCAGCTAGATAATTTCAAGATCAGTGTGATCATAATAAATGTTTATTTACAGCCAGCCCTCAGCCCAGAGCCTTTTGGGTACCCAACTAAAGGCACACTAAGTATTTGTAATCACATCATCTAAATTGGTATATCATTTTAGATTTAAAAAGTCCCTCTTCTTTATGATAATTCATTTGAATGAAGAAAGACCTTCAAACTGATTCTAAAGATCTTCAGATAACACTTTACAGTGTAATATATATCGCTGGGTTTATTCATCTTGTGTTGGGAGCTTTTATAGATTCCAGCTATATGTCTTCGCCACAAATCTTGTTTTTTGTGCTCATGGCCTCCGTGAGAATAAATGGAAGTTGTGGAGTCTATGAAGGCCACTGGAGGGAATCTCCCAATCTCCTAATATATCAGTGTCTCTCCGTGTCTGTTTCTGATGGGGTCCAACAGCAGGTCAACATCCTTAGGTAAAGAAAGGCTTCCTGAGAGCAAGCAGCAGTCATTGAAAATAAATTAATGAAAGCCAGTGACTGCTGATCTCTTTGACAAGAAGGAATTCTTGCTGCCAACATTTAGAAACCACTAGAAGCGGTCTCCATTGGAAACCAGGTTTTGACTTTCTGCCCTGGGCTGCCAAAAGTATTGTGGTAGAAAATGTGAAAATAAGTTGCACTTTGAATTATACTTTCAATGACTGTCTAGTGAAATGGATTCACGCTCTGGCACTGCACCTTTGAGGCTTTCGGTGGATTCACATAAGATAAAAATCTATCTGGTCTGACAGTTGAAAAGGTCGCGAGCATGCTTGATGTCTGGTGGTCTCAGTACATTCCCAAATCTTCATTAAAAACGGAAGATGTAGGAGCTCTTATGGGATTTTTCAAAATCGTTTCAAACAGAGCCATTTCTACATGCTTTGGCTTCAAGGGTATGGACCCTTAGCCAAGTACCGATTATATTTTCACTACCATTTAGCGAGAACTTCTAACTTAACGAGAAGCCCTCACATGACTGAGGCACTCTGTCTTTGTGGCCAACATGTTATTTTTGAGGATGACATCTAATTGTCATAGTGGTCTCCCTAATATGAAAAATGGAACTGTCCACATTTTAATGTTTCCACTGAAGTCCTAAAGCATGTTATCTGCTGCCATTTTGAAAATATTTGCCAGGACGGCTTGACATTTTTACTTCTGTAGATCACGCAGGCTCTGTCCCTGTGAAATTTATAGCTTTTCATTTTCGATTGGAGACTTCTTTTAATTAGAGATCAGCTGGTGAACACAAGTTCAAGTTTTGAAATTAATTTGCTTTGGACCACAGATTGATGCACTCATTTTAACAGATTGGAGTTGCTTTAGAGACTAGATCCTTGGCCAACCCGTTGGTTTTATAGCTAGAGAAACTGTGACTTGCCCGAAGTCATACAGTGCCATAGTCACTACCTATATGAATCTTTTCTCTTATTCAAAATCAAGGTCAAGTCCCACTTCCTTGCATGATCACCCCAGAGCCATGGACAGTTTTTTTCATCTGTGACTTCCTATTACAGTTATCGTGAAAGCCATTCATCTGTCTCTTAAAAGTAGCGTCACTACACATTCTGGGATTTCTAGGAGAGTGCTGATTTGAAATAATCACTTTCATTCTCCCCATATTAGATAGTCTGGACATTCCCATATTTGGCCATCTAAGTCATGTCATCCCCAAAGTAAAATCCTTCTGCCCATGTGCCTGATTCAGGGATCAGAAAATCTGTGCCAACTTGTACTGTCATTACTCATTTTTGGTATATAGTCCTGTCTACTCTTAAGTAGATGTTCCTTGTGGACATTTATTCTTTATCATCTACTGAATTTCCCATAATGCCTAGCGCACTGTACTGTGCGTAGGGATGCAATGTATATTTTCCATTTGGGACAAGTTTCTTAACGTGAACAGATTTTCCAAGCACCAAGTTTGGAAATACCCCAACACATTGATCCCAGTCAGGAGTAAGTGTGGTTATTTCACTGGATGTATTTTATTTGTATCAGTAAGGTGTTGTCATTGTACCTGGAATTATAGGCACCTGCCAGGTGTCTGTTTATCTTGCTTACTTTCACAGCTAAGAAATAATCAGTCCCTGGTTTTCACGTGGATGTGAGACAAGCTAGGATCGTTGGTGTCCTGCATATGCTGTTCGTGTTAATTGGCGTAAACTGTTTGACTCCATAAACCATGGGACACCGTGTCTCATTCCCTCTCTGGTCTTCAATGTATGAGGCAGTGGGCTCGAGGTGCTCCACAGAGCGGGCCCACACGTAATGTCACAGACCCTTTCTTTATGACACGGTGTCAAGGGTCTGTGTTTGCAGAGTGATTTTCTGGAGAAGTGCCTTGCCCTTCTACGAGCCAAGTGTTTCAGAGTGTTCCATAAATGCTGGGCAGAAGGGCTCTTAGGGCCATCTCTCAAGCTAACTGGAGATACTAAGTAAGGCCCAGGGGAAGTTTAAGAAACAGGAACTTCTTGTGTTTGTTCTATTGATTTTTCTGCCAACAAAAAAGTGTAACAAATTGTGGTGTTTTCAAATAAAAGCATCAGGAATAAACTCCAATTTTAGAGAGTGATTGCCTGGGCACACACGCAGGTGCATTTGGGGGAGGGCTGGATGAAGCAGGAGCTAGGTAACCGTGCCAGGTCGGTAAGGGCCAGGGTCGTGAAACATTATTTACAATCGAACAAAGTGGTAATTTTGCCAACTCTCCATTCTCAAATACGGCATCCTCTTCATGGTAATCAAACTATTACTCTGACACGGTTTCCTTATCAGGAAACCGGTCTGTGATTGTGACCTGAAAATGAAGGTTGTCTTTCAACTCATTTGAATTGCAAACAGGAGAGACAACCTATAGCTACTGTGGCATATTTTTTAAGCAATACCAGGCACCTACATTGACCTCCTATTTACATTCCTTTGAGAAGAAAAAAAATCACATAAAAGCCACCAAGAAACACATTTCACAGCAGGCAAATTAATTGGTTTTACAGTATTTGAATGGAGGGTTTGTCAAATAAAACATGCCGTGACAGTTAACAGTGTCATTTAGAGCCAGAAAATTATTGGCTTATTTGTTATTGGATAAAAGGAAGGCAAACATTTTGTATTAGGAAGTTTTAATGTGTTTAAAGTCCTCATTAGGGATTAATGGACATGCTTCCTTAGCATAGCGCCTCATTAATTTGAGGCTAAACAGTTACTTCTGTGTTTCAATCTCAGTGTTGTTTCTTAACATTTTTTTTTACTTCTCTTTAATTAGATCTTGCAGTTGAGTTTGGTCTCTACACCATTGGAGGTGTCGAATTAATTAATGAGATTTATAAATCTAATGGAAGGGAGTTATTCTTAGCTATCATTTCATTTTAGTGAGCAGTTAAACCACATGTAAGTGGGTGCAGCTCTGAGATTCCAGAAGCCTAGAAACAATGTGAACTTCCCTGAATATATTTAGTAGTGTCACTTGGCATTAATAGATAAAAGTGTTTTAATTAGAGTTATAAATAATAGGGGAGCTGGCGAGGATTCACTTCCCGTGCACAGGGCTTGTTCTCTCAGATCATCGCTGTCAGAGAAGAGCAATTGTAGGTCTCTTTCTGTGGCATCGCGGTGTCAACCACTGGCAATTAAGACAATCCTAAGCGCAGGATTTAGAGAGTCAAGAAGGTGCCAAGTTCGTTAGAGGTTAGTCTGAAAGAGGAGACACTTTCTATCAAGTGTGTTCTGTTGTCACCTTTTTATTGAGGACATGTATGGGTACAATTTGTAAAGTCTATTCCACTGACGATGCTTTAAGGAAAATGTAGCTATAGAGCAAAATCAAACTGAAATCTAGGTTTCTTGTTTTCAAGCAGACACTTAAATCATTAGCTATGTGTTTAGAAGAAGACGAAAGGAGTTTCTTTAGGGTGAGGGATTGCGAATGTCAAGGGAAGACCTTTCCTTTCTGAAAGCTTTTCAGAAAATAGGAGCCAAAGACACATATTTAAAAGGTTCTTTTCTAAATGGGGTCACAGCACGTAATTTAAGACCCCATAATATGCCTGTGGTAGTGTCTTCAGAAGCTACCAGAAAAATCTGAACTCCCACTTCATTTTTTCCCCCCTGGTGAGGAAGTCTTGTATCTCTAGAAACCATAAATGCTTAGAAGAAGTTGTCAATCCAAGACGAATTATAAAAGATAATCGTACTTTAAAATGTCTCCTGCTAACATAGTAAATGTGTAAAAGTTTTCTTAAGGACAAAATAGTTAAGTGATTAAAAACAGCTCTTCTTTAAACAATTTGGAAACTCCTTCCAATGCTCCGTAGGAATGATCTCTCTCAGCAGGATATGGGTTAATGGCGCTCTCTACTTCCCGAGGGACAAAGTTGAATTCATTTAGCCCCCAGAGAGGCGTTCCTCAGGCCCCGCGGTCCACTTCGTCCGGGCTTGTGGGTCATGTGAGATTCACCACTGTGGGATCCCAGCAGATCATTGCTCGTGCTCCTGGGCGCTCTGCTTGTTCCATTCAGAATGAAGTCCCTTATAGATTAGAGCAGTTGGAGAACTGTGAGCTGTGGTTAATTAGCTGATCAGTGTGGGAAAGTGCAGTAGCTGATAGTGGGGAGCAGAGCGCCACCTCCTTCTAAATCGCCAGAGGCTACTTGGCCTCCAATTGTCTCCTTTCCCCTACCTCCTCCTTCCTTTATCTCCGTACTGTGGGCATAGACAGCATCTCCTTCAGTGTTTCACACGATAGCTCCCTCTTTCTCGCTCTTCAGTATTGCCAGAGAGTTCTATTATACTTTCCTAGCCTACCCCTCTTCCTGTTCTCCAACAGAACCTTTTCCACCTTTCCTTTCTCCGCATGTTTCCAATAACCAGCCCCGTTCTCCACTGATGACCTTGCCACATACTTCATAGAGAAAAATAGATACAATCAGACAAGTACCCCCTCATCTTCTCGTCTTTAATTTCTCCAACCCAATTGCTTACGTACCTAAGGCACTCTGCCTTCCCTGCCGTTACAATGGAAGAACTGTCCAGAAGGGTCCACGCTCCTCTTTCAGGCCAGCCTCTCCAGTTGTGTCCTAGTCTGTTCGCTCCTTCTCAAGGACTTTGCTTTTACAATCATCCATTTTTTTCTTTCGCGATACGTCTCTTCCCCTCTCCACTGAGTTACACCCACTGGTATATGAATATGCCTTAGTACCATCCCTCTTAAAATACAAAGAAAAACCTCGACACCGCATCACCACATCCTATCACCCCATCTCTCTGCTCCCTGTCACAGCGGGAATTGTTTATTCCCTCCTGCATCCGCCCCTCCCACTCTCTCCTCAGCACACTCCGGTGAGGTGAGGGTCACATGCACAGCATGCCGCTGAAACGGCTCTGTCCAAGGTGGCCGATGGCCCAGACGGCCTAGGATCGGCCGAACCCAGCCGATTCTGCATCCTTATCTTACTGAATGGCTGCTTTCTCCTTGAAACACTTTCTCCTCTGGCTTTCTGGGACATCATGCTTGCCTGATTTTCCTCCTGTCCCCCTAGCCACTCCTAAGGATTCAGGGGTGGCTTTGGAATACATGATGTGTGATACATCGTATGCCATGCTATCTGGAATGTGGACTCGTCACAAAAGAAACTGTAAATGGTCTTTTGATGCAGTTTCATCTTCGGATGACTAAGGTGTGAAATTAGTTTTATAGCTGAGGCCTATAGTACGTGTCTGCTACATGTGGTATATGAGTTGCCTGCTTCCTCGTGTTTTTTTTCTATTGAAGCCTAGTTGATTTACAATGTCGTGTTAATTTCTGCTGTACAGCAAAGCGATTCGGTCATACATATCAATACATTCTTTCTTAATATATATTCTTTTCCATTATGGTTTATCATAGGATATTGAATATAGTTCTCCATGAAATAACTCTTTTCCTCACGTTTGTATTAGTTAGTACAAAAATCAGTTTGCATTTCCCATGCATTTAAAAACCGTCAGCAGAAGAAGAGGAAATGTACCCGGGATCTGACAATTAGCATCAGTGAGAAAATGGTCCATGTGTAGGAGGTAGAGAATTGAAGTTGAGGTGTGGATACTACATGTGGACCTGCACACGAGATAGCCATTAATGTTCATGGGAGTGCAGTAAGTAGGGATTTCGTGGAATGAAGACTTTAATCTTAAATGGTCCTTGGTTTCCGTGCTAGGACTTGGATGGGACAGAAGTGGGTATCCCGCGGGCCCTGAGGAGTCGTACGCATGCCTAGGAACTTCAGAAGGCAGGGACCGCGGCTGGAAGGTCTCTGGGTTGTAGGGCAGACACGGAGAGCAGACAGAAGGCTGGGAAGAGCACAGGCAGGAAGGGGCGAGCAAGTTGGGTCGGAGTCTGGGAGGCCGGCGAAGGGAAGGAGGAGGATGCAGCTTGAGTGAAAGCAGCGGGATTAAGGCATCTGGGCGAGAAGCCTGGAGAATGTGGGAGGAGGGGCTGCGTCCCTGGGGAGCCTCGCCGGCGGCAGCGAAGGCACAGAGCAGAGCTCGGGTGACCAGAGGCAGGGCGTCCTGGGGGAATGTGGGTCAGGCAGCCAGCCTCTTCCAGAAGGGCTCTTGGTTTCTTAGGGTAATCTTTCTAGATGTGTACCTTTTCTTTAAGACTTTCACCCCCCACCCCACCCCCCGTTTATAGCTCACTCTTCTATAGAAACTAGTTATTAGACCAAATAAATGAACAGTGAGCTAATGGCTATTCAGAGCCCGCTGAATTAAGTACTCTTCACTTCAAATTCCATCTGCCGTTAGGTCCTCTCCACTGATGATGGGCCTTTCTGCATATGCATTCCGCCGTTGCCCATACCTAATGTAATCAGTGGAGAGCTGTCCCCATAATGAAGCACATCGCCCCCCTTCCCCTTCAGCCCCCCTTCGCTCTCTGTTGTCTTACGCCCTCAAGTCCCATCTCCAGCCTCCTTTGTCACCTTCAGTGAGAGCTACCAGATGGAGCCGCGGCCTGAGACTCCTTATGCACTGGGCCCCTGAATAGGATTTCATAATTAGCGACATTCACAAGATGTCATGGGGGCCAATTTCCAAGGCGACTAAACTGTGTACTCAGTGGTTCCAAGGTTCAGGGTGCTGACAACTTTCCAAGAGCCTTAGAGGGAACTTCGAATAAAAGCTGTTGATGGAGACTTCAGATGCACCCACTGCCAGGCTAAGGTACTTTTATATGCCTCACTTCATCTCAACCTCACGACAGTCCTCGAAGTGGAATTTTATTTCCCTTATATAGATAGAGAAACAGAGGCTCAGAGAAGTTCAAGTGTCTTGCCCAAGTTCACAAAGCAAGTTAAGTATCAGAGCTGGGATTAAAATCCAAGTCCCTCCAGCTTCAAAGCCCATGCTCTTTCCCCTACCCCTTTATGCCCCCAGAAAGCACAGTAAATTATCTCACTGATTTGCTCAAATAAATAAAATGTGATCGCTGAGTCTTCCTTTTTAGTTTTAGTTCCACGTAAGGTTCTAGACACAGGGTCACTTTCTATACTTAGCTTAAAATGGCAAGTGGTATATTCCTTTGATCTTCATGCTCTACTTTTAAAAAATTTATTTATTTTATTGATTTATTTTTGGCTGTGTTGCGTCTCCGTTGCTGCGCACAGGCTTTCTCTAGTTGCAGCGAGCGGGGACTATCATGCTCTACTTTTTATTGCTTCTTTTCTTAGAGCGAATGGTGAATATTAGCTTGTTTTACATGGGGTATTTTGACCATGTGACACCCTTAAAAATTAGCCGGAAGCAGTATTTTAAATACCAACTCCTTGGACACCCAGGACTTTTGCTGTATTAAAATGAAATGGGAAGATGAGCTGGTTGGCTGTACCATGTGACTGTTGTGAAATCTTCTTTGTTTTGATTAAAGTTATATCACCTGAGGATTTCTGTCTGCGTTTATGTTAACTGTTCCCGTTTAACCGTAGACTCATGAATACAAACTAGAATAGGGACAGGTGGCAGGAAGCAAGGGACAGAAAGCTCTTAACCTGAACTGGGTTCGTCCTTTTCCAAGTTGGAAAACGGGGACTCCCTGGATGGGGAGGGGAAATAAAGGGATCTCAAAGTGAGTGCGAATGGGAACTTCAGAGGCTGCTGCTCCTTGTTTGGACAAATGACCGATGATGGGGATTAAACATTTTAAAAAGCCGGAAAACTCATTTGCTACTAGAATATCATAACCTGAGTTTTCATTTTGTTAGTGATGCCGTGTCAGGGGATCTCTGTGTCGTCAGTCAGTCGTGGGGATGAATGGGGCAATTTGTTAATGAAAATACAAATGGAATTAGTTTGGAAGCTGCCGGCGGTGTCAGTCGCGGATCTTGTTTAACTGGGCCGGTAGCATGGATTTTGGTGTTAGTGATGTGTCACTCAGTGTCACTTGCACTTGTTAGGAGAATCCAAGCGTTCACTGGCAATTAAACTTGCAATTTGTGAATTTTACTGGGCGAAGTCTTTGTCAAGGTGAAACATGCCTAGAATAGTGGACTTAGATGGCCAGGTTTTGTGGGAAAACTTCAGGGTGATTTTAGAAAAAAAAAAAAAAAAAGACCTCTTTTCCCTCGCAATCACTTAATAAAAATGTACTCAGAGACACGCATCCCGCTCTACTGGGTTAACCGTGTGATGATCATGATTCTTTTAATGTTTTACATGAATCTTCGTGTTTTCCATCAGTGTCTCTCAATGCCACAATCAGGGTATTTTTGCTAGCTTGTATTACCCTAATCGCCAAGAAGTGTGCTCCAAACTGATTAATTCCAGAATGATTAAAACATCCTATGCAATTCATTTATTGTTGCTGCAGTTAATTGAATATTTGATGATTTAAAGGTACCCTGATTATTTCCTAAGATATGTCTTTATCACCAGGCAGATGATCTGCGCGTGGTCCCTGTGTGGCTACACGGGGTGGCAGCCTGCACTGTCACACGCCGAGAGGGTAGGCACTTGGGAGGGCTCTCAGTCAACTCAGCACCTGCCCGATGGGCGCCTGCCTTCCCTGGCCCTTAGAGGACCCCGTCCGTGCCCAGCCCGAGAGGGTAGTCTGGGGCCAGGAGTGAGAGCACAGCCTCCCCGGGCGGCGTGCAGCTCGCTTTCTGCTCCCGGAGGAGGGGGCGGAGAGGGGGATGCAGGAGATCGCCGGCTCTGAGTGGCTAACTTGCGCTTTGTGGACTCTCTGAATACTCAAGAGTGCATTGAAAGGGAGGCGAAGGTGGCTCCGGAATTAAGCGGCAGCTTGGCAACTCGTCAGGCGGCAGTTCTAATCCCAGTGTCACCACTAGTTCTCCTCCTGTCTCCTGTCACACCTGTCCGAGTGACTCCTCCACAGTTCCTGCGAGAGGACGGGGCTGTGGGAGACACACTGACAGACAGACAGAGCAACCAGGCAGCGGGGGCTGAGCCCGGCTTCTGTCCAGAGCGCAGTGTGAGTGACCTGGGTGCCGTTCCTCAGGGGGCTCTGAACCTGAAGTGGCCTTAGGTGGCCCCGGCACTGCTCGGCCATGGCAAATCCTTGGCCTCTCACCCCCTTATGGGGCGAGGACTGCGATGGGGACCTCGGCGGCTGGGACCTCCTGTCGGACATGGCTCTGTCCGTGAACCCGGTAGGTACCCCTGACACCCAAGTCAGACCTCCTGTTCCGTATTGTCTGTTTCCCCTGTAAATGTTTGTCTCCCCCAATTTGCGTGGAGTCTCGAAGGCAGAAATTAGGTTGTCTTCGGTGTCTTTAAATCCTCCCCTTGGCACCGTCCTGAGCACAGTGTGAGCTCAGTCAGGATTTGTTGTCTAAAGAAGTAAATGGGAGAACTGATGAATAGGCGGACGGGCGAATGAATGCGATCCTATTACCCTTGTCACCACCTTACAATGTATGTCCCAGTGGGTCTCAATTGTTTGTTTTCCCGTCCCATCTAGACATTTAACTCCGAGAGAAACAGGCCAAGTCTGACGGCTCTTTGTGTCACCGACCCCCCTCGCCCAGCACTGTTCTAGGCACAGAGGAGATGCTCGCTGGCTAATTCAAAAGCACTTGCAGGGGGGGAAAAAACCACCTGAGGCTCAAATGAGTTGTCTTGCGGTGAAAAGAGCAGCGGAGCAGGGCTAGATGACTTTGCAGGACTGGTGACTCCATGTCAATGCTGGATTCCAGTATTTTCTAAAAAAGAAAAAAAAAATCTGAACGCTCGGTATGGATGCATATTTATTTGACTGTCCGTGTCGGCAGAGTTCTTCCCCAGAGTCCACAACTCTTTCTATTTTGACAGCATTTCCCCATAAGGAAACGGATATTTATAATACCAGGTGTAGACATGATATTTGCGGTTGGCAAGAGTGAGTCAGATCTTACCTTGTGCAGACGAGAAGACTGGGCTTCGTAATAAAGGCAGTGAGGAGACCAGCAGGGCAGGGGCTAAAAACCCAACGCAGCATGAGGGGCTTTGCGGGTTACAAAGCGCGTTCACATACCTTATTTCATTTGCTGCTCGCAGAAACCTTTGTGAGCTTTGAAAGGAGCAGGTATTACTCTTATCGTCCTTTTATTTTACTCGATTTTATTTTATAGTTGGGCAAACTGGAACTCAGAGGGGTAAGGTTGTGAAGTCCTGTTCCCAAGGGGTAAGATCAGCCTCCCACCCAACTCTTGAGACTCGTAGGCAAATGTCCTCGCTGTGTCTGCATGTGGCTCATACTTTTTTCCCACTTTTATTTCAAAATTAACATTTGTGTGTTTGTGTGGCAAAGGGAAAACAAAGACCTTTTCATGAGAGTTGGGCAGCCCAACAGATACAGTGGGACAACCACACTGAAGATTTAAGTCTTGGCTGTAATCATTTTGACCTTTGTGTTTGGGGAAGGTATATGTTAGAAGTTCAACAACTGTCTTGGAAAATACGGTTGCTAGAGCCTTGAGCAATGGAATGAGATTTTTTTAAAAATTTATTTAGTTAGTTAGTTTTGGCTGCACTGGGTCTTCGTTGCCACACGCGGGCTTTCTCTAGTTGCAGCGAGCGGGGGCTGCTCTTCATAGCGGTGGCTTCTCTTGTTGCGGAGCACGGGCTCTAGGCACGCAGGCTTCAGTAGTTGCGGCACAGGGGCTCAGTAGTTGGGGCTCGCGGGGTTAGTTGCTCCGCGGCACGTGGGATCCTCCCGGACCAGGGCTCGAAGCCGTGTTCCCTGCATTGGCAGGCGGATTCTTAACCGCTGCGCCACCAGGGAAGTCCTTGGAATGAGATTTTATTTGCTGTTAAGAATAATCAGTTGAGTTCTGTAATCCTGTAATATGTTAGACCAGCCTCTCCTAGTGTATATTCTGCAAACACCCATTCTATGGAATGGCGATCATTGTTAATTGGAAAAAAAAAACACACATGAAAACTAAAAACCCAACAATCAGTAGTCAAGAAAGTTGGGAACATGCTGCTTTAAACCAATTTCATAGGTGTCTCAGAGCCTCTAAGTTGCATCGTGTGTTGCCAAGAGGGGGATGCATGGCAGCATTGCCCATACTTTTTTGGACACGGAACCTTTCATTTTGCAGCACTGGTGTCCGTGGGATGCCCTGCTTTATAGTACTTACCATGGTAACAGTCGTCCATTACCTATGTGATTCTTCACACCCACCTTCTTCCTGAGTCTACAAACTCCATGAGGGAGGAAACTGTCTCCTTCTGCTTCTTTCCGTTGTGTCTTTGCCGACCACAAGCCTGGCGGCACAGTCCCTGGCCCTCAAAGAATATTTGTTGAATGAATGAATGAATGATCTCTGCTAGACCAAACCACGTGTGGTTCCCTATCAGGAGCCTGTATTGAAGGTTCTTTACCGTGTCTGCCCAGGCAATTTGTCAGCCTTTCCTTCTACTGTTCTTTCCGCTCAATATTAGAGTATTCGTGTTCTTGGAAGGGTGACTGTATAATCTGTCGTCCGAATCAGGACATTTTTGAGGGTGAAAAGGGACACTGTCAGTAATGACAGCAGAATAACATGTGTACACTGGAACCACACTGGGTTATAACCCAGGCTGGATGGCCCCCTCATTATTGTTGACTCTCTAATTCCCCACTAGGGATTTTATGCTGCTTGGAGCAGGGACTCTTCCATGGAGTAGGTAGTCAAGGTAGTCAAGAAATATTGGTTGAAATTAATGTATGTACAGTAGTGACTGTTATGCTCATTTAAGATTTACTGATGATTGTAGCGTGTATTTTTTTAAGATCGAGGGAAACTGGGGCCATATTCTCTTCCCCATTTCCTCAAATATAGTTGTGTTTATACCTTAATCTATCAGAGTAACGAGGGGATTAGGACTTAATGGCCCTTGCGAGAGGCCTGGAACCTACAGCCTCTGTGGCAGTACTCTCTTTACAGGACTGGCCTTTTACCTCCCAAGGCAGTGAGTGAAAGAGACCAAATGGTCTCCCTACTGGAACTGGAGGGAAGTGGAGGTGACCAAACTGCCTTCTTGGAGAAGGTGTGAAGGAGAGAGTTCGGAAGGTTTGGGGGAATGCCCGTACCTGCACAGGTGCCGTCACACCTGGTAGACCTTCCTGCAGCTGGTGGTCCCACCCTCAGGTCCCTCATCAAACACAGCTTTAGAGCTGGTGTTTCACTTCGGCCTTTGGTTTCTTGCTCTCACTGACTCTGGAGCTCCTGAAGGAAAGGGCATGTGCCTGGTGCGGAGTCAGTACTCGGTACAGCTCTGCTAGTCGCTTGAATTTTGATTGATTAGGAAGGTGTCACACTGAGGAGAAAAGCTCAGGGCGTTCACTTTGTGAGATTCTCTCTGTAGGCATCTGATTGGACTCCTGAGTTGAAAGGGGACTTCAATTAATCACAGAAGTGGTTCATATAGGCGTCCTCTTCTACAAATCTGTGATTATGAATAACATGGTAAAGTATGTCAGGGGGTGGAAGAGGCCTCAAAGATCAGGAAGGCGAGCTCCTTCTTTGGATGGATGAGCAAAGTGAAGCTCGGGGGACAGGGGAGGGTGTCTCCGTGTCCCGGAGCAAATCAGTGACAGAGCCAGGCCCTCTCTGCATCTTGTACTGCGGTCTTACTGCTTCCGTAAAAGAAAACAAAATTGGCCATTTGCAGATACTTACTGCTTTGTATTTCATAGGGGGAAAACCCCACATGTATAGCTATATTTACTTCCTTTACAGTTTTTCCTACAGGGTAAAATATTATACAACATGCTTTTCTGAGAATAACTAGATTATGGTTAATTTTCTTTTTTTGTTTATTTTGTTTTAGGTGAGCCTTCCCAGTGACCCAAGCTGTGTTGAAGAAATCTTGCGGGTGAGTTTAAACCTTTATCTCTCTGCCTTTTAATAATGAAGCAGTCAACCTGCTCAAGCTGTTTAAAGTCATTCCTCTTCTGTTTCCGGGAGTGTCTCATTTCTTACCTCGTCTTCTTGCTCTCTAATCAAGCTAGTCTCCTGATCTCACCAAGCTTCTGTCGCCTTCTCGCATCCTTCTGAGTCTTTTCAGGGCTGAGCAGAGACTCACCACCTCCTTTAGGAAACGTTTCCTGTTCAAGCATCCTACCCACAATCTTTGCCTTTCTGTTCTCTGGGATCTCAGGTCAGCCTCATTGCTGCCTCCTGCTACGTTGCTGATGGGACATGGTCATGGAGATTGTGGCCTACAACAAGGGGATGAGAAGTGGCAGGGTGGAGGGGAGGAGATGAGGAGAGACTTGAGAATGATGGCAAGTTGTGGGAGATGGTACTAATGGGGGTGAACTGGTGCATGAGAATGGCGTGGAGACAGCACAGAGCTGCAAAAGGTGGCAATGACCTCTCCCAAAGTACACGATTACAGCAAAAGGAGAAACCAAAGCCAAGGCAGAGAAATGTATCTCCCGTGTCTGCCTGTTGGCATCCTAAGGCGTTGCGGTATATGAAGAATAGGAATCATGGGAGTGAGTTCTCTCTCCACCATTTGTCACTTCTGCAATTTGGACAGATAACTTCGTCTTTCTGAATCTCCCTTCCTTGTCTGTAAAAGAGGACAATAATGCCTGTCCTAATTCCCTTATAAGCTGCCGAGAGGTATATAAATGCTATTTACTCTGAGGAATGATCAGTGTGGCCGGGAGAAAACCATGCTGGCTTTCCACTGGGGAAAGAAATCCATCTCTGTGCCCGGGGAGATTCTTCACCCCCTTTCCTCACCTCCCCAAGTCACCTCAGCTCCCCCGACACTCTCCCTGGTAAGTGTTGGAAGCAAACCCTGTGAAGATGCAGCGAAAGGAATAAAAAGGAGTAGAAACCTGTTCACCATGGAGCTGACCGGGCGCCTGATTCCCCCACTGTGGACATTCGTGCACCTTTTCCAGCCCAAGAATGTCGTTACTGACTGTTAAAGAGGGGAGTCCGATCACTCTGCTCAGAGATGAGACGATCTGAGTTAGGGGAGTACTGGTTACTTTGGTAAGAGTCCAGGAACCCCTCCATCATCTCTCCCTGGGATCCAAGGGCCGGGGGTGCAGGTGGGGTGGGGAGTGTGGGCGGCCGCCATGAAATCCACAGCGTGATGCACCCTCGGAACCCAGCCGCTTGCTCCCTGCACCTTGCATCGGGTGGAGACAGTGCAGATGTACGAAATACACCCAGTACTGTGAGGGTCTTGGCCACCTGCCTTTTAGAGAAAGGCGATGCTGAAAGAAACCTCTTCCTCTAGTCCCTACAGTAGTCTGGCTTTTCCAAATGAAGTCAGTGGTCTTTTCTGAACCCCAGAGGAATGCCAGACCCGTTTCAGAATCACCACCTCATTTGTGACAGTTGGAATTCTCCACTTCAGAGCAGCCTGGCCCTGGAGCCTAGGTGGCCCACACAGTGACCGAGCGAGGGGAGCCGGCTGGACACCTGGCAGAGGCTGGCGACTCCAGGCTGCTGGAGAAGCCACTTAGAGAAACAACAGAATGTCACTTAAACACGGAAAGAAAAGAAGTAGTTACCTTAATAAGCTCATAATAGGTAGCTCCCTTTGAGAAAGTAACAAAAGTCTTTCTGTTGTTCTTGAAAGAGAATCTAGGGGAATGGGCTTTTTTTTTTTCTTTCGAAGGGCTATACATCGTATAGAATTCTGGGGTCTTTGTTTCGTTTCGTTTCCTCGACAATACCGTTAATGAGTGGACTTTCCTTTATTGAAGAGTGACATGTTTCAGTCTCCATGCTTGGAATTTTATAGACCACAGTACACGGCACAACAGAGTGCTTGCTGGACACTTTTGTTACAGCACGTTCACGTTCCTGTTTGTTTGAGGGCCTCGGAGCCCTGCAGACGATCCCACAGTAAGTCTGTTGGTCACCTTGCTCCCAATCTGCTTCCTTCTTGAAGGGGCTGGAGGGGGGAGATACCTTTCCTCTTTCTCTCCTCCTCTCTCTGACCCCCTCGGTGCTTTTCCAACTAAGCCGAGTCCAGAGCAAGGTCATCTTCTCTCCCTCACTGAAGGGGGCTCTGCAGAGGAAGGGGCTCTGGCCCAGGGGTGGGAAAAGCTGGCCGCCGGTTGTTCCTGACGTTCCATCACTTCCTAGCTGTGTGGCTTTTCAATTTCCTCGTCTGGAGAACAGGGGGTCGTTCTGCACCCTTACATCCCTCTCCTCTGCCGTGAACGAGTCTGTAATGTGTACACACCGCTGGCACGTGTAACGGGGAGAGACCTCCGTCTGTCGGCTCGCCCAACTTTCCCACCTCCCCGAGTCCCCCTTTTTTCCCTCTACAGCCCAGCAGGCAAAGTCACTTCATCGCACATTGGTACAGACGAAGTAGGACACGACTGGCCTCTCCCCGCTCTCAGCCCCTCAGTGCCCAGGCGGTGGAAGTACTTTGGCCTAACGCATTGGATTTGGGCCCCCTTTTCAAAACGCTGTTCAAGTTCAAACCAGTTGGCTTCCTTTGAAAGTCCCTCTCGCCATTTTCCCCCTTCAGACCTGCTTCTCTTTCCACGCACTCCTGGCTCTCATTCTACCCGGGAGCCCACCTTGTCTGGTCTTCCAGGGCTGACTTGATCTGATATGACGAACGTATGTCCCTCTAGCACGTGACTGCCTTTCAGAGTACTTGAACCTCATTATCTTATTTTGATCGTAGGAACCATGGTAGTCCATTATTATTGGCTTGGCCAAAAAGTTCGTTCGGGTCCTCCGGAAGATGTTATGGAAAAACCCGAATGAGCTTTTTGGCCAACCCAGTGTTTCAGGAAATCGGGGCCCAGAGAGGTTATACATGACCTGCCACCCTGGGTGAGGCTAGTATATGGCAGAGGCACAAGGAGAGTCTGGTCTTCGCTTTGCCCTACACCTGTCAACCACCGTGTCACAAACCTACAGTGAAAATCTCTGGATTCAAAAAAAATTGCCTCAGATGCTCGGCAGACTGACTCCTAGCAACTCTAACTGGGAATACCAGCACACCGACAAAATCTGAGCCGGTCTTAGGAATGAATTCTTCCGGACATCTTGAATATTTTCAAATCGCATTTCAAATAATAAAAGAATAACAATAACAAATTACTGCTACTAATAAAAAAGTAATAGTAGTAATGTGCGACTTCATGCAGGCGGAGTACTTAAGTGCATTATGTCATTGACTTTTCACAACAGAACTAAAAGATTTTATTATTAGTTACTGGTTATGGTAAGCCAGAGAGGTTGAGTAGTTCGCCCTCAGGGCAAACAACCGGCTCTAACAATCTTCATGCTGCCCCCTCCTGTTCTCTGTTCCTGTTGTCTCACCTGAATCCATCCTTATTCCACAAGCTCCGGGCTCTTACGATTAACATTACAATGGCGTCAACCAACAGTTCATTTCAGCTTCTGTTGTTTCCTTAATTCGTACACACTCAGTTATGCCAAAATAATTCCACGTAGTTTTTCCAACAAATCAGAATTCATCAGCCCACAACACCTTTCCCGCCACCTGCCCTTCTTCCACAAAACAAGCTGTGGAAATTCAGAGGGCTTTGCTCCTTGTCGAGTATATTATTGCTTTTTATAAATTTTCCAGATCAGAAACTTAAAGGCAGCACATCTGTGCAGCGCAGCCCAGCCTGCGTACCTGTTTCCATCAGCATGCCATTTTCTCTTCAGACTCAAGCTACCCTCGAGTACCAACAGAAATGAAAAATAATAACAACTCTGGCCCTAGTGATGGCGTTCTGCAGTTACAATTCATCTGTCATATGAGGGATTCCTAAGCTGCTCGTATGTAATAATCTGGGCCACAGCGGCGGCTTCTTTTCTAGCTCCGCCGGGTTTTATGGGTCCTAGAGTAATCATTTCTGGAAGAGTTAAGCCGAGGAGAGCAGTCTGCACTAAATGCTCCTAGCTGAGGATGGATGTTCAATGATTATTTCTTCTGCAGTGGTATGATTTATTTGTTCTTAGCAAGAATTGACTTAAAAATATCAACAGACTATCAATTAAATCCTTTCCAGAGTCACAAATGCAGATACAGCACTTCTCTTAGATTTGACGCCGAACAGATTGTGTTTCCTAGCTAAGTACCTTCCGTAGTTGATAATTTCATAAGCAAACATCTGTATGGGTAATTCACTGTTTATGAGGGATGCTGAATTTGCTAGCTAGGATTTAGGGAACTTGATTTGATAAACTGTCGTCTTACAGATTTCTCCCTGCCATATGGATCAGGTCTGTAAACACCGGCATGGGCACCTCTTTTGATTGCAGCATGATCTGTGTTTACAACATTTTAAATTATGGCAATTCTGCTTATTAGGTCTATGTTTAAGTGCACAGTTTTAGTGTGGAAAGAACTTACCAAATAATTAGAGGACGGCCATGTACAGTGCTTGCTAGTTTTTACTTTTAAAGGGGAAACGAATGAAAAAGCCCGTCTTAAGAGTGAGAAAAAAAATGGATTGGGGAGCAAAACTGATCAGACAATTACGTCTGAAAGGAATTTTGATTATATTATCATAACTATGCAGCATAATCAAGCACCTTTCAGTAGAATTCCTTTGATAAATTTAACCAATAATTAGGCAATTGATTTTATATCCTGTCAAATTAATGTATAAATAATGTTCAAATTGGAATCATGCAAACGATTTTCTCCATAGCCGTCTTAAATACTAATCCTCCCAGGATGATTCAGAAAGCATCTATCCTATTCTGGTGTGGACTTTCAAAATTATAGTTTCTTGAAATAGTAATATAGTGTTCCATCCAAGAAAGACAACAACTGCTAAATATAATTTAGACTGTAATTAACATTAACACTGATGGAGTCAAATAAACGGACTAACCAATGACTGCACCCTCTGCTATTCTGATGACTAGTTCCTACCTACTGACACTGGGAAATATGTAAATTTGTCAGCAGGTGAAAATGCCCTTGACTGGGTAACTTATGTGGAGTATTACCTTTTCTGAAGCTAACTCAAAGCACTAATGGACTTCATACATAACGTGCATGTGTGAGGTGAGCTATTCATGGAACCAAATTAGCCCATAAGAGGTATTACCCATTATTTGCCTCCCAATAATCATTTCCTCTTTTCTCACACACAAACCAACCCAGAAGAAAGATGCTAAATTTAATTATAACAACTATTATGTGAACAATGTAGGTAAGCCATCCAGTGGGCTTCCAGATGCACTTAGAGCCTGTAAAGCGGTTTAAATATTTTCATGTGGAACCTGGGGGTTTGCAGCTAGTGTATGATGTGAATTTTAAATGATTATCCAGACGTCATTGGGTAAATGAGTAACGTGGGTAACGAGGTGACTGGCCCAGTGAATCATGGGAACCTGTCAAACCTGGGACATGTCAGGGAAGAGATGATGTCAAATACCAGTAACTTAGCAACTCAGCATTTAGCTGTCCAGGGAGCGAACAAGAGTAAGCCCTTTAAAATAGCTGAGTAAATATATGAGTCCCTATATATCTTGGGTGTGCTATAAAAATAAGCCTGTTTTCTGTCAACTTGTTTCTTTTTGCAAATATAGTGATTTATTATTTTCTATTGAGTTGAACGAAAGCACGTGAGAATTTAAGCCACGTGTAGAATTTACACCTGCTTTCTGTATCTTGGATGTACAGGGAGGGTAATGAAACAATGTATTCGTTTGCCAAAAAGCAGTCTAGGCATATCTGAAAGAAGTAATAGCTTCCAACTGTTGTTTAAGAACCAGTTTTTTTTTGTCCTAGCTGTGCTCGTGGGATTGGGTTGGGAAAAAATGTCTAATGCAAGGAGGTGAACCACTCCATGTGCATCTTCCAGTTTTGAAATGAAAGCACAAAGCAAGGCTTGCCCCATTCTCTTGTAACTCACCAGAAGCATTATGGAGAATGAGAAAAAGAAATGTAAACTCCGTAATTGCTCTAACCAGAAGACATCCATAAGCCTAAATCACTATTTTGTAAAGATCAAACAGGGAAGAATCCAAGAGATGATTCCCATGGTCATGGACCTGGGGCATAGATGATGAAGCACTGATTTCCAGGGTAAGAGGCACACCACAAAAGGCAAAAAAGATATTGCAATAATGGGCACGGGTGTGAAGGTTTGTGATGGGAGCTTCCGTGGGCCAACTCTGAGACGTGCGTATTTTGAGAAGTAGGAAAGGCCGAACCGGATGAGAAATTACATAACTAATCCACATTTGTGGAAAGCACGTTGTTGCTGAGGCAAGGCGGAAGAGCCAGAGGCTGCTTTGAGAGCAGCTTGCAGAGCTGATGTTTCTTGATAAGGCAGAAGTAAAGGCCAAAGCACTGGGTGGCACACCCTGGTGTTCAGAAGAGAATTCCTGCTAGTCTGGTAATATTAAGCCATGGCCGCCACTGCCACAAACGTATCCTGCAAATAACTGCTCCAGGAAGAATGCCTGTCCCTAAAAAATGAGTAATAATCAAAACAGGAATCACTACGAGAGCTATGCAAAACTTAAAAAAATAGCATATGAAAAAACGTAGCAGAAGAAACGTTGCTAGGGAACATGTTAAAGCTATGACCAACGTAGTGGTGTGAATTGTTTAAAAATGAGGGCTTCCCTGGTGGCGCAGTGGTTGAGAGTCCGCCCGCCGATGCAGGGGACACGGGTTCGTGCCCCGGTCCGGGAAGATCCCACATGCCGCGGAGCGGCTGGGCCCGTGAGCCATGGCCGCTGGGCCTGCGCGTCCGGAGCCTGTGCTCCGCAACGGGAGAGGCCACAACAGTGAGAGGCCCGCGTACCGCAAAAAAAAAAAAAAAAAAAAAAAAAAATGAAGCAGTTTTGGGACTTCTCTGGTGGTGCAGTGGTTAAGAATCCACCTGCCAATGCAGGGGACATGGGTTCGAGCCCTGGTCCGGGAAGATCCCATATTGCTGCGGAGCAACTAAGCCCGTGAGCCACAACTACTGAGCCTGCACTCTAGAGCCCGCGAGCCACAACTACTGAAGCCCGCGCGCCTAGAGCCCGTGCTCTGCAACAAGAGAAGCCACCGCAACGAGAAGCCTGCGCACGGCAACAAAGAGCAGCCCCCGCTCACCACAACTAGAGAAAAGCCTGTGCGCAACAACGAAGACCCAACGCAGCCAAAAATTTTTTTAAAAAGCAGTTTTATCTAAAAAACAAGAGCCAAAGCAGTGATACAAGAGCTTAAAGAGGCTATTTAAAAGGTACATAAATAAAGAACTGCAAAGTAATGGATTATGAACAGAAAATCATTAGAATTAGCACATTTAGGATGTTTTCTCCTAAATGAAGGAGTAACGGCAATAAATGATTTGTTAGTTATCCTCATCAAGAAAAAAAGGGCAAAAACACAAATACATAAAACAAGGAATGTTAAAGAGAAATAACCTCTCAGATACAGAGAAAATAAAATAATCACAAGTGACAATTTACTCACCTCTGTACAAATAAATATAAGCATCTAGATGAGGTGGACAATTTTTCTAGTGAAATATAATTGACTGAGACTGACTCCAGAAGAGAGAAAATCTAAACAGATTTATCACCGTCAATGAAATGGAGACTGGTCCCACCCATTACTGAAGTCATCACTCCCAGAAGGGGTTTCATAGGAAAATTCAACCAAACCATTAAGGTATAATATAGCTTAGCTGTTCCAGAACATAGAACAAGAAACATTTGCTAAGTATTATTTTAGAAAAGCTAAACTAGTACATAATATCGATACCAAAATCTTACAGAAACAGTATATAAAAAAGAAGATTACAGAATAATATCACTTGTGAATATTGATGCAAATTTCCTTAATGAAATACTAATGAAGAGAATCAGATAGTATTTTAAAGGATATGCAGCATGACTTAGTGGCTTTTGTTGCAGGAATGTAAAGCTGGTTCAATATTAGGAAGCCCATTAATGTAATGCCTTTTATGAATAGAATAAGAAAGAAAAAACCTACATGATCATCTTTGTAAATGCTAAAATATACTTGACAAAACTCAACACTTACTCTTGATAAGACAGAAGAAGATGGAAACATCCTTAATGTGATAAAATATATCCATCTCAACCCAAAAGCTAGTGTCACGTTTCACAGAGAAACTCTAGAGACATTTCCATTACAGTCGAGAAAAAAGATTAGATATTCTTTATCATCCTTATTATTTAATATTGTTCTGGAGGTTGGCCAAGGTGATTAAACAAACTAAAGAAATAAGAGGTATTAAAATGGGAGAGAATGTGTAAAATGATTATTATTTGTAGATTATATATATTGTTTTCCTGAAAACCCCAAGAGAAATAACCAAAATGATCATTATGAACAATACAATTCGGCAAAGTTTCAGTATGCAAAATAAATATATAGACATTGTCTTTATATGTAAGGCAATCAACTAAAAGATATAATGGGCAAAAAGACTCCATTTATATCTTATGCGTTCATTTACAAGAAGTGTGCCAGAGCTATATGAACACACTAAGTCACTACGAGAGATACCAAAGCATATTTAAACAAATGGAAAGTCATACCATTCTGAGATAGGAAAATGATATTTCAAACATTTCTATTCTCCCTAAGTTAATCTTGAATCTTTACCTCACACCACACAACAATATTAGTTCCAGATGTATGAAAGATTAAAAACAAACTCATAAAATATTAGAAGTAAATATGGGAGAATTTCTACATTTTTCATTTCCTGCCTGTCTCCTGATAAGCTGGCAGGGGTAGGAGGCAGTCAGGGGAAAGTTCAGATGTTTGAGGAGGTCGGAGAAGGTTTGAAATAGTCATTGAAAGGGAGAGAGGGAGCAATCTAGGGGATACAGCAAGATTATGAGGCAATGTCAAGGATCGGGTGATCCTGCAGACCTGTTTGCATAGGTCCCAATCTGTAGATTGTGTGATTTTCTCCAGCAGTGCTTAGCTCATTACACAGAGACCACCGATTAATGGGTCAAGGGCAACCTGGAGGCCCCAGAGAGGTTGAATAAATTCCTCCAGGTCACATAATCATACAGCTACTAAGCAGGTGAAACAGGATTGGAACTCAGGTTGGCCTGAACTGAATGTACACACTAATAATAATATCAAACAATTACGTAGCAGTTTTTTGTACCTGGCACTGTTCTAAGAATTTCACATATAGTAACTCATATAATCATCATACCAATGCCAGGGAGCAAATACTATTATCACCCCCCGATACAGATAATGAAATGGAAGGACTTTGGGCTTAAGTGGCTTTCCAAGTTCAACAGCTAAGCAGTGGCACAGCCAAGATCTCGACCCAGGCAGTCTGGCTTCAGAATCCGTGCTGTTAACCGTTACGCATTCTGCTTTTCACCATGAGGACACAGGGGTGAAAGAGTAGGTTTTAAGTGATTATTACAGAACTCAGACCCTGACCCACTGGATAACAATAAAGCTAGGTGAGATTGCTAATAATGCCACAGGTCAGAATCAGGAAAACAGCTTACCAGATGGACTAAATCTGATAAAATGAAGTTTCATAGGAGTATAGCTATAGGGTAATTCACTCGAGTCCACCAGTGTTTAGAGTAGACATATATTGCTGCCTAAAACTGTATTAATTAAAGACAAGTGTCTACAGACAAGTATCTACAGACATATATTGCTGCCTAAAACTGTATTAATTAAAGACAAGTATCCTGTAAAGGAAAACTTTTCCTGTAAAGAGACAGATTATACATATATCTGGCTTTTTAGGGCATATGTTCTCAGTCTCAACTACTCAACTCTGTTGTTTTAGCATGAAAACATCCATAGACAATATGGAAAAGAATGCTGGTGGCTGTGTTGCAATAAAACTTTATCGACAAAAACAGTCAGTGGGCCAGATTTGGCCTGTGAGAGGTAGTAGTTGGCTGACCCCTAATCTAGAACACCTAGAAATAAGAGGGGGATAGATCCCCTCTGCTTTGTTCTACTTAGACTACACTTGGCATGTGGTATTGATTTCTGGCCAGCACATTAAAAAACTTACATTCAGTAAACTTTAGCTTTTATTTTTTAGTTACCATCCTTTGAGTTTTAACATATGCACAGATTCCTGTAATCACTACCTTTAACAGAATACAGAACAATTCCAATATCCCAGAGAGTTCCTTCCCATTACCCTTGTGCAGTCAGACTCTTCTCCCCACCCCCAAACTCTAGCAACCACTGACCTCTTCTCTGTCCCTACAGTGTTGCCTTTGCCAGAGTGTCATATAAACAGAATCATACAGTAATGTAAACTTTCCATAGTGCGTCTTTCACTCAGCATATGACTTTGAAATTCGTTCAGGTTGTTGCATGCAGCGATAGTTCACTACTTTCTGAGTAACACTCCATTACATACGTATGCCACAGTTTGTTTATCCATTCACCTATTGAAGAATATTTGGGTTGTTTCTAGGGTTTTTTGTGATTATTAATAATGTTGCTATCAATAATCATGTACAGAAGTTTGTGTGGACATATGTTTTCATTTATCTTGGGTATATACCTAGGAGTGGGACCGCTGAGTCAAGTGTATGTTTAAACTTATAAAAAAGTGCTGAATTGTTTTCCAGTGCGGCTGTACCATTTCCAGAGTGGCTGTATATATGAGACGTAGTTGTTCACACCCTTGCTAGCCCTTGATCTTATTGTTATTTTTTAATCTAAGCCTTTCTAATAGGTGTATAGTGGTATATCACTGGCTTTACATTGCATTTCACAAATGACAAATGACGTTGAGCATCTTTCTTCATTTTTGTATATCTTCTTTGATGAAGTGGCCATTCGAATCTTTTGCCCATTTCTTCAAATTGGTTTATATAAGTTTTATGTGTACCATATATTTCTACTTCCGTACACATGACAGCATGCTCACCACTAAATATTTCATTTCCATCCATCACCATACAGTCAATTCCCTTTACCCATTTTGCCATCCCGGTGCCCCGCCCCTTCCCCTCTGGTAACCACTACTCTGTTCTCTGTGTCTGTATATTTGTTTTTGTTTGGTTTGGTTTTTAAAATTCATTTTGTTGTTGTTGTTTTTTAATATTCCACGTGAGTGAAATCATATGGTATTTGTCTTTCTCCATCTGACTTATTTCACTGAGCATAATACCTTCAAGGTCCATCC
Source organism: Globicephala melas (assembly GCF_963455315.2). Classification (NCBI taxonomy): domain Eukaryota; kingdom Metazoa; phylum Chordata; class Mammalia; order Artiodactyla; family Delphinidae; genus Globicephala; species Globicephala melas. The sequence goes on along the minus strand of NC_083335.1, from coordinate 5,695,415 downwards.
ACGTTTTCACAAATGATGAGATTTCATCTCATGGTTGAGTAGTATTCCATTGTATATATGTTCCACGTCTTTATCTGTTGCTCTGTTGATGGACACTTAGGTTGCTTCCATATATTGGCTGTATAATAATGTGGCAGTGAACATAGGGGTGCATATATCTTTTCAAATTAGTGTTTTCATATTCTTTGGATAAATATCCAGAAGTGGGATTCTGGATCATATGGTAGTTCTAGTCTTCATTTTTTGAGGAATCTCCATGCTGTTTTCCATAGTGGCTACACTAGTTTACATTCCCACCAACAGCACATAAGGGTTCTCTCTTCTCCACGTCCTCGCCGACACTTGTTATTTCTTGCCTTTTTGATAGTAGCCATTCTAACAGGCATGAGGTGATATCTCATTGTGGTTTTGATTTGCATTTCCCTAATAATTAGTGATGTCGAACTTTTTTCAAGTGCCTGTTGGCCATCTGTATGTCTTTGGAAAAACGCCTATTCGACTCCTCTACCCATTTTAATCGGTTGTTTGGTTTTTTGTCGTTGAGTTGTGTGAGTTCTTTATGTATTTCGTATATTAACCCCTTATCAGATATGTGATTTGCACATATCTTTTCCCATTCAATAGGTTGTCTTTTCATTTTGTTGATGGTCTCTTTTGCTGGGCAGAAGCTTTTTGTTATGATATAGTCCCATTTGTTTATTTTTGCTTTTGTTTCCCTTGCCTGAGGAGACATATCCAGAAAGGTATTGCTAAGACCAATATCAAAGAGTGTATTGCCTATGTTTTCTTCTAGGATTTTTATGACTTCAGGTCTTACATTCAAGTCTTTAATCCATTTTGAGTTGATTTTTGTATATGGTGTGAGACAGTGGTCTAGTTACCTTTTTTGCATGTGGCTGTCCAGTTTTCCCAAGATGATTTATTGAAGAGACTATCCTTTTCCCATTGTGTGTTCTTTGCTCTTTTGTTATAAATTAATTGTCCGTATATGTATGGGTTTATTTCTGGGCTCTCAATTCTGTTCCATTGATCTGTGTATCTGTTTTTCTGCTAGAACCATGCTGTTTTGATTACTGTAGCTTTGTAATATAGTTTGAAACCAGGGGGTGACACCTCCAGCTTTGCTCTTCTTTTTTCAACATTGCTTTGGCTATTTGGTGTATTTTGTGGTTCCATATAAATTTTAGAATTTTTTGTTCTATTTCTGTGAAAAATGTCCTTGGGATTTTGATAGGGATTGCATTGAATCTATAGATTGCTTTAGGTAATATGAAAATTTTAACCATGTTAATTCTTTCAATGCATGAGCATGGAATATCTTTCCATTTCTTTGTGTCTTCTTCATTTGCTTTCAACATTTCTTATAACTTTCAGTGTACAGGTTTTTCACCTCCTTGGTTAAATTTATTCCTGGCTATTTTATTCTTTTTGCTGTGATTGTAAATGGAATGGTTTTCATAATTTCTCTTTCTGCTGTCTCATTGTTAACATATAGAAATGCAACAGATTTTTGTACGTTGATTTTATACTCTCCAACTTTACTGTATTCATTTACTATTTCTCATAGGTTTCTGATGGAGTATTTAGGGTTTTCTGTATGTAAAAACTTGCCACTTGCAAATAATGAGTTTTACTTCTTCCTTTCCAATTTGAATGCCCTTTTTTTCTTTTTCTTGACTAATTGCTCTGGCTAGGACTTCCAATAACAGTGGCCAGAGTGGGCGTCCTTGTCTTCTTCCTGATTTTAGAGGGATAGCTTTCAGTTTTCCACCACTGAGTATGATGTTAGCTGTGGGTTTGCCATATATGGCTTTTATTATGTTGAGGTACGTTCATTCTATACTCGTTTTATTGAGAGGTTTTTTTTTTTGTCACAAATATGTGTTGAATCTGGTTAAATGCTTTTTCTAGATCTATTGAGATGATCATATGATTTTTATCCTTCATTTTTTTTAATGTGAGTATCACATGGATTGATTTATGGGTGTTGAAGCATCCTTGCACCCCTGGAATAAATCCCACTTGATCATGGTGTATGATCCTTTTCAATGTATTGTTGGATTCTGTTTGCTAATATTTTGTTGAGGATTTTTGCATCTGTGCTCATCAGAGATATTGGCCTGTAATTTTCTTTTTTGTGTTGTATTTGTCTGGTTTTGGCATCAAGGTAATGTTGGCCCCATAAAATCAGTTAGGAAGCATTCCCTTCTCTTCAGTATTTTGTAAGAGTTTGAAAAGGATAGGTATTAAATCTTTTTTGAATATTTGGTAGAATTGGCCAAATCTACCAAACTGTCTGGTCCTGGACTTTTGTTTTTGTGAGAAGTTTTTGATTACTGTTTCAATCTCTTTTCTAATAATTAGTCTATATTCACGTTTTCTATTTCTTCATGATTCAGTCTTGGAAGTTTGTATGATTCTAACAATTTGTCCATTTCTTCTAGGTTGTCCAATTTGTTGGTGTATAGCAGCTCATAATATTCTCTTATAATCCTTTGTATTTCTAGGATATCCATTGTTATTTCTCCTCTTTCATTTCTTTTTTTTTTTAACATCTTTATTGGGGTATAATTGCTTTACAATGGTGTGTTAGTTTCTGCTTTATAACAAAGTGAGTCACTCCTCTTTCATTTCTGATTTTACTTATCAGAGCCTTTTCTCTTTTTTCTTAGTGAGTCTGGCTAAAGGTTTGCCAATTTATCTTTTCAAAGAACCAGCTCTTAGTTTCATTGATCTTTTCTATTGTCTTTTCAGTCTTTATTTGATTTACTTCTGCCCTGATCTTTATTATTTCCTTCCTACTGACAGTGAGCTCATTTGTTATTTGTTTAATTCCTCTAGGTTAGATTGTTTATTTGAGATTTTCCTTGTTTATTGAGGTAGGCCTGTATTGCTATAAACTACCCTCTTACTACTCCTTTTGCTGCATCCTATAGATTGTGGTATGTCATATTTTCATTTTCATTTTTCTTCAGGTATTTTAAAATTTCTCCTTTGATTTCTTCATTAATCCAGTAGTTGCTTAGTGGTGTGTTTTTCAATCTCAACATATCTGTGATTTTTCCATCTTTCTTCTTGTAGTTGACTTCTAGTATCATACCACTGTGATCAGAAAAGACGCTTGATATCATTTCAGTCTTCTTAAATGTATTGAGACGTGTTTTGTGTCCCAAAATATGGTCTGTCCTTGAGAAACTTCCATGTGCACTTGAGAAGAATGTGTATTCTGCTGCATTTGGATGGAATGTCCTGTACAAACCTTTCAAATCCATGTGGTCTGATATTTTCATTTGTGGCCTCTATTTTCCTTGTTGACTTTCTATCTGGGTGATCTATACATTGACGTCAGTGGGTGTTAACATTCCTTACTATTACTGTGTTGCTGTCAATTTCTCCCTTTAGGTCTGTTAATAATTGCTTTATATATTTTGGTATTCCTATCTTGGGTGCATATATATTAATAACTGTTATGTCTTCTTGATGAATTGTTCACTTTACCATTATATAATGTCCATCTTCATCTCTTGCTACTTTTTTTTGGCTTGAAGTCTGTTTTGTCCGATATGAGTATGGCTACCCCCACTTTCTTTTGGCTGCAATTTGCTTGGAGTATCATCTTCCATCCCTTCACAAACAGCCTTTACAACTGAGGTGAGTCTCCTGGAAGCAGCATATAACATGTGGGTTTTGTATTTTAATCCATTCAGCCACTCTGTGTCTTTTGATTGGTGAATTCAATTCATTTACATTTAGGGTGATGAATGATAGATAAGGACTTAGTACTGCCATTTTATCTTATGTTTTCTGGTTGTTCTATATGTCCATGTTTTCTTTTTCCTTGTGTTTGTCTGCCATTTTGGTTTGGTGGTTTTCTATGACGTTTTTCTCAGTTTCCTTTTTTTTTGCTTCATGTCTCTGCTGTACATTTATGTTTTGTGGTTACCATGAGGTTTGTATAAAACATCTCATTGGGCTTCCCTGGTGGCGCAGTGGTTGAGAGTCCGCCTGCTGATGCAGGGGACACAGGTTCGTGCCCCGGTCCGGGAAGATCCCACATGCCGCGGAGCGGCTGGGCCGGTGAGCCATGGCCACTGGGCCTGCGCGTCCAGAGCCTGTGCTCCGCAACGGGAGAGGCCACAACAGTGAGAGGCCCATGTACCGCAAAAAAAAAAAAAAATCTCATAAACAGAATAGTCCTTTTTCTGCTGATAGCATCCTATCTTCATTTGCCTATACACCTTCCATCCTTTTCCTCTTCTCTTTTGCTCATTTTAAAAATCAGGTTGTCTTTTATCTTATTGTTGAATTTGGGGAGTTCTTTTTGTATTCTGGATATAAATTTTTGGTCAACTATGTTATTTGAAAAATATTGTCTCCCAGTCTGTGGCTTGTCTTTTCATTCCCTCGATGAGGCCTTTCTAAGAGCAAAATTTCTTAATTTGATGAAGCCAAATTTATCATTTTTTTCTTTAATGGATTGTGATTTTTGGTGTCAAGACTATAAACTTGTTGTTTAACCCAAGGTCATAAAATTTTTCTTCCATGTTTTGTTCTAAGAGTTTTATAGTTTAATTTTTTACATTTATGTCTTTCATCTGTTTTGAATTAACGTTGGTATGTGGTGTGAGGTGTAGGTTGAAGCTTGTTTTGTTCATTGTGTTGAAGCACTATTTGTTGAAAAGACTATCGTTCACTATTGAATTGATTTTGCATTTTTGTAAAAAGTAGATTGACCTTATTTATATGGGTCTATTTCTGGACTCTGTAGTCTCTTCCATTGGCCCATGTCCCTGGCCTTTCACCAATACCATAATGTCTTGAATATTGTAGCTTTATAGTAAGTCTTAAAATAGGATAGTGTGAATCCTCCAACTTTGCTCTTTTTCTAAAATGGTTTGGCTATTCTAGTTCCCTTTCCTTTCCATATGAATTTTAGGAACATGATGTCTACATTTACAAAGAATCCTGCTTGAATACCTGTTAGCACTGCGTTACATCTATAGGTCAATTTGGGAAGAATTGACATCTTTACCTTGTTGTATCTTTCAATTCATGAATATGGTATTCCTCCCCATTTATTTAGGTTGGCTGCCCTGTTTTTAGAGAGACATTGATAATTTATCATTCTATTTTGGGGAATGTATGCTTGGGGAAAATCCAAATCCCTAAAAACCTATATGAACATCATTACAACATTATTTGTAATAGCAAAAAAAAAAAATGCTACTATATATCCAACAATAGGGGAATAGTTAAGCAAATTCTGAGTTATACACTCAAAAAAATAATTGACCATTAAAAAGGTAGCTTTGAGGATGATATAGCGACATGGGAAGAAAACTTACAATATAATGTCAAATGAAATAACCAGAATATAACATTTTATGTGCTTAAATTTTGTAGCTATGTAAACATATGAATAAAAGAAGCTAAAGGAAAATACTCTGAAATAATAGTTCTTATTGTGTTAGAGTGATAAGCTTATGGGTGAGTGTTTTGTTTTCTAAATGTTCTTGATTTCTATAATTTACATTACTTTCATAAAACGTTTTTTAAGGGGGATGCTGCTGAACTGAAGTACATTTAGCAAAGAGTGAGCGGGGTAATGAGTGGATTCACAATCGGAATGGCTGAAGAGATAAGCTAACCAGAAGAAAATTGAACTAGAAGAGGGAGCAGGCCGAAGCTGCCTGAGGGAATTATCATGTGGAAGCGAGACTCAGAGGCTGGCTTTAGGCTAGGAAGCCTCAAATGGTGGAACCCCTGAGGGGCAGTTACAGGGGGATAGTATTTGAGCAATAAGAGGAAAAATGTTCTAGGGAGACATCATGGTTAAGAAAGTAGAGCTTGGCTCTTCTCACCAGCTAAACATTCTTGGGTAACCTAACCATTTTGGATCTCCTTTACAAAACTGAGGTACTACTGCCTAATTTTCAGGATTAGTGGGAGGGTTGAATGAGGTGATATACGTGAAGCCTGTAGAATAGTGCTTGGAACACCCAATGTTACCTCTTCCCTCTCTCTCTGATCCAACTGGTGAATCTAAGGACTAAAGGGAGGTGAGGTCTCTGTCACCAAAGGTATTCAAGCAGAGGTATTATGCTTCCCCAGCGCCTAGAGGTCGGTGTCAAACTCATCTCTCTGTCCCTTTGCCCTAGCCCAGCATCTCCTCCTACACACACACACGTATGCACACAAAGGTAACAAGTGTAGGTGTATAAAAAGTGCATAGAACAGGTACACTGTGTTTGTTGAATGACTTAAATTTGTAGAGGAATGGTTAGAGAAAACCACCTCATGGTGTTATTTACACCCACCGACGATAAAATTATTATTTGATTTTCCATGAAGATATTGTAAGTTAATAAGCAGATAATAGTGTTTAGTGAGTAGAATATTCATACAAATATTAGGCATTATAATGACTCCATTACTTATTTCTCCGAACAATATATTTAGCGCCGCTTTTTCTGCTAAGTTTTTCCATTGCCAATTATTACTTAATACCATTGCTGGAGCCTATTTTTACTGTTGGTCCTCAAAGTACAATAATGTTGGCGTTATCACTTTAAACAAGGCATTGATGAAAAGACAAGGTGGGACCCCCATATGCGCCTATAACCGGAGAGAGGAGAGATGGTACCATTCACTATGCTTATTATTATTGTGCTCACAAGAAAGAAGCTTCCATGAGATGTGTTGTTTCCTCCAGAGTGAGTTTCTAAGACCTTTTTGTTGCTGGAAGCCTGTATGTTGCTGCTGTCAAACACTCTCAGCCTCACAGCAAAAGTGGTGTCAAAACACAGCACACCCCCAAGGTCCTTCATCCCTGGGATGAACACGCTAACACCAACAGACTCACCCAGCTCTCCCCTGGCACTAGGTTAATTAGAAATGGCCGAATCACGGCACACAGGGCAGCTGTTCTCCCCCTCTTGGCCAATCATGGACTCCTTGTTATTTCCAGTGATTCAGGCTTGGCAGAAGCTGGGGTCACAGTCAAGGCTCAGGGGTTCTGTCAGAAGCTCCAAGCAAATGGGGCAGGTCACCTCCTCCTGTATGTTCACGAGGATTCCTGAAGCCAGGGCAGCTGCTCCCCTGCTCCTACCTGTCCTGACTTCTGAGGGTTCTCTTGCTCACAGAGCCCTGCGTGATTGGAAAGGTTAGAAGTGGGCAGAGGAAGAAAGGTGGAAAGAAAATGACACTAGTTGTGTAGAAATCAAGGATGAGCCAAGAACAAAATATTGAAGGACAAAAAAGAAAAGGGGGAGAAATAAAGAAAGGAGCTTCTTGACCTGGTTTTTTAAAAAAAAGAAAAAGCAATGGCCGAATCACAAAATAAAGAAAGAAGGCCCATCTAAAACTAAGGCAGACGAAAACATCATGGCTGTCTGGGCCTCCGATCATTTTTATTCAGTTTGCTGTCAACTTCTCAGGACCTATTGTCACTGGAGGAAACCTGAGAACCTTGTCCACCTCAAACTCTGCAGTTTCTTTCCTGCTCTTTAATGCAGGGTCCCCACCACAGCCTCACACACCCAGCACTTATGATACAAAAGTGAATAGTGGTCTGCTACGGAGGCTCTACGCTGATTCTGTCGGAGTCTGGTCTGTGTTACAGAGTAAAGCCCACCCAGCGCCAGCCTTCAGGACAACTGGGATTAAGAAGAAAGCAATGTGGCAGTGACACTGGACTGGGCATCGAGGGACCTTAAAGCTAGTCTTCAACCTTCCACTGCCTTATTTTATGACGCTCAGCAAGTCACTTAAGCATTACGTACTTCACAATTTCCACCTGTAAAGTCGAAGTGTTGACTGTTTCGAGCTGCTCAAGCTTGTTTAAACTTAATTACAGTTTAATATAAGCTTCCTTTCTCAGTCCACTAGGCACATTGCAAGTGCTCACTAGCCACATGTGGCCAGTGGCTATCATTGGACAGTACAGAATACAACATTTGCATAATTGCAGAAAGTTCTAGTGAACAGAGTTGCCCCTACGTTATCTCTTTTTTCTTTTCTAACTCTAGATTCCCTCCCTCCCTCCCTCCCCCCCCCCCTTTTATTACCTGTTCCGATGAACCTAGTGGCAGGACAGCAATAAAGACGCAGACATAGAGAATGGACTTGAGGACATGGGGAGGGGGAAGGGTAAGCTGAGACGAAGTGAGAGAGTGACATGGACTTATATACACTACCAAATGTAAAATAGATAGCTAGTGGGAAGCAGCCACATAGCACAGGGAGACCAGCTTGGTGCTTTGTGACTGCCTAGAGGGGTGGGATAGGAAGTGTAGGAGGGAGATGCAAGAGGGAGGAGATTGTGTATAGCTGATTCACTTTCTTATAAAGCAGAAACGAACACACCATTGTAGAGCAATTATACTCCAATAAATAAAAAGAGAAGATTGGTTTCAAGATGGCAGAGTAGAAGGATGTGCTCTCACTCCCTCTTGCAAGAACACCAGAATCACAAGTAACTGCTGAACAGTCATAGACAGGAAGACACTGGAACTCACCAGAAAAGATACCCCACATCCAGAGACAAAAGAGAAGCCACAATGAGACGGTAGGAGGGGCACAATCACAACAAAATCAAATCCCATAACTGCTGGGTGGGTGACTCACGAACTGGAGAACACTTATAGCACAGAAGCCCACCCACTGGAGTGAAAGTTCTGAGCCCCACGTCAGGCTTCCCAATCTGGGGGTCTGGCAATGGGAGGAGGAATTGCTAGAGAATCAGACTTTGAAGGCTAGCGGGATTTGATTGCAGGACTTTGACAAGACTGGGGGAAACAGACACTCCACTCCTGGAGGGCACACACAAAGTAGTGTGCTCATCGAGACCCAGGGTAAGGAGCAGTGACCCCATAGGAGACTGAACCAGACCTACCTGCTAGTTTTGGAGGTCTCCTGCAGAGGCGGGGGTTGGCTGTGAGGACAAGGACACTGGCAACAGAAGTTCTGGGAAGTACTCCTTGGCGTGAGCCCTCCCAGAGTCTGCCATTAGCCCCAACAAAGAGCCTGGGTAGGCTCCAGTGTTGGGTCGCCTCAGGCCAAACAACCAACAGGGAGGGAACCCAGCCCCACCCATCAGCAGACAAGAGGATTAAAGTTTTACTGAGCTCTGCCCACCAAAGCAACAGCCAGCTCTACCCACCACCAGTCCCTCCCATCAGGAAACTTGCACAAGCCTCTTAGATAGCCTCATCCACCAGAGGGCAGACAGCAGAAGCAAGAAGAACTACAGTCCTGCAGCCTGTGGAACAAAAACCACATTCACAGCAAGATAGACAAGATGAAAAGGCAGCGGGCTATGTACCAGATGAAGGAACAAGATAAAACCCCAGAAAAACAACTAAATGAAGCAGAGATAGGCAACCTTCCAGAAAAAGAATTCAGAATAATGATAGTGAAGATGATCCATGACCTCGGAAAAAGAATGGAGGCAAAGATGGAGAAGATGCAAGAAATGTGTAAGAAAGATCTAGAAGACCTAAAGAACAAACAAACAGAGATGAACAACACAATAAATGAAATGAAAAATACACTAGAAGGAATCAGTAGCAGAATAACTGAGGCAGAAGAATGGATAAGTGACCTGGAAGACAGAATGGTGGAATTCACTGCTGCAGAACAGAATAAAGAAAAAAGAGTGAAAAGAAATGAAGACAGCCTAACAGACCTCTGGGACAACATTAAACGCAACAACATTCGCATTATAGGAGTCCCAGAAGGAGACGAGAGAGAGAAAGGACCTAAGAAAATATTTGGAGAGATTATACTCGAAAACTTCCCTAACATGGGAAAGAAAATGGCCACCCAAGTCAATGAAGCGCAGAGAGTCACAGGCAGGATAAACCCAAGGAGAAACACGCCGAGACACATAGTAATCAAATTGGCAAACATTAAAGATAAAGAAAAATTATTGAAAGCAGCAGGGGAAAAACAACAAATGACATACAAGGGAACTCCCATAAGGTTAACAGCTGATTTCTCAGCAGAAACTCGACAAGCCAGAAGGGAGTGGCATGATACACTTAAAGTGATGAAAGGGAAGAACCTATAACCAAGAATACTCTACCCAGCAAGGATCTCGTTCAGATTCGATGGAGAAATCAAAAGCTTTACAGACAAGCAAAAGCTAAGAGAAATCAGCACCACCAAACCAGCTCTACAACAAATGCTAAAGGAACTTCTCTAAGTGGGAAACACAAGAGAAGAAAAGGACCTACAAAAACAAACCCATAACAATTAAGAAAATGGTAATAGGAACATACATATCGATAATTACCTTAAATGTAAATGGATTAAATGCTCCAACCAAAAGACACAGGCTCACAGAATGGATACAAAAAAAAGACCCATATATATGCTGTTTACAAGAGACCCACTTCAGACCTAGGGATACATACAGACTGAAGGTGAGGGGATGGAGAAAGATATTCCATGCAAATGGAAATCAAAAGAAAGCTGGAGTAGCAATACTCATATCAGATAAAATAGACTTTAAGATAAAGGATGTTACAAGAGACAAGGAAGGACACTACAAAATGATCAAGGGATCAATCCAAGAAGAAGATGTAACAATTATAAATATATATGCACCCAACATAGGAGCACCTCGATACATAAGGCAACTGCTAACAGCTATAAAAGAGGAAATCGACAGTAACACAATAGTAGTGGGGGACCTTAACACCTCACTTACACCAATGGACAGATCATCCAAACAGAAAATTAACAAGGAAACACAAGCTTTAAAGGACACAATAGACCAGAGAGATTTAATTGATATTTATAGGACATTCCATCCAAAACCAGCAGATTACACTTTCTTCTCAAGTGCGCCTGGAACATTCTCCAGGATAGATCACATCTTGGGTCACAAATCAAGCCTCAGTAAATTTAAGGAAATTGAATCATATCAAGCATCTTTTCTTACCACAGTGCTGTGAGATTAGAAATCAATTACAGGGAATAAAAAGTAAAAAACACAAACACATGGAGGCTAAACAATACATTACTAAATAAGTGAGAAGAGATCACTGAGGAAGTCAGAGGAAATCAAAAAATACCTAGAGACAAATGGCAATGAAAACACGTTGATCCAAAACCTATGGGATGGGGCTTCCCTGGTGGCGCAGTGGTTGAGAGTCCGCCTGCCGATGCAGGGGACACGGGTTCATGCCCCAGTCAGGGAAGATCCCACATGCCGCAGAGCGGCTGGGCCCGTGAGCCATGGCCGCTGAGCCTGTGCGTCCGGAGCCTGTGCTCCACAATGGGAGAGGCCACAACAGTGAGAGGCCCGTGTACTGCAAAAAAAATAAAATAAAATAAACCTATGGGATGCAGCAGAATCAGTTCAAAGAGGGAAGTTTATAGCTATACAAGCCTACCTGAAGAAACAAGAAAAACCTCAAATAAACAACCTAACCTTACACCTAAAGGAACTAGAGAAAGAAGAACAAACAAAACCCAAGGTTAGCAGAAGGAAAGAAATCATAAAGATCAGAGCAGAAATAAATGAAATGGAAACAAAGAAAACAGTAGCAAAGATCAGTAAAACTAAAACTGGTTCTTTGAGAAGATAAACAACATTGATAAACCATTAGCCAGACTCATCACGAAAAAGAGGGAGAGCACTCAGATCAATAAAGTTAGAAATGAAAAAGGAGAAGTTACAACAGACACCGCAGAAATACAGAGCATCGTAAGAGACTACTAAAAGCAACTCTATGCCAATAAAATGGACAAACTGGAAGAAATGGACAAATTCTTAGAAAGGTATAACCTTCCAAGACTGAGCCAGGAAGAAATAGAAAATATAAACAGACCAGTCACAAGTAATGAAATTGAAACTGTGATGAAAAATCTTCCAACAAACAAAAGTACAGGACCAGATGGCTTCACAGGTGAATTCTATCAAACATTTAGAGAAAAGCTAACACCATCCTTCTCAAACTCTTCCAAAAAATTTGCAGAGGAAGGAACACTCCCAAACTCATTCTATGAGGCCACCATCACCCTGATAGCAAAACCACACAAAGATACTACAAACAAAGAAAATTACAGACCAATATCACTGATGAATATAGATGCAAAAATCCTCAACAAAATACTAGCAAACAGAATCCAACAACACATTGAAAGGATCATACACCATGATCAAGTGGAATTTATCCCAGGGGTGCAAGGATTCTTCAGTATATGCAAATCAATCGATGTGATACACCGTATTAACAAACTGAAGAATAAAAACCATATGATCATCTCAGTAGATGCAGAAAAAGCTTTTGACAAAATTCAACACCCATTTATGATAAAAACTCTCCAGAAAGTGGGCATACCTCAACATAATAAAGGCCATATACAAAAACCCACAGCCAACATCATTCTCAGTGGTGAAAAACTGAAAGCATTTCCTCTAAGATCAGGAACAAGACAAGGATGTCCACTCTCACCGCTATTATTCAACATAGTTTTGGAAGTCCTAGTCACGGCAATCAGAGAAGAAAAAAATAAAAGGAATCCAAATTAGAAAAGAAGAATTAAAACTGTCACTGCTTGCAGATGACATGATGCTATACATATAGAATCTTAAAGATGCCACCAGAAGACTACTAGAGCTAATCAATGATTTTGGCAAAGTAGCAGGATACAAAATTAATGCACAGAAATCTCTTGCATTCCTATACACTAATGATGAAAAATCTTAAAGAGAAATTAAGGAAACACTCCCATTTACCATTGCAAGAAAAAGAATAAAATACCTAGGAATAAACCCACCTAGGGAGACAAAAGAGCTGTATGCAGAAAACTGTAATACACTGTTGAAAGAAATTAAAGATGATACCATCAGATGGAGAGATATACCATGTTCTTGGATTGGAAGAATCAATATTGTGAAAATGACTGTACTACCCAAAGGAATCTACAGATTCAATGCAATCCCTATCAAACTACCAATGGCATTTTTTATGGAACTAGAACAAAAAGTCTTAAAATTTGTATGGAGACACAAAAGACACCAAATAGCCAAAGCAGTCTTGAGGGTAAAAACTAGAGCCGGAGTAATCAGACTCCCTGACTTCAAACTATACTACAAAGCTACAGTAATCAAGACAATATGGTACTGGCACAAAAACAGAAATATAGATCAATGGAACAGGATAGAAAGCCCAGAGATAAACCCACGCACCTGTGTTCAACTAATCTATGTGACAAAGGAGGCAAGGATATACAATGGAGAAAAGATAGTCTCTTCAATAAGTGGTGCTGGGACAACTGGACAGCTACATGTAAAAGAATGAGATTAGAACACTCCCTAACACCATACACGAAAATAAACTCAAAATGGATTAGAGACCTAAATGTAAGACTGGACACTATAAAACTCTTAGAGGAAAACACAGGAAGAACACTCTTTGACATAAATCACAGCAAGATCTTTTTTGATCCACCTCCTAGAGTAATGGAAATAAAAACAAAAATACAAAAATGGGACCTAATGAAACTTAAAAGCTTTTGCAAGGCAAAGGAAACTACAAAGAATATGAAAAGTCAACCCTCAGAATGGGAAAAAATATTTGCCAGAGAATCAACAGACGAAGTATTAATCTCCAAAATATATAAACCGCTCATGCAATTCAATATTAAATAAACAAACAACGCAATCCAAAAATGGGCAGAAGACGTAAATAGACATTTCTCCAAAGAAGACATACAGATGGCCAAGAAGCACATGAAAAGCTGCTCAACATCCCTAATTATTAGAGAAATGCAAATGAAAACTACAATGAGGTATCACCTCACACCAGTTAGAATGGGCATCATCAGAAAATCTACAAACAACAAATGCTGGAGAGGGTGTGGAGAAAAGGGAACCCTCTTGCACTGTTGGTGGGAATGTAAATTGGTACAGCCACTATGGAGAACAGTATGGAGGTTCCTTAAAAAGCTACAAATAGAATTACCATATGACCCAGCAATTCCACTACTGGGCATATACCCAGAGAAAACCATAATTCAAAAAGACATGCACCCCAGTGTTCATTGCTGCGCTATTTACAGTAGCCGGGTCATGGAAGCAACCTGAATGCCCATCGACAGATGAATGGATAAAGAAGATGTGGTACATATATACAATGGAATAGTACTCAGCCATAAAAAGTAATGAAATTGGGTCATTTGTAGAGACGTGGATGGATCTAGAGACTGTCATACAGAGTGAAGGAAGTCAGAAAGAGAAAAACAAATATCGCATATTAACGCCTATATGTGGAACCTAGAAAAATGGTACAGATGAACCGGTTTGCAGGGCAGAAATAGAGACACAGATGTAGAGAGCAAACGTATGGACACCAAGGGGGGAAAGCGTGGGTGGGGTGGTGGTGGTGGGATGAATTGGGAGACTGGGATTGACATGTATACACTGATGTGTATAAAATGGATGACTAATGAGAACCTGCTGTATAAAAAAAAATTAAATTCAATTCAAAAAAAAGAAACCAAATTGAGTTATTTGTAGTGAGATGGGTGGACCTAGAGTCTGTCATACAGAGTGAAGTAAGTCAGAAAGAGAAAAACAAATACCGTATGCCGACACATATATATGGAATCTAAAAAATAGAAAATGGTTCTGAAGAACCTAGGGGCAGGTCAGGAATAAAGACGCAGAAGTAGAGAATGGACTTGAGGACGCGGGGAGGGGGAAGGGTAAGCTGGGACGAAGTGAGAGAGTGACATGGACTTATATACACTACCAAATGTAAAATAGACAGCTAGTGGGAAGCAGCCACGTAGATTATCTCTTAAGATCTGCTCTAGGTCTTCATTCTGAGTCTTATCATTAAATAAAACCAAGTCTAGTTTTACGTTTTCGACTAGTACCCTTGACCATGTTTAGAGTATATCTGAATAACTTATTTCCATCCTGAGGCTTCCGTAGAATATATTGGTCAAATGAGATTCTGGTTCTGAGCAATGCCCCTACTACATAAAGAAGAACCAAAAATCGGTCTAAGTAGGTAGAAAGAAATAAGGTGAATGTTCTTGCAAAAGAGATGAGAAAATTTAAGGCATATACACCTGGCTCTGTGGGCAGTACCTCGGGCAGGTTCAGTGAGAGTGATGATTCCTTCATCCTCAGGCTCTGGGGAGGAAAGGGCACAGGAGGCTCTGGAAGGGCCCTCCCCCAAAAATAGTACTCTCAAAACCCAGAACCTGGGGACTTCCCTGGTGGTGCAGTGGTTAAGAATCTGCCTGCCAGTGCAGGGGACACGGGTTCGAGGCCTGGTCCGGGAAGATCCCACGTGCCATGGAGCAACTAAGCCCGTGCACCACAACTACTGAAGCCCGTGCGCCTAGAGCCCGCGCTCTGCAAAAGAAGCCACTGCAGTGAGAAGCCCGCACCCTGGAACGAAGAGTAGCCCCCGCTCACCGCAACTAGAGAAAACCCGCGCGCAGCAAACTAGAGAAAACCCGCGCACAGCAAACAAGGCCCAACGCAGACAAAAATAAATAAATAAAATAAATAAATTATAAAAAAAAGAAAGCTACAGCAGCCCTTAGAAATGGAATCCTAGCATCTTGTGTAAGTCTTTGAAAAGACTTAGACTGGGATTGAGGGAAATTTATCCTTCTGTCTCCCTTTGACTGGAGCTGTCATTCTCCAGTGCCTTTCACTTATAGTAGAAGCTGGCTTTCTAAATGACTGCTGTGTTGCTGCATACACACTGTGTATCTGTCTAACAGTGAGAGATCAACAAATCTCTGGTGATTCTGGGAAAATTATAATGAACTGCATGTTTTTCTTAAAAAAAAACAGCCAACTCTGCCAAGTTTATTTTAGTCCTACTTTTGAATGGTAACTAATAAGTGTCATTATCTTACACTCTCATTCTTATTATGAAGACTCTAGCTACCTAGAGTCCAGCCGCACCCTGAGCCTGGACCTGGTCTATCGGTCCACCTCTTAGATGCCTTGCAGAGAGTAGACGCTCAATAAATGTTTTTAGAAAGAATGAACTTAAAAGTAGATCATTCAAGATGTTGCTGGGGGGAGAAGCCAGTGAAGGTGTGTAGGTTTTATCACGTTGGTTTAGCTGACCTGGAGCTGAAGCAGCAATCTGGAGGTTAACCATAAAGCAATATCTCATGCTAGGAGGATATAGCGTGTCACTCCATTCCAGTAAAATGGCTCTGAAAAAGAAAAGACAAAAACAAACAAACAAAAAAAACAAAACAACATGGCTGTACCATTTTGAAAGCCCAGAGAATTGTTTCAAGCCAGTATATTTTATTTTTATTTATTTATTTGTCTTTATTGAATCATAGTTGATTTACAATGCTGTATTAGTTTCAGGTGTACAGCAAAATGATTCAGTTATACATATATAAAACTGAATATATATATTCGTATATATGTGGATGTGTGTGTGTATATATATATGTATATATTCTTTTTCAGATTCTTTCCCCATATAGGTTATTACAAACTACTGAGTGTAGTTCCCTGTGCTATACAGGAGGTCCTTGTTCGTTATCTATTTTATATATATAATTGTGTATATGTTACTCCCGAATTCCTAATTTATCCCTCCCCCCACCTTTCCCCTTTGGTAACTGTAAGTTTGTTTTCTATGTCTGTGAGTCTGTTTCTGTTTTGTAAATAAGTTCATTTGTATCATTTTTTTAGATTCCACATGTAAGTTGATATCATATGATATTTGTCTTTCTCTGTCTGACTTACTTCACTTAGTATGATAATTTCTAGGTCCATCCATGTTGCTGCAAATGGCATTATTTCATTCTTTTTTATGGCTGAGTAGTATTCCATAAACAAAACAAAAAGACAACCTACCGAATGGGAGAAAATATTTGCAAATGATGCAGCCGACAGTGGATTAATCTCTAAAGTATACAAACAGCTGCTCACGCAGCTCAATATCAAAAAAACAAACAACCCAATCAAAAAATGGACAGAAGATCTAAATAGACATTTCTCCAGAGAAGACATACAGATGGCCAACAGGCACATGAAAAGGTGCTCAGCCTTGCTAATTATTAGAGAAATGCAAATCAAAACTACAGTGAGGTATCACCTCACACCAGTCAGAATGGCCATCCTGAAAAAGTCTACAAACAATAAATGCTGGAGGGGGTGTTCAGAAAAGGGAACCCTCCTGCACTGTTGGTGGGAATGTACTGTAAATTGGTGCAGCCACTATGGAGAACAGTGTGGAGGTTCCTTAAAAAACTAAAAATATAGCTAACATTTGATCCAGCAATCCAACTACTGGGCATATACCTGGAGAAAACATGCACCCCAATGTTCATTGCAGCACTGTTTACAATAACCAAGACATGGAAGCAACCTAAATGTCAATGAACAGATGAATGGATAAAGAAGATGTGGGGTGTGTGTGTGTGTGTGTATAAAATGGAATAGTATTCAGCCATAAAAAGAATGAAATAATGCCATTTGATCAAGCCAGTATATTTTAAGTGAGTGTCATTTGGATGTACTTAATGGTAAACTAATTTGAAACAGAAGAGCTAGAAACTCGAAAAAGGTAAGAAATGGCCTTTGAGAAACCTCAGATTCCTCTGATGCCTGAACTGGACTCTTGAGCAGAAGCCCTCCACCTAGGTTTCCTTTTTGCCCCCCGATCTTTGCAAAACATTTCTCTATGGCCAGTTCTTACATTTCTTACCCTTGAACTGGTACGAATATTGCCTTTACCAAAGAAGGCAGTTTCAGTCTAACAGCATTTTCTAGTGGGACCACCAGTTTTCTGTTCTGATTGGTTCAACTAATTGAGACAAATGTCCTGATAAGGATCGATATTTACAAGGCAATCATCTGTTGGGGAGTCAAATTCCATTAGTTGCATGGGCTGTGGCCTCAGGTTGCTGTTGCCGAAATTTGCAGAACTCGATGGATCTGGTTGAATTCTGCCCAGTATATTACTGTGGTGGTCTGTCCCCCTTTCGCAGCCTTTGGAGTAACTGGTCCAGAAGAAGGTGCATGGCTAGGTCCTGCATATGGCCATCCACATCCCATTACATTCAGTGGATGAAGTGGAATTGATTGCATCTGGCAATGGCAAGAAGATGAACAGATTGTCTGAATGAGCACATGCTGAAGCCGCGGGGTCACTGATCTCTGTGCTCCCCAATTCTAAATTAGAATTAGGCCCTTTTTTAGTGGAACCCTGGTTTGGGGGCTGCCAGGACAACGGCAGCCGGTGTGAGCTGGACTTTTTGCGTGTACAGTCCAGGGGCCAATGGAGAAAATTTCCAGATTCCCTGAAACAACGGCCAACACTAAAGAGTCTTGAATAAAGCAGTCATTTATTTATTTGAAGGAATAATGCCAGGGTTTTTATACCACGTCAATGAAATCATAACTTGCTGTTAGAAACTTTTAAAAGATTTAGGCTTTTTTGTTTGTTTTCCTGGTGGATTGCATTTTGCGTTGGGAAGTCCAGTTGATTTTATACTTCTTCCCTATCAGCACTTGCATAGAAATCAGAGATACAAGCTCGGGAGACTGTCTTAAGAGCGTTCCAAACAGAAGAATATTCATTCAATTAAATGGAACAGGGTTTTGAGACCGCTAGAGAGGTTTGGGAGAAGTGTTAGTGATCAAACCCAGGAAAGTCTATGGTTCCACTGTTGTTGGGCTTCCTAAGAGCGGAGCAAACAATCAGACAAATTGGGCTGTTAGCCGCCTCACTGTGAGACAGCAGGCTCCCTGGCGCCCAGCACTTCCCCACCGTCCCTGAGCACAGGATCAATTTCCTTAGCCAGTTTGGTCAGCCATGTTTATATGTCACGTAAAAAACCACACTGCTCCATTTTCAGTTTTGCATCTTCTCATCACTATCACTGACTTTACAGAGATAAAGGATATAATCACATGATTGTGTAAGGCAGTGCAGTTGGTCCACTAGCCCCACCCCTACCCCTGCCTTTCTAGGAATCCCTTTCCCAGTACCCTAGCCAGGGGCTATCCCGCCTTTTAGATATGGGCCACTCGCTGCCTTCTAAAGCCGAAGGCTCTGTGGTTGGAAAGCTCACACAACTGGAAATTCTTTCTTAGTTTGAGCTGAAATTGTTTCCCTGATAACATCTACCCATAGGGCTAGTCCTAACCCCTTGGTCCACAAAGCAGGTCCCAAATCTCTTCCGTGTGACAGCCCTTCGGGTATCTGAATGCACCTCTCAGACCTTCCCTCAGCCTCCCTTTTCCATGGACTAAACCTTCCCTGTTCTCTTAAAGGGCATTTATAAATGTTGTGGTAACCGTCCCTTTTAAGAGGTTCCAATGCCCCTGCTGAAATGGGGCACCCAGGTGGCACAGTCTGTTTCAGATGTGGTCTGTCTCATACAATGTACTGTTATATAGCCAACCGTTGCCTTCCACATTCCGGGCATCATGCTTACCTAAACATCACCTGAGCTGACACTGGTCCTTTTGGCTGCCAAATCCCTCAGATTTACTTAGGGGTCAACTAAAATCTTTGGGGTTTTAGCCCATGAGTTACAGCTGAGTCAGGTGGTCTTTTTCTCATTTTGCAATTTCACACTTGGTTTGTAGAATATAATTGCAGTTTTCATTTACCTCTGTTAAAATTCATCTTATTGATTGAATGACATGTTTCTGAAAGCATTTGTTTCCACCAGAGGGCTCAATAAAACATGAGCCGTTATTATTATTATTGACACACAGACACACACATACACACACGTACGTGCACAGACACTGCTCCCCTCGCCTTCACCATGAAGCCTTTCCCAACGCCTCACACAGAGATCTCCTCCCTGACACCTTAGTGTGTCAAGCAGACTGAGCTCTTCACTGGAAGGAACTTGACTTTTTATGCTTTCTGGATCCTGGTGACTGGTACGTAATAGTACGAGTTAGTAGAACAAAATGCAGGGAGTCCATCACAGGGACTTCACCTCTTTGTGCCTGTTTCCTCATCTGTCCAACAAGTATGATGCTAATCGCTGCCTCTTTAGTTTGTGGTACAGAAAGTCCAAGAGTGGGAGCTATGTGCCTGACAAACTGTAATCAGTTGGTAAATCTTGATATTATTCTTATTAATAATATGGTACTTCACACATAGAAACTTTAGAAACTAATGATAATATCTCATATTAGCCAGTTATTACGGACTAGGCACTGGAGACAGGTGAATAAGACAAGGCTTGGGACAACATACTAGATACTTGAAATAACAGCGAGCTCTGTGTTCGATGAGCATGGGATGCATTTGAGATCAGCAGAGTCTGGAATTCAGACTGTGTTCTGCCCCTCAGCGCGTGGGGCACCCCATTTCTGTTTCTAAGTTGGGCCAAGCAGGGCCGCCCACAAGTTCTTTGGCTTTGCGCAAGTCCTAGTCCTGGAGGATATGCTTGGAAAAGAATCGCTGGTGGAAAAGGGCCTTTTCTGATTTTTCTGGGTTTGACTAGGGAGTCTTCAGATCACAGGAGTATAAGCATCTGCCCCATTGTCAGAAATTGCGTCGAATGCGCTATTGCTTGTGAAATACTGAGAAATAGAACAGCATTGCTTACTTGGTCCTTTCTCCACAAAACGCATTAGTTAGCCTCACGAAGGGGAGACACATCTAGTGTCGTGGAAAGAGTGTGCACCATGGACCCAATCCCCAGCGATCGCTTACGGCCAGTGTGAGGCCCTGCCTCTTGCAGCCTCCACTACATCGACTGCCCAGTGCGGGGATGAATCCCTGCTTTGTCTCTCTCGGGGAGGATCAAAGGAGCCCAGAGATGAAGGAGTTTCAGACCAATATCGTGTGCGTGTGTGTGTGTGTGTGTGTGTGTGTGTGTGTGTGTGTGTGAGATTTGGGGGGTTAGCGGAGCAGTGATGCTTGTGTTGAGTACAGGTGTTCAGCCCTGGAGCCTGTTGCCGAAGTCTTGGCGACACTTTGGAGCAGGTGCTCATCTCCACCTGAAGAACAGGAGGATTAGTACAGGTGGATCAGGGTGTGTGCGTGTTATCTTGGGAGTGGCAAGAACATAAAAGCAGGTTAATATCTTTCAAGTGTGAGTGAAAAGAATAACAGTGAAAAATCTGCTGCGAGCTTCGCGCACGTTCCAGGTCTAACTCATTTTGAGAAGTGGAAGAGCTTGCACCCAGGTTCTTTGCTGAAGACGGTCTTGCAGGAAATTATCTTCCTTTCGGCTGCCCCCTCCCTATCTTAATCAAAAGCATTGGTGGTGCCGCGGAGCCACCTTGCTGCTTCATGAAATCTCACGTTCTCAAATACAGAGACTCAGCTGTCATTGAAAATGTGACAGTGTACGTATCAATAGCTTCGTGTGGATGGGCCAGCGGGGCAGCGCACTCCGACAGTAACTCAAGATCATCCCATTCTGCCGCCCAATAAATACAGCAGACCTGGGGGAGAAGGTACACTTTCGAGAAGCGATTCATCCATCCAGATGTCTGAAACACCTTTGAATAAACCCAGAGGCACACCTCGAAAAGCCAGTGATGGAAAGGGATGGATAACGAAGCCTCTCATTGGTCGAGGCATGCTCCATGGTTGCTGCAGAGACAGTACGCCTATCCCAGACTGGGCCTTACTGCCCTTTGGTTGACTCTGGCTCAGTAGGAACCTGTGTCTTTTAAATCAGTGGTCCCCAACCTTTTTGGCACCAGGGACCGGTTTCGTGGAAGACAATTTTTCCACGGATGGGATGTGGGGGATGGTTCAGGTGATACTGCGAGCGATGGAGAGCGACAGATGAAGCTTCGCTCACTCACCCGCCGCTCCCCTCCTGCTGGGCGGCCCGATTCCTAACAGGCCACGGACCAGCACCAGTCTGCGGGCCAGGGGTTGGGGACTGTGGTTTTAAATGATGGGACTAATATTGGAGAAGACCAGCCTTACTCAGGAGAAACCATATAAAATTTAAAAGAAATCATTGAGTATTTTAAAGACACAGAGTATCTGGAAATTCAGCTTTAAACTGTTGTCGCGTAGAGTTACATTGGGCCAGTTTTGATGAATACATAAGTGGCATTTGTCACGAACGTTATCAACTGCATACAAATGCACAACTCGAAAACACTTGGAAATAGTCTATCTCTTAAGTAGGTTAAGCATCCCCTCTAAATCTTGTATGCATTTTTAATGTACTTACAGCCTCTTTTTAAATAGCGCCAGGTAGAATAATCTGTGTCAGGGCTCCTCTGAACCGTACTTACAAATTCTGCTGCAGCAGTGCCACTGTGAATGAATCTGTGAAGTATCTCGTTGCATTACAGCTCTGCATACATCAAAGACTCTTTCTGAACTGGATAATTATAGAAGGGGAAAAAAACATGTTTTAGTGCTACCTGAGAGTTATTAATATTACCTTTGAAATGACTAATTATGTTACCCATAAAGACTGGGGGAAAGTGTTATGTAACTGGCTCATTAAGAAGGCCTTTCATAAACTTTGATCCCCTCCACCCCACCCTCCAAGCTCTCCTTCATTTCCATCATTACATTGATTTTTAGGTTTAATGTTTATATACCAAAATGTTTGATGAATCCAGCACAGGCTGGGATGTTGAGCATGTGATTTAATTATCCTCGCTCTTCAGGTAAAGCACATTGGCCACGAGCCCTGAGACTCAAGCAAGATTTGAACAGCACCTCTTTTCAAAAGGAGCGTTTGAAAGAACTGAGAAGGTGCCCCCGCTGGTAGCAGAGAGTGGGCACCAGAGGGGCTTTTCCAACGTTAAGACTTGAACTCACAAACACACTGTGTCAGTAGCGCAGCTGCAATCTTGTCACTAACTGTTAGGCTACATCAAGAGAAATGACTATCAGAGCATCCAGAACGAGGGTGGTGATGGTGCCACCCTCCCCTGAGCTGGCAGGTCACACCAGAAACAGGATACCACGAGTTATAGGAGCCCCAGGCAATGCGGAGTCCCTCCTGGGAGCACCTGAGATAGTTGACAGAACGCAGAACTCAAGCATTAGAAGAAAAGTAGAAGGTTCTTGATCAATGAATGAACAAGCCACCAATGTGTCCGCCTGGTGAAAAGACAGCACCAGGGGATATGGCTGCTGTCTCCCCACAGCTTCTCAGGCAAAAGAAGAGGTGATGATTTCTGTGCGGCTTCAAAGTACGATCCAGAGGTAGAAACTCCCGGGAGACAGGCTTTTAGCTCCCAGCCAGGAAGAATAGTGTGATCAGGCTGTCTCAACACGGGACAGGCTGCTTTGAGCGGTAGTGAGCTCACCGTCACTGGCAATGTGCAGTTGGATGTGGGGTGGCCCTTTGTCTCGCAGATAGGCTTCAAGCACCAGTGTGGAGCAGGGGAATGGACCGAATGTTCCCCTGAAAAAAAGTAGGCCAATTAAGTCAGTAAGTATTTAGAAAGGGCCTCTACCATGTTTAGTGCCAAGAAGGTGTTTCATTTTTCGAAGTGCTCGCAAATAAAGTTGCTTTGTTTTTCCTCATCAGGAGATGACCCATCCCTGGCCTACTCCTCTCACTGCCATGCATACTTCTGGAAACTCTGAGCAGAGCACATTTTCCATCCCAGGACAGGTCAGTTATCTTCCTTGCTCCATTTTCCTTGATCTGATGTCAGTTATACCAGCCTTCCCGTTGGATTCTTAAAAATAGAAATGGCCTTGGTGTTCTAAGCTCCATAAAATGTAGACTCTCTCGTGTCCTTCGGGATGTTAACACAAATAGGAGTTTATTGAAAGAGCATCTTTAAGAGAATGTCCACCAGACGCTGGCTTGCGAATCCTAATGCCTAGAGCACCGCCACTGGCCGAGCTACTGTGCCCAGAGCTCGTGGATTGGAGAGAGGAGTGAACTCATCTCTTAAGAAAGACCCAGTAGATGGTGGAACAACATCCAAGATTGTTTTTAATTTAAAAACCCTGTACTCTTCAGTCTAATGGATCAGTTTTCACTTTTGTGTATCACTTGTAGTCCTCGTTCACAAGCAGGCAGATCTTCACACACCAACACACCACATTGACAGAACTTTTTCTCCTACAGTTCTAGTCAAATGTTTCGTATAATTTTTTTCCTCACTTGCTCTCAGTAAGAATTTTTTCTCACCATCAGCTTTTAAAATGCCTGAGTAAACATGGATTTTCTAATAACACACTTCAAAAGAAAAAAAATAATGTCTTCCTTCTTTTCTTCCTCCTTCCATCCAATTAACCATCCATCCACCCATCCATCCACCCGTCCATTCATCCACCCATCCATTCATCCACCCATTCATCCACCCATCCATCCATCCATCCACCCATCCATCCACCCATTCATCCACCCATCCATCCATTCATCCACCCATCCACCCATTCATCCACCCACCCACCCATCCATCCACCCATCCATCCACCCATCCATCCACCCAACCATCCACCCATTCATCCACCCATCCACCCATTCATCCACCCATCCACCCATTCATCCACCCATCCACCCATCCATCCACCCATCCATCCACCAGTTCATCCACCCATCCATTCATCCATCCCCCCATTCATCCACCCACCCATCCATTCATCCACCCACCCATCCATTCATCCACCCATCCATCCACCCATCCATCCACCCATCCATCCATCCATCCATCCATCCATCCACCCATCCATCCACCCATTCATCCACCCATCCATCCACCCGTCCATCCACCCGTCCATCCACCCATTCATCCACCCATCCATCCATTCATCCACCCATCCATCCACCCATTCATCCACCCATTCATCCACCCATCCACCCATTCATCCACCCATCCACCCATTCATCCACCCATCCATCCACCCATCCATCCACCCATTCATCCAACCATCCATCCATTCATCCACCTGTCCATCCATTCATCCACCCGTCCATCCATCCATCCACCCATCCATCCACCCAGCCATCCACCCAGCCATCCACCCATTCATCCACCCATCCATTCATCCATCCACCCATTTGTCCACCCATCCGTCCATTCATCCACCCATCCATCCACCCATTCATCCACCCATCCATGCACCCAATCATCCACCCATTCATCCACCCATCCATCCACCCATCCATCCATCCATCCATCCACCCATCCATCCACCCATCCATCCATCCATCCACCCATCCATCCACCCATCCATCCATCCATCCACCCATCCATCCACCCATCCATCCACCTATCCATCCATCCATCCACCCGTCCATCCACCCATTCATCCACCCATCCATCTATTCATCCACCCATCCATCCATCCATCCACCCATCCATCCATCCATCCATCCATCCATCCATCCACCCATTCGTCCATTTATTCAAAAACTACTTTCTGAGGACATATGATAGTCTTAAAATTAGGGATGAAGAAAAACACAAAACGACAGAACAATGTAGCACATGTCTTCATAGAGAATAAAAGGCCCAAGAAGGATCTAACACTCCCTGGGGGCATTGACGAAGTGCTCAGAGGTGGCAGCATCTGGAGGCTGCTTACAACTTTGACAGGTGGAGAAGGGCCCCAAAGAAGAGCACTCCAT
This sequence comes from Globicephala melas, assembly GCF_963455315.2. Taxonomy (NCBI): domain Eukaryota; kingdom Metazoa; phylum Chordata; class Mammalia; order Artiodactyla; family Delphinidae; genus Globicephala; species Globicephala melas. The sequence continues at coordinate 5,669,855 of NC_083335.1, read as the reverse complement.
GCAGAACAGGGTGGCAAAGGCACCCAAAGGGATATGATGGGATGTAGACTATTACGGTCTCGAGTGACTGCATCCTGGTTTGTGTGATGGGGAGCAGAGAGACACAAACCTCAAGCAAATAAGTGCATCTATGGGAAAGGCCTTGAACGCCAGCCTAGGAGTTTGGACTTTATTTGTAAGAGAAACCCAATCACATCTTTTAGTTTTCAGAGTCATCGTTTTGAGAGTAACACTGGCCTACACTGTGTTTAATTGTCCCCTCCCACCTTTGAAAGGGGTCGGAACCATGAGCCGCCACCCCCTCTGTCCCTGCCCTGGGCTGTGTCATGCCTTCCTGGAGCCCCGCTCTCCCCGTCAGACATCCCTGGGCTTGGTATCCTTCTCCCTGGCATCTCAGCCAGGGGATCAATTCATCTCTTTCGGGCACTGAATCCAGCACTTGTACAGCGATTGCAGTGTTTTTAGCTGTGTTCTCCAATTTTGGAGATAATTCGTGCAAGTCGCAATTTTGACATTTGCAAGTGTTTACAGTAGACCTGGTTGTTGAAATGGGCTTTTGTAGTAAGTGCACAATTTGGAATCAGGCCTGATTTGCATTTTCTGCCAATTATCTGTGCCACCATCAGCCACGTGATAAAGGTAGAAGCCAGTGGGATAAAATGGTGAAACCAGGAGGGCCACCCACCCACTCTTTTGTTTCGCTTGATTCCTGCCAAAATGTTGGCTTGAAAGAAAAGTACATTTTAAATAACAATAATATTAACAGTGCATATAATGCTTCCATGTGCCTCGCCAGGTTCTAAGCACTTAATATATAGTAAATAATTGAATCCTCACTACCACTCCAAGGGGTCGGTAATTTGACTATCCCTAATTTCCAGAGGAGGAAACTAAGGTGCAGAGTCAAGTAATATGCTCAGACTCACTCAGCTAATAAACGAGTGGAACCAGTCTTCAGATCCAGGTGTTCTGGTGATGTTTTGTCACACCGATTTGCAGATGCTCCAGTTCAAATTCCATCTTCCAAAACGTGCTTGCACCAGGACTAGGTGACACCACCCTCTCAGAAAGCATCCGTTCCTTCCATTCACGACAGAGCTTGCATGGCGGAAAGGGCCAGCGCCCCAGGTATACAAGCCCAAACTTGCCCTATACAATTGTAATGAAATCTCTTTAAAAAAATAACAAGTAGAAATATTGGTATGTCATTAAGGACCTGCAAATGGTTAACTCCTCATTTATTTGGCACTCGAGGAAATGAGGTGATCTGGGTAATTGAAATTCTTGGATAACCAAAGGTTATCCTTCCGTAGGAATCACATAATAGGAATCATTTTGAAATGTAATTAATATTTTCCTGACTTCCTATAAAAATTATCCTGAACATGCTTTAGCCTTTCTTGATCACTTAGACATTATTGTGAGCATCAGTTATTGTAGAGTGCTGTAATATTATACTGTGCTGTAATTGTGTCCTCGGGAGCTATTGAGATAGCTAGGAATGCTTGCCTCTATATTGAATGGCATAGACTCTTGTGATTTTTAAGTTCTGACTTTGCTGTATCATTTTCTTTGGCCCCCTGTGCTGTCGGTTTTTACGTCTCAATCTTCCTAGTGGCTGTGCCTCTAGAAGTGTTTCCCCTTTCTCACCATCTATGATTTGCTAACGGGTGGGAATCAAATGGCCAAACTTGTTAGGGTCTACTGTCCAAAGTCAGTTGTCTAGCAGCGAGGGGAAGAAGGCTTTGAGCAGCAAACTACGTGGGGCTTGGTGACAGCCCTTTAGTTGAGAGGCCTTTTCCATCTCTTGTGGGGTTTATGGTCGTCTTCTGGAGTAGTAATCATGCCAGAAGAGAAGTCTCTTGGGCAACAGAATCATGCTAAATCGATTGGAAAGTTCACTTTTGATTCAAACACAGCATCACTGTTCTTGCTTATTTCTCTTAAAGGTAAGTTATGCTGTGATGTTATTTTTATTCCATAGGGTGGCAAGATTAGCCTTAAAGAGTAGATTACTTGCAGCACATTGATATAACATTCTTCTTTTTAAAATGTTTTTGTTGAAGTGTAGTTGATTTACAATGTTGTGTTAGTTTCAGGTGTATAGCAAAGTGATTCAGTTATACATACGTGTTTGTGTGTGTATGTGTGTGTGTGTATGTGTGTGTGTGTGTGTGTGTGTGTGTGTGTGTGTGTGTATATATATATATATATATATATATATATATATGTTCTTGATATAATGAATTCTTGTATTTGCTTGAATTCATTGTCTCCAGTTTTGGAACACTTGCTTTGCCTTTGAAATTCTCTCCTCCATCTGCGAGGAGCTGTGCATGCCCTGTACGTCAAGGCAGAGCTTCTGCCTACAAGTTGTGTCAGGATCCACACAGGTGTCCACGCTCCCAGAGAGGCTGATGTGTGCAAATCCGGATTTCTCAAAACACTGAATGAATTGTGTTGAGGGTGACTTTCCAATAAAATTTAAATCCCTTTAGATAATTCGTTCCACTTGCATAGTTCAAATTGCTTGCTGTACTTCACCAAATTTGTGATGAAGTTTTAAGAACATGTCTCTTGTGAAAATAAGATACATCTATTGCATATGTGTCACCGTCAAGGTAGAACATTGGAGTTGTTTCTATAAAATAGAACAACTGAGCAAATCTGTTAATTACAGTGTTATTTACACTTCTACAAAAATCACAATCACTTGTTTGTTTGAACTGAGTCCCCTTTACTTCCACAGAGGTGTCATTGCCTAGCTGAGTGACAGATTATACACTTGAATCTCACACATATGGGTCATTTGTTGCCATGTCGCACACATTTCCAGATAGATACCAGTCTTATGTGTAATTCTGATAAAACGGCAGTTATGGCCGTGTTGTAGCTGGTTTGGCTGGCAAACGTTTATCCTTCAAATAGAGCTGCAGACAGTAGCCTAATTAATGGAATTCTTAACAGTGGTTTCCTATTGGCCAACCTTAGTCAAGTTATATCTTCAGCGGTAACAAATAGACCTTTTGCTTCTCTTGTATCATTTAACTAACGTTTGTATTGTATGTGTTCTTCCTTACAGGAATCCCAGCATCTGACCCCAGGATTCGCCTTACAAAGTAGGTGTTTTGAAAAAATCCTTCTTGATCCAAGCATCTCCTCTCCTCCCTCACTTTCTTCTCCTTCCTACCTAACATCATGAAAACATGGAATAACAACAATAATAAGAAGTCACATTGTGACGCATCCAATTGGTTTCTTTTTTCTCCCATCTGTTATTCATGGCAGGATTCTGTGAAAGAGTATAACTGGAAGGGCTGCATGTTCAAGACCAATTTCATTCAGAATGGTCATTTGACAGTAGGAAACATGGATGGTAAATGTCTGTGCGTTTTCTTTTCAGAGTGGAGCGACCCGACCAGCAGAGCTTCTACAAAGTGAGTACCGTTCAAGTCGTAAGTACTCAGGTTTCTGAAACACGCTTCTTCGGGGGCATTTCGCAAGTAAAAGGTGCTTCAGTGCCGAGCGAATCTTGTTGTCTCTCCTGCTCCTTGAAAACAGGAACCTTGCCTCATGATAACATGGGGTGTGGTTAGAGGGGAGAATGAGATTTCCCACGATAGGCAAGTAACAGTCAAAATGAACGAATCATCACTAGGCTCTCTAATGGTGTAGAAGATGCAGGCTGGGTCGATACCTGGGACACCAAAACAACTGTGACTCTGGAGTAGCTGTTGGCGCGTTGTGTAACTTCAGCCACAGACATCGTTATATGTAATATTCAGCCACCACCGATCAGGATGGAGAAAGGACCCGCCTGAGCAGCCATGCTCGGACGTGAGAGGTTGGGTGGATTGCTCTGGCCGGCCAGCCCGGGACCTTGCTGTTTGCAGGTCATCTGGTGACTGTATATTAAAGATAAGGGCAGCCAGGAAGAGGTGGAATAAGTGATGACGTGACGCTAGGTTGAAGTTCAGAAGCCAGGGCCCTGCAATTCACTCCTCACTCTCTTCCTTTTTTATTAATGTTCACTGAAGGAGGGGTATGGAGAAACCAATTTCCTCAGATGAACCGTTGTAGATTTTGTAATAGCCATTTGTCCAAGAGAGTATCAAGGGAGTAGTTCTCTCACAACTTCTTTCATTCTTAATAATAGAAAATGGAAGCTGACTTTTCTGTGTGAGTAATAGTCACATACTTGAAATTTTTCAAAATGAAATAACTTATGACATTCAAGTGGCCTAATGGCACGCTTGAAGTGAATTGCTCACCTTTTGGTATTTCCACATTCTTGGTTCTGTTTAGTGGCAAAGCCCGCAGAGCCCTGACCCCATCACCAGACCTCTTATTTGGTTTTCTGGCCCGATCTGTGCCTTCTAATTCAAGGTTCCATTTCAACAGCCGAGAATCCTCCATTTAAAGAATCGAGGGGAAAAAAAGAGACAAGAGGAAAATAAAACTATAACCTTGATTTAAGGACCAAATGATATGGAAACGTGGAAATCAAAATCATCTTTGATATTGTTCATTTCAGCTTTTCCAGGAATCATTTTGAATTGCCCTCCCCCTGTTATCCTAGTAAACAATAGACCTTATGCTCCTTACCTCCACTCCTGACTTACCCCACTCTTATTACAAAGCCAGTAAACTTCACACACACACACACACACACACACACACAGTTGAGCATTCAGGAAATCAGTGCAGGTTTCCAACTATGAAAACACATACAAATATTTTTCCATCGTAAAATGATCCCATTCCTAAAACAAGAGTACATAGACCATAAAATGCAATATTTCAATAGTTTGTAACTAACGGAAATAAACTTGTCGATTGTGGTTTATAGCTAGAGGCTCTGCATTTCATAGCACAGGGTATACAGTGCATTCAGTAGGGCTGAGGTTCTCTATAGGAGGCACCCATAAAACCGGAAGACACTGAGTCTGTTTTATGAGTGAACTGCTCTCTTTTTAGCTGCCTGACCCAAAGGCCAGGCATTGTTCATCAGACTTCGGCTGGAATAAATTCCCTTCTTGGGTAGGGTATAGGTTTAACACGGGGCAGGTCAGAGTTATAATAATTATTTTTACTTTTAGCTTCCAAATTATTATCAGCTTAGCCGTTCCAGTCATTCTCACGTATTTCACTCCGGTGTGCTTTTTAAGTCAGCTTCTAGGATTTTCCGTGTGGCAGGGCAATCCTCTAGGCAACTAAGAGCATCCTGAGTGTAGACAGACTGCTGGTGGCTGGAGCTTGGTGGGAAGCAGCCCCAGGTCAGCCCTGCTGCAGCAGAGACACCCTCCCAACGCTTGTGGATGTCCTGGGCAAGCTCCTAACCCTCACTGCAGTAGAGAGACACGGGAGTCTTGTAGATCAGAGTCCCTTAATTGCTGGGCCACTTTACTTGTTTGCCTCATCTTGGCCTCGTTTCCCTGGATAACAAAATGCAGCTCTTCCATTAGGGCCTGGATTGTTTATAAGGACTGCACGCCCAGGCACCAGGTCTGAAAAACACTGGTGCAGGAGTCCCTGAGTGCAAGCTGGGAAGCGGCCAGCTCTGTGCTCCTGGCTCAGCAGGATCACCGACCTTTGCAGAAGGTCGCAAAGCATATCTCGCTCAGCATATGCTCCATTGACACACAGTGCTTTTTATGGGGTGTCCATCTAAATGGTGACATCCTACCTGCTCCAGCTGACTGCCCAGGAGGCCAGAGCGTGGGACTGTAGGAGTTTCAAGATCTGGGCTTGTGCCTCTGCTCCATGACAGTGATGGTATTGGGGGAAAGCACTGACCTAGGATTCAGAGGGTGTGAGTTTAAATCATGGGGGAATTTATTTTTATTTCAGAGTATAGAGTTAGAGTCGCTTGAGGGAAATGAAGCAAAGTAATGAGCAGATTGTATATGCATACAGGTATATATGCAAACACTTGTCACAATTCAAATGTAAACAGCTATACTCTTTAGTAATTAAACTCAAGGTCAAAGTGCATTTGACTTTAACCCTTAATAATTTCTGGAGGAAAGAAGACCTGGCACGTGTTGTTTCCCTCAGCCTGCATGAGTCTGAGTTGTATTATAGTCTCGGAACAGGCCTCACCCAGGTCTTCTAAATCCAATGGAGTTTCAAGCCTCCTTCAAAAAAGGTCTCTCTCCCCAAAAAGAGAGTGGGGCATGGGCTGTCGAAGGTCAGATTGTATTTCTCCTGCTGTGCAGTTGTGTATTTGTACAGTAATATCACGTTCGTTCTGCCCCTAAAGCACCCATTTATTTCAATTGGAAGATTCAGGGATTGAGTGGACACCCCAGACATTGGGTTACCTTCTAGTTTCTTCATGAAGCCATTAAGGAACAATGGAGGAGAAAACAGAAACTAAATCCAAAGGACTTGCATTTTCCTCATCGGGTCGGATGGCTTCACCTAGCTGGTTATGACATCTTGTCAATTACTTGTCAATACGGCGGCTTTACCAAAATACATGAGTCTGTTGGTCTTTTATGAGCCGTCCTGAATAGGGACAGGTCAGATGCTTCCTGAGGAGCATTTCCAGACAGCAACCATGAGCTCAAAGGTTTCTGTCGAGTCGGTTCTTGACTTTAGCTAGTTTTGTGAGGACAGTTGAGAAAGTGGCAGTTCCTTTGTCATCCTCGGCTGTTGGCATTTAGACTCTGTCCGGCTGGAAATCATCCAGACCCCCTTTCAATCAAGTAGCCCCTGTGTTTTAGGGCTGTTGAAAATTCCGGGATAATTTCCATCAAAGCTCAACATAAAGGCAGATGTGGCCATAGGCTGTTCTTTCCTTGCCATAACACCAGTTCCTCCACTTCCGGTATTAGGTACGGGTCTGAAAACATCACAGCCATGGACCCAGAGAGTTGACAAAAGGCCTGACAAAGACAGTCTAGTTGTGGCCAGTTTACCTGTGGGTGACAGGTAGGCATGCCACATGGACAAATGCTTGAATGTAGCACTAGTTAGGAGGAAAGGACATTATACTCTCACAGGAATGGCGGACACCTGTGACAATAATCTGTGCTGTTGGGTCGTGCGCAAGGCTAGGTGCCAGGTCCCATGCCAGGTGCTCTTATATACATCACCCCGTTATACTTAGCAGCCACCCTGGAGGGGCTCCAAATTATTCCCATTTTACAGATGAGAAAAGCAAAGCTAGCATATTGTCCCTCCTTATGAAGTATACACAGTCCAGTGGGAGGACAAGTTGACTGTTTATCTCGAATGGACGTGTTGGCTATGAGTACACAGAAGGGCCGAGTCAGTTACACTGCTCTTCATGGGGAAGCTTGAATGCACAAAGCCCTCTCTTTTCCCACCGGACTGTCCCTTCTCACGGTATCTGATGGGGTCGGGGCACAACCTTCAAATAGACTTGAAGAACTGAAGTTGATGGGAAGCAGTCCCACAAGAAATTATACCTCTCTGTTTTAGATGATTCAAAACCTGGTCAAAATTGCTTGATTTAACCGAAAGATCATTATCTCTAAACTTGCATTGATGTGGTATGAAGATTTCATTACCACAGGGAATAGAAAGAGTATAAGAATGCTTTCTGGTTTGCTATGACCAGTAACAAGCGTTACACCATTTCTTAGGTGAATTTTGAAACAAATTTTTTTACCAGAAAACCCCAAGAAACGAAAAACACATTCATGAAAATCCTGACCATCTTTCTACCAAAATTTTCATCATTGAAAACGTTTGCTTTGAGAATCTGATTTGAGAAGGAACTCCCACCTCCAGCAATTTCACATACTCTTTCCTAAGTAGATGTCTGGTCCGCTACACACTTTCCGTAGCAAAGTAACTGCGTAACGAGGCAGGGGAAAAAAATGACTGTTATTTTCGTAATCAGATTAATTCTTAATCAGAATACATGATTTGGTACTTGGAACTTCGAAATACTACTAATCAGTTTGAGGCTTACAAACGCCAAACTAAACTCTTCCAATAAACTGGGAATCTTGGTCACTGGTTGCAGCCATTCCGGCTTTCAAACTGAGACGTATGCCAACTCTTGCTTTTAACCTGTCTTGTATGCCCTGCGTCGTAGAGCTTGCCAACTTTTCCTAAGGACTTAATATATTTTTGGAAGTTCTCCACTGCATCAGGGACAGCCACCTGGGAGCAGAGAAAACAAAATTTGGCAGCCTGTTCAAGCTGTGAATTAAAGGTAATTCACAGTTTGAAATGCATCAGCATGAGGTCCTTAAGAAGAGTAATCAGATATCAAGAGGATTTTATTCTGAGGACTGTATATTGGCTAATGTGACAACAAGCAGTATTGGCATTTGGAATGTTCGTGTCAAGAAGCACTGAAGCTGCTGGTGCTTGACGGGCACCAAGACTGAAAACTGGGCCTCCTTTGACGGGAGCTTTGGGTTTCCACTTTCATTACAAAAGCTGCAAACATAGCATTTGTGCTCAGGGAGCATAAATCTTGAAAGATCAGGTTCGATTTTTGCGTCTTTGTTCGCGGTCCCAAGATTTGTATGTTTCAGCTGGATTATGAGACACGTCTGTAATTAGAAACAAACATCTCTCTCTCTTTCTCTCAGGGAAAAGTCAAGGATCTCCTCTTTTCTACCCGATTTGCATCCATATTTATATTCATTCATTCATGATTTCATTCCTTTCAGCAAAAATGGCTTGAGCCCCTACTGTGTATAAGGCTCTGAGCGAGGCAGGGTGGTACCTCAGGGTGGAACACTGCGCATCCTACCCTCAGGGAACTCACAGGTTACTGAGGATTAGATTTGCACGGGTAACGCCAATACCTCAACTAGCTCATAACTGCGGAGTGCCTAGGGTGTGCCAGGCGCTTTCTTTCTTTACAGGCCCAAAGGAGTCAGCCCTGTTATATTCTACGGCAGCAGAAACCAAAACTCAGAGATACTGAGTGAGTCACCCAAAGGGCCACAGTAACGAAACCACGACCGGACAGACTCCAGAGCGCAGGCTGTCAACCCACATTAAAGCCATCCCATGCGCCGTCTGGAGAGGGCCCTCCCAATTTGAATTCAGTTGTCATCTTGCCCTGGTATCAGACCAAAGCAGACTGACCCCAGGGGAGGCCAAAACGGTCCCTTGATCAGGGAAAGGATTGGATCTGGACATTGTCATTGAGTCGGGCCTCTCATACACAGCACACGCTGATGGGCGCTGATACGTACTCTAGAGGCAGGCACCGGTCCAGCCTCAGCTCAGGGCCTGCAGCCAGATGGTGTCACCATGCCTGTAAGATGCTTCCTTTGGTGAGGTGCAAAGATCCAAGCCCGTAAGGGACTTTACCACCACTCAAAGTCCCCTTGAGGGTGATTTTGGTGGCCTGTGATGGGAACAACATCTGTCTCCAGAAATCTCCATTTAGCCATATTAAAGTAAAAAGAAGAGAACTGGTATTTGGGTCTGTTTTCATGACAGGTTTGTCCATTACTTTTCATGCTTACCAATGTGGAAATTGCTTTATATTATTGGAAAGTTGCTTTATTTTATTGATATATCCTCATGGCAGAATCATTTTTAAAAATTATTCCCAACGTTATCAACCAGTGGCCTTATTTCTAAGTTCTCCTCGAGATTTTGAACAGTAAATGGTACTGAAGCAAATAATGCTGGTGGAAGTTGCTGAAGTTCATAAGCAAGAGACCAAAGTAAAGATAATTCCAGCTGTATAATTGAGCATAATGTCTTGATCACACATACACATGCATGCACATCCTCTGTCTCCCAGAATATCAGACCCCCCTCTAATGCATCTGATCTAATGAGATGCACACTCTTTTTTCACTTACTAGATTCTAAAATGCTATGACCAGGGCTACTTTTCATGTGCCCAGCGATTGATAATCTTATAGCACTTTCACACAATGTAGTAGCCTCATGTGAGGGCCGCAGCAACCCTGTTAGATAGCCAGGTGCAAAGAAGCCAGGCTTGGGCGGGGGGTGGGCGGGAGATATTTACCAAAGTCCCCCAGCTAGGGAGTGGCGGAGCTGGGCCTGGAAGCGAGGACTCTGCACTTCCATCAGGACGTGCTGCCTTGTCCCCATGTCCCCTAGATGGCTGCGGGGTCAGAACTCATCAATCCGAGCCCTGACAAGTCTTCCAGGCCCAGATGAAGAAAATATAGCAGCAGTGCGGAAAGCCTCTTGGATCATTCCTAGGAATTAAAAAGAAACAAACACCGCCCCCGCCAAAAATAACACCCCACCCAACTGAGCCTGGAGTAGATGAGAAGGAATGTTCACCACGCTTCTGAGCTATTCATTCTGTTTTCCATCCTATCAAGCATTTCACAAACAGCCAGATACTTTGCCCCAGTTACGTTATTGGGAACGTTCTGTTTAAATGGTCTGCTCTTGATACCTTCTTAGAGCTGCTAGAAGCCCTTCCGTTTTGCTGATGAGTGGGGAGCAGCGTTGGTAGAACATGGCAGATGCTTGCACGATTGCAGTAGTAAAGTCAGTTGAAAAATTTGACAAATGCCTTTGTGCTTCATCTGTCCACTGTAATACGAGGACCAGAAAAGGAAAAGGTCTCAAAGCTATTTGATTGACATCTTCAAATATGCTGCCTGCACTGGGATGGAGCAGGGTGGGGTTGGAGTATGCCTTCTAAAACCCAAAGGAACAAAATTGTTTTTCTTTGCTACCCTGTGAGGTCTTGGCATCCAAGTACAACCCGTAACACACTACTTGGTCCTTGGCAAAGTTTCCAGGGTGCCTGAGAGAGCGTTGAGGGGGAAGAGGGCTTAGAAGGTCATGATTTACAGAGAAACCAACTTACAGTTCTGCCTCCACCATTGCCTAATTTCAGGAGTGACCTCATTGCTGCATAAGTTGCCCACTTTTTGAAAATCCCAGATAGATAGCTCAATATTATCACTATGTGGGATATTTCTAGATTTTCAAGAGAAAAATCCAAAAAAGTACCTAGTGCTTATAGTATCTAGAAATTGTCTAGTATATCTAGAAATTGAGAGGGTCATTCTATATTTCTCCAAAATCATTTTCATACATCACGTAGTACAGACAGAAGGGAAGCAAGCTAACTGCATGTGAACTGTGTGTCTGGGTCCTTACAGCCACCCCTTACAGGGGCCGTCTGTGGGCCAGGCCGTCTGTGGGCTGTTTCATCCTCATAGCATCTCTGAGGCGGGATGTCCTCATCATCACCAGTCCCAGGATTGTCCTCTCAAAGGCTCAGAGAGGGCACCTGGCAAATACCCCAAACACCCATGGCTGGACAGCCAATGCCGTTGATGACGCAGGAACCGGGCCTGCCTGGAGTTCTCTGCGCTGCGCCACTGCTCTGCTCACCTGCCGTCCTCACAACCCCTCTGTAAGATGAAACTGACCTTATGGAGAAGGAAATCGCATCTCAGAGCCTTTCAGTGAGCGGCTCAGGATTACACAGCCAGTTATGGAAGGAGACGGACTTTCTCTAGGATTCTTAGATGACAAAACTTGAACTTTTCTTTCTGATCCCTTATCTGCCGCACCCCTATAAAATTTCAGTTGAACAATTATGAATTAAGTACAGAGACAGATAATACTCTTCTGGTTCGATGACATTTTCCATTTCCACACAGAGCATTGTCTTCATTACATTCAGGCTTGACTCAATTCTGGGAGCCAGGAGAGGGGAGGGACCTCAGCTGCCAGGTGGCCCAAATCCCAGCTCCCTCACTTCCTGCTGTGTGACTTGATGCAGTCACCTGGCGTTTTCTGAGCCTTTGTTTCAACAGGTATAACATGGAGGAGCGCTATTGCTCACGACTCTGTCGTGAAATGCGCTGCCATCGGATGGGCTCCTGAATGGGCTTTGACGTCCATCATTCGCATTGTTCTCTCCCCGTGTTAGCAGTGAGGAAAGTCGTGCTCAGATGGCTTAAGCGCGGGCCCCAGGCTCACACCACTCACTGTTGCAAGGCTCAGTTCCACTTCTCGACTCCTAGTTAAGTGCTCTTTTTGCTAGTATCTGCCATGACTTCTCACAAGTGTTGTGTCAATGTGGTTTGAATCAAAGGATCAACTCCCAACGCCGAGATCAGTGGACTGAAAGCCAGCCACTAAGGAGGCCACTCCTCTCCTGCTTAGATTAGATGTCCCCAGCATGCTTCTGGACGTTCCACCGTGTTGAGAAGAGCGAGTCCATTCTCCTACCCACCTACCCACCCACAAGGGGTCATTATTTGATTCAGTGATAGTTTGAGCATTTGCAGAAGAATTTGAACAGTGAAAAAAAATCAAATATGTCCTACAATCTCACTGTCTTAGAGAATGGAATTTGGGGGTTAGGTCCACCCTTTATCTTCATGCTTTTGGGGGGGGGAGCTGTCTCTCTTATTCTGAGGTTGAAGAGGACCTGAAGCCAGTGACCTGTCTTGACCTTTACAACGGGATTAAAATTCCAGGTTGCTACTGTGGTAACCACACCTTGAAAATTAGATCCTGACACTCACTGAGAAATTTAAAAGTTCACCGCTGCCATGAACTTTGAAGAAACGTTGCTTACAATTTCAGTGACAGCCTCTTGATTAAAATAATCTGCCTTTCTGTCTGCTAGAAAGAGTTTGTGTGTGTGTGTGTGTGTGTGTGTGTGTGTGTGTGTGTGTGTGTTTTGGGGGGCGGTGCTAAAAGATTATATCTTGATGGATTTTTTAAACATAAAAAAATGGTTGTGGTTTGAAGCAAAGTGGTTTTCTGCATGAAATTTAAATCAACCTCAGCTCAATTTATAGTATTCAGAGAGAACTGTGATATTCAGGGTGGCAGGAAGCCAAGAGACACAGAAAAGATGTAAAGACACTCAGAGAAGATACTTCTGGGGGTCCTTCCCAGAAAACCTCAGTGACCCATGGTCCAAACGGCAGCCACTTTGAAACCACAGATTGCTGGGCCCAGGGTCTGCGCAGGAGGGAAAATGCAGAGCAGGCACACGACAGGCTTGCAGATCAAGAGAGCAGGCAGTCACTGATTTGCCCAGTGGCATAGAGAGCTGGAAGTCATATTCATGCTCCTAAAGCCAAGGGCAATAGGAACCAAGCAACAGAGGGCATCTCACCTCTGAAAAAGATGAGGGATCGAGGCATTGAAATTCCGGGGATTCTCCATCCTTCCTTCCTTTTGTATTTCTCTCTCAAGACGGCAGTCCATGGTGAGTCTGGCTTTATAATTAGTTGTGAGCTATGCCTGTGGTTCCAGGATTTTTAAAAATTGGATCGGGCTTTTTTTTTTTTTTTGACATGCTGCAACAGGATTGGAATGTGTGTTTCTTAGGCAACACATTAAAAAATACCTCTGTAACTCTCTGAAAGGAGCAGTTTCACACCAGAAGTGATGATCTCACTCCGAGGAAGCTGGCAGACTCTTTCCCATGCAACAGAGAGCAAATATTAAACCAGTTGGACAATATGAGGTAGTTATAGGAGGGAGGGATGCAGAGCAACAGGAACTCTCTGCCTGCACAGAGGGGCAGCTCTGCCTGAAGACCTGAGGGGAGCTTGCCTCTCATGTCACTTGAGGGTCTCTTCAGTCTGCTTTGGTCAGTCTGTGTGCCGAGGAGACTGGGATAGTGATGACCGAATTGCGATGTTCCTCCAAACCCAAGGAATGCTTGGGAAAGCCCAGCAAATACCACCAGTCTTCCACTCCAGAGGGTTCTGGAACCTCAGGTAGCACCTTTGGCTCTACTGACATGATAGGTTCACAAGTCTGTGCGCTCCTTAGGGAGAAGTGTGGTATGGATTCGCCTGTGTTTCCTTAGCAACTAGTACAGGACCCGCTACACAGTAGATAACCAGAAATTGTTATCGAGTGAATGGTACATAGTAAAATAAGGATCCAGAAGGTGTCGGTTATTCTGAATTAATAATAATAACATTTTTAAAAGTGTTTATTTTGTTTATTTATTTTGGCTGCATTGGGTCTTCGTTGCTGCGCGCGGGCTTTTCTCTGGTTACGGCGAGCAGGGGCTACTCTTCGTTGTGGTGCGCAGGCTTCTCATTGCGGTGGCTTCTCTTCTTGCGGAACATGGGCTTCAGTAGTTGTGGCTCGCGGGCTCTAGAGCACAGGCTCAGTAGTTGTGGCACATGAGCTTAGTGGCTCCGCGGCATGTGGGATCTTCCCGGACCAGGGTTCGAACCCATGTCCCCGGCATTGGCAGGCGGATTCTTAACCACTGCGCCACCAGGGAAGCCCAATAATAACATTTTTGAGATCTTTTATTCTTAGATTCCTCAATCCATATTGAAAAGGTAGTATCATAAGAAGAAATAAAAATGCTTGAATGTGTGCACATGTGAGTAGTTTAGTCATGGAAAGCCATGTAATGTAGAGATTGAAGTGGACAGGCTCCAGAGCCATGTTGCCTGGGTTCAGATTCCACCTTCTCCATCTTTTAGTCACGTGACCTTGGCCAAGTTGCTTAACCTCTCTGTCACTCAGTTTCCTCATCTGTAAAATGGGGATGGTAATAGCACCTGCCCGGTAGGACTAAATGATTGAAGTGCCTCTCGCAGTGCTTGATATATAGGAAGCTCTCAATACACGTTAACTGTTGCTATTCATTACGCTTAGGGTCAGTACTGTCGTTATCACTCAGTGCTCTGAATCAGTGACATTTGCACTACATTCCAATCTTCAGTCACTTGGGGAACCTTTCCCTCCCTTCCCTGACTTGTCCCAGAGGCTCCCAGTTGGAGGAAGACGTCTCCAGAACGCGCAAACCTGGACTACCTTGAATCTTTCCTCTGTTGACCCAGCTACCCCAGGACCCGAGGATAAAAATGAAGAATGGCAGATATGTCTTAAATGCATGCACTTCGGGTACTAGGCACTTTCTTCTTCTTGGGAGCTCATCACAGCATCTTATCACAGCCACACTTGTGCTTTTAATCCTGTGACTACTTTTAAAAAATCAAAGCTAGAACTTATGAAGCCCAGGCACTATGTTGAGTGTTTTATGTCCACTAGCTAGTTGAATATTCACAACCCGATGAGATGTCGGCACCGCTCTTCCACATTTTACACAAAAGAAACTGAGGTTCATGAATGGAAACTAAGTTCTTGCAGCCAGTAATGGTGGGCTCTGTGTCGGGCTGACTCTGGTAAGAGAGCCCTGAACCGCAGCCTTCCTGCCTACCAGTGAAACGGCCAATCCCGGAATCCACCCGGACTCCATTGTCTTGGGAAATGGCAACACCTCCTCAGAGATAACAGAGGCACAGAACTTGACCAAAGACATTCTCTGCCCCTGATTCCCTGGATAGCCTCTCACCTTTGGTATAATCATCACTGGGGTAATTTCATAATTGTGGAGTCATAATTGTGGATTGCTTGGTTCACATCTGTATGAATAACTATTTCCGAAATATTATAACAAGCACGTTGGCAGTTTTCTAATCAAGTAGCACAGAGTCCTCTTTTAAATTCCCTTTTCTTTTGCGTGCATAGGGGATTTGTCCGGATAACAAAAAAACGTGAATAAAATTTCATGGACTAGACCCCGCCATTCTGTGAAACAAACACTCTGTTCCCTTGCCTGGGCAAATCATTCCCGATGCTGCAAACCTGCTTCTGTTTCCTTGGTCTAAAAAGACATTTCAGACTCTGCCTTTAATTACGATCAGGTTTGACTCTGAATCCCTTGAGAAATAAGCTTGTTTTTGCTGGGAGGGATGGTAAAATAACATTTAAATAGGTTTTAAAAATAAGAATGAAATCTCAGAAGACACACTATTGAGGAACATACTGTATATCAAAATATATCAACACATAGTTGTAACAGTGACTTAGTAAACACATTGCTGACTGAACTATGAAAAATAATCCACCGAGGTGCTATTTCCCTCACGCCTTAGCACTGGGTTAAGAAAGTATCACCATAAAGTAGATATGCACTGTGTAAAAATATTTGTGTGTGTGTTTTTTAAAAATATCTCTTTCAGGCCCAACAGACTAATCTTTCCTCTTGCCTTGCTAGGACAAGTATACTATAAGGGATTTAGTTAAGTGGTATATTAAGTGAAGGTCTAACACAGTTTTAGAAGATAACAACTCTGAGCAAAAAACTGTCTTTAGCAAATTGATTCTGAATGTGACATAAATTAAGTATAAAATACGGTCAAAGGAGGTTCAATGAAATCTTTCCAATCTGTCACCTCTATTATTATAAGAACGTGAAACTGTAGGTAAAATAAATATATCAGTACAAGTAAGTGAATTTCCATGTTCTGGAAAGTGATCTAGTCTCTGGATAGCCTGAATTATCCTGGTAAAGAGACCACCTCTGTGGTAGAACACAGCTCCCGGAGCC
This sequence comes from Globicephala melas, assembly GCF_963455315.2. Classification (NCBI taxonomy): domain Eukaryota; kingdom Metazoa; phylum Chordata; class Mammalia; order Artiodactyla; family Delphinidae; genus Globicephala; species Globicephala melas. The sequence continues at coordinate 5,653,519 of NC_083335.1, read as the reverse complement.
CATTCTTTTGTATAAAGTTTTATGTTAAATTCCTAGAAGCCCTGTTCCAAAACTATAGAATGTTAGGAGTTATTCCTAAGAATACGTCCCTCTATTACTCTTGCTAAAACTTTTAGATCTAAACTAAACTAACTTGACTTGTAAAGTCATGGTTCAGTTTAGATCTGTTGTCTTTAATTCCATGTAAGAAAAAGTTTGATGAGCTATGATGAGACAGTTCGTTATGCACACCAGAGCATGTCAAACCATGTCCAGTTTAAAGTCATCAGATAACTTCCCCCATTTGAACCTATGGTATAAAACTATTTTCTTAGTTTAATTCCAATAATGTGACTGGTGCATGTGTACAAAGGTTTCAAAGCAGCGTTTCTCATAAATAGCATTTAAATAGCTCCTCCTTTGCAAAAGAAAGCAAGGGACAAAGCAGACGAATCATGATGGTCTCTCAGAATGAAGAAACTGAGAAGATGCACATCCACATGCCTACTCCTTCCCAGTGTAGTTTGGCCACATGATGGTTATCACTGAATGATTGGAACTCACAGTTTTACGCGGGAGAGAAGAAGAAAAGCCATATAGAGATGTTTTCCCACTTGAAGCAAACCTGTCACAAAAATTCTCTCATATATTTCCAAACAGATAAAAAGGTAATTTTTCACCCTTAAAAAAGAATCCTTCACTCTGAAAATGATTCACTACAGATTTCCTCTAAATAGTAAGCTCATGCCATGCATTCACAATACGGTTTGATTTTCAAAACATCCATTTACATGCACTCTCCAGAAACAGATCTATTGTGCAAAGTGATGCTTACTTGTATAGCATAAAAAGGTAAAAATACGTTTTAAAAACTGGGGTCCATGGTTTATAGAGTGTGTTCATCATTAATATTAATTACGTATAGTCCAGCAGCTTTCGCTAACACAAGCAGAGATGGAGATGCCACAGGCTGCCTCAGAGGTCGTTCCATAATGCTCATTCATAATTAGCAAAATGCCATATTTCAGCAGCAGTCAATCAAACACGGCCTTGTTCTTGTTCTCATGGGAGCCGAATCCATCAGTCCCTTCTTCCCCCGTCAGTTTGCCTGATTCACAGACACATTCCATGAGCTGAAAATCTAACAGTAAATTAGGGAGAAAATTAGAGCCGTTTTCACAACTAACATTGGAAACGGAATGTAATCCTTGGAGTGCAGAATATTCACAGCCAAAGTGAAATGGACAGATCGGTAACTAGAGACGTGGTGTAGCGTCGCTCGGAACATGAATTCTCTAAAGAACCCTGGACAGAAGGGGAGAGGCAGCGTGTCCAGAGGAGTGCCTCCGGAGTGTGTTGCCCTGGAGTTTGGAGCCGTGTGGCTGCCAGGGTCTTGGTGCTCCGGACGGCTGTCAGACCTGTGCCTCTGAGGTGGGAGAGACGAGTTCAGGACATGGCCCATCAGAAACCTCCCGGCTCCACGTAATACTAAACAGTGAGAGCTCTCCCAGAGATCTCCATCTCAGCGCTAAGACCCAGCTCCACTCGTGACCAGCAAGCTACAGTGCTGGACACCCCATGCCAAACAACTAGCAAGACAGGAACACAACCCCACCCATTAGCAGAGAGGCTGCCTAAAATCATAATAACGTCACAGACACCCCAAAACACACACCAGATGCGGTCCTGCCCATCAGAAAGACAAGATCCAGCCTCATCCACCAGAACACAGGCACCAGTCCCCTCCACCAGGAAGACTCCACAACCCACTGAACCAACCTCACCCACTGGGGGCAGACACCAAAAACAACGGGAACTAAGAACCTGCAGCCTGCCAAATGGAGACCCCAAACACAGTAAGATAAGCAAAATGAGAAGACAGAAAAACACACAGCAGATAAAGGAGCAAGATAAAAACCCATCAGACCAAACAAATGAGGAAATAGGCAGTCTACCTGAAAAAGAATTCAGAGTAATGATAGTAAAGATGACCCAAAATCTTGGAAATAGACTGGAGAAAATACAAGAAATGTTTAACAGGGACCTAGAAGAACTAAAGAGCAAACAAAGCAATGATGAACAACACAATAAACGAAACTAAAAATTCTCTAAGAAGGAATCAATAGCAGAATAGCTGACACAGAAGGACAGATAAGTGACCTGGAAGATAAAATAGTGGAAATAACTACTGCAGAGCAGAATAAAAAAAAAAAACAAAGGAATTGAGGACAGTCTCAGAGACCTCTGGGACAACATTAAATGCACCAGCATTTGAATTATAGGGGTCCCAGAAGAAGAAGAGAAGAAGAAAGGGACTAAGAAAATATTTGAAGAGATTATAGTTGAAAACTTCCCTAACATGGGAAAGGAAATAATCAAGCCCAGGAAGTGCAGGGAGCCTATACAGGATAAATCCAAAGAGAAACACACCAAGAAACATGTTAATCAAACTAACAAAAATTAAATACAAAGAAAAAATATTAAGAGCAGCAAGGGAGTCTGTCATACAGAGTGAAGTAAGTCAGAAAGAGAAAGACAAATACCGTATGCTAACACATATATATGGAATTTAAGGAAAAAAATGTCATGAAGAACCTAGGAGTAAGACAGGAATAAAGACACAGACCTACTACAGAGGGGGAAGGGTAAGCTGTGACAAAGCACGAGAGAGGCATGGACATGTATACACTACCAAACGTAAGGTAGATAGCTAGTGGGAAGCAGCCACATAGCACAGGGAGATCAGCTCGGTGCTTTGTGACCGCCTGGAGGGGTGGGATAGGGAGGGTGGGAGGGAGGGAGACGCAAGAGGGAAGAGATATGGGAACATATGTATATGTATAACTGATTCACTTCGTTATAAAGCAGAAACTAACACACGATTGTAAAGCAATTATACTCCAATAAAGATGTAAAAAAAAAAAAGTAAATACTTTAAAATGAGCAGTCTCTGCTAGTAGCTACATTACACAAATGTCTGAATACTTTAAATGCCTATTTTCATCTAATAAGAGCAGATAAAGTTTTCATAAAAAAAAAAAACAGCAAGGGCAAAACAACAAATAACATACAAGGGAATCCCTATGAGGTTAACAGCTGATCTTTCAGCAGAAACTCTGCAAGCCAGAAGGGAATGGCAGGACATATTTAAAGTGATGAAGGAGAAAAACCTACAACCAAGATTACTCTACCCAGCAAGGAACTCATTCAGATTTGACAGAGAAATTAAAACCTTTACAGACAAGCAAAAGCTAAGAGAATTCAGCACCACCACACCAGCTTTACAACAAATGCTAAAGGAACTTCTCTAGGAAGGAAACACGAGAGAAGGAAAAGACCTACAATAACAAACCCAAAACAGTTAAGAAAATGGTAATATGAACATACATATTGATAATTATCTTATATGTAAATGGATTAAATGCTCCCACCAAAAAACACAGACTGGCTGAATGGATACAAAAACAAAACCCGTATATATGCTGTCTACAAGAGACCCACTTCAGACCTAGGGACACATACAGACTGAAAGTGAGGGGATGGAAAAAGATATTCAATGCAAATGGAAATCAAAAGTAAGCTGGAGTAGCAATTCTCATATCAGACAAAAGAGACTTTAAAATAAAGACTATTACAAGAGACAAAGTAGGACACTATATAATGATCAAGGGATCGATCCAAGAAGATATAACAATTGTATATATTTATGCACCCAACGTAGGAGCACCTCAATACATGAAGCAAATGCTCACAGCCATAAAAGGGGAAATCGACAGTAACACAATCATAGTAGGGGACTTTAACACCCCACTTTCACCAATGGACATCCAAGGTGAAAATAAATAAGGAAACACAAGCTTTAAATGATACATTAAACAAGATGGACTTAATTGATATTTGTAGGACATTCTATCCAAAAACAGCAGAATACACTTTCTTCTCAAGTGCTCATGGAACATTCTCCAGGATAGATCATATCTTGGGTCACAAATCAAGCCTGGTAAATTGAAGAAAATTGAAATCATATCAAGTATCTCTTCCAACCACAATACTATGAGACTAGATATAAATTACAGGAAAAAAGATTAAAAAATACGAACACATGGAGGCTAAACAATACACTACTAAATAACCAAGAGATCAGTGAAGAAATCAAACGGGAAATCAAAAAATACCTAGAAACAAATGACAGTGAAAACACGATGACCCAAAACCTAGGGATGCAGCAAAATCAGTTCAAAGAGGGAAGTTTATAGCAATACAATCCTACCTCAAGAAACAAGAAACATCTCAAATAAACAACCTAACCTTGCACCTAAAGCAATTAGAGAAAGAAGAACAGAAAAACCACAAAGTTAGCAGAAAGAAAGAAATCATAAAGATCAGATCACAAATAAATGAAAAACAAATGAAGGAAACGATAGCAAAGATCAATAAAACTAAAAGCAGGTTCTTTGAGAACATAAACAAAATTGATAAACCATTAGCCAGACTCATCAAGGAAAAAAGGGAGAAGACTCAAATCAATAGAATTAGAAATGAGAAAGGAGAAGTAACAACTGACACTGCAGAAATACAAAGGCTCATGAGAGATTACTACAAGCAACTCTATGCCATAAAATGGACAACCTGGAAGAAATGGACAAATTCTTAGAAATGCACAACCTTCCGAGACTGAACCAGGAAGAAATAGAAAATATAAACAAACCAGTCACAAGCACTGAAATTGAAACTGTGATTAAAAATCTTCCAACAAACAAAAGCCCAGGACCAAATGGCTTCACAGGCAAATTCTATCAAACATTTAGAGAAGAGCTAACACCTATCCTTCTCAAAGTCTTGCAAAATATAGCAGAGGGAGGAACACTCCCAAACTCATTCTACGAGGCCACCATCACCCTGATACCAAAACCAGACAAAGATGTCACAAAGGAAGAAAACTACAGGCCAATATCACTGATGAACATAGATGCACAAATCCTCAACAAAATACTAGCAAACAGAATCCAACAGCACATTAAAAGGATCATACACCATGATCAAGTGGGGTTTATCCCAGAAATGCAAGAATTCTTCAACATATGCAAATCAATCAACGTGATACACCATATTAACAAATTGAAGGAGGAAAACCATATGATCATCTCAACGGATGCAGAGAAAGCTTTCAACAAAATTCAACACCCATTTATGATAAGAACCCTCCAGAACGTAGGCGTCGAGGGAACTTACCTCAACATAATAAACGCCATATATGACAAACCCACAGCCAACATCATTCTCAGTGATGAAAAACTAAAAGCATTTCCTCTAAGATCAGGAAAGAGACAAGGTTGTCCACTCTCACCACTATTATTCAACATACTTTTGGAAGTTTTAGCCACAGCAATCAGAGAAAAAAGCAATAAAAGGAATCCAAATCAGAAAAGAAGAAGTAAAGCTGTCACTGTTTGCAGATGACATGATACTATACAGAGAGAATCCTAAAGATGCCACCAGAAAACTACTAGAGCTAATCAATGACTTTGGTAAAGTAGCAGCATACAAAATTAATGCACAGAAATCTCTGGCATTCCTATACACTAATGATTAAAAATCTAAAAGAGAAATTAAGGAAACACTCCCATTTACCATTGCAACAAAAAGAATAAAGTACCTAGGAATAAACCTACCTAAGGAGACAAAAGACCTGTATGCAGAAAACTGTAAGACACTGATGAAAGAAATTAAAGATGATACAAATAGATGGAGAGATATACCATGTTGTTGGATTGGAAGAATCAACATTGTGAAAATGACTCTACTACCCAAAGCAATCTACAGATTGCATGCAATCCCTATCAAACTACCACTGGCATTTTTCACAGAACTAGAACAAAAAATTTCACAATTTGTATGGAAACACAAAAGACCCTGAATAGCCAAAACAATCTTGAGAACGAAAGAAGGAACTGGAGGATTCAGGCTCCCTGACTTCAGACTATACTACAAAGCTACAGTAATCAAGACAGTATGGTACTGGCACAAAAACAGAAATATAGATCAATGGAACAGGATGGAAAGCCCAGAGATAAACCCACGCACATATGGTCACCTTATCTTTGATAAAGGAGGCAAGAATATACAATGGAGGAAAGACAGCGTCTTCAATAAGTGGTGCTGGGAACACTGGACATCTACATGTAAAAGAATGAAATTAGAGCCCTCTCTAACCCCATACGCAGAAGTAAACTCAAAATGGATTAAAGACCTAAATGTAAGGCCAGGCACTATAAAACTCTTAGAGGAAAACATAGGCAGGACACTCTATGACATAAATCACAGCAAGATCCTTTCTGACCCACGCCCTAGAGAAATGGAAATAAAAACAAAAATAAACAAATGGGACCTAATGAAACTTCAAAGCTTTTGCACAGCAAAGGAAACCATAAACAAGACGAAAAGACAACCCTCACAATGGGAGAAAATATTTGCAAATGAAGCAACTGACAAAGGATTAATCTCCAAAATTTACAAGCAGCTCATGCAGCTCAATATCAAAAAGACAAACAACCCAATCCAAAAGTGGGCAGAAGACCTAAATAGACATGTCTCCAAAGAAGATATACAGATTGCCAACAAACACACGAAAGGATTCTCAACATCACTAATCATGAGAGAAAAGCAAATCAAAACTACAATGAGGTATCACCTCACACCGGTCAGAATGGCTATCATCAAAAAATCTACAAACAATAAATGCAGGAGAGGGTGTGGAGAAAATGGAACCCTCTTGCACTGTTGGTGGGAATGTAAATTGATACAGCCACCATGGAGAACAGTATGGAAGTTCCTTAAAAAATTAAAAATAGAACTACCATACGACCAGCAATCCCACTACTGAGCATATACCCTGAGAAAACCGTAATTCGAGAAGAGTCATGTCCACAATGTTCATTGCAGCACTGTTTACAATAGCCAGGACATGGAAGCAACCTACGTGTCCATCATCGGATGAATGGATAAAGAAGATGTGGCACATATATACAATGGAATATTACTCAACCATAAAAAGAAACGAAATTGAGTTATTTATAGTGAGGTGGATGGACCTAGAGTCTGTCATACAGAGTGAAGTAAGTCAGAGAGCAAAAAATAAATACCGTATGCTAACACATATATATGGAATCATAAAAAATGGTTCTGAAGGACCTAGGGGCAGGACAGGAATAAAGACGCAGACGTAGAGAATGGATTTGAGGACATGAGGAGGGGGAAGGGTAAGCTGGGACAAAGTGAGAGAGTGGCATGGACATATACACACTACCAAACGTAAAACTGATAGCTAGTGGGAAGCAGCCACATAGCACAGGGAGATCAGCTCGGTGCTTCGTGACCACCTAGAGGGGTGGGATAGGGAGGGTGGGAGGGAGGGAGACGCAAGAGGGAGGGGATATGGGGATATATGTATATGTATAGCTGATTCACTTTGTTATAAACCAGAAGGTAACACACCATTGTAAAGCAATTATACTACAATAAAGATGTTAAAAATACATAAAGAAGAAAAAATAAAGAACCCTGGCAGCCAATGTGGAAATGTTACCTGGAATCATCATTTCGAGTAGAGCAAAATGCCCCGAAAAGAGAGCCTGCCGGGGCTGAGCCGTGCAGCATCGTTTGAGATCTCTGCACCCAGGAACTCTAAGTGCATCTCAGATGAAGAAGACAGAGCTCCCTGCTTTCACTGGGGTGCTTTCAATAAGGTGCTGACAGCTTGGCTTTTTAAGACAAAGGTGTTTAGTCTCTGTTGGAGGGAGGGTCAAACCATGCAGGAACATTTACAGCAATACAGTACTGTGGATTCGCCAGTCATCTGAGGTGATTTCTCTGGGAAACTCATCTCCCTCTGCATGAAACTAAGCAGCCTCTGAAACAAATGCAAGCCTTTGAAGCCGTCACCCAATCACTTGACCAAACACAGTTTTGAATTTCCGTATGGAATTCAGCTTGAACAGTTTTACCAAAGGTTTTTCTGAGCTGATTATACAGGATTAATCCTGGGTCTTTGATTTGTAGAGCACTAATTTCAGACTTATTTTCAGATGCAGTTGTCTCAGATAATTTCAAAGAACACATTGAACTTCTCCACTTTATAAAAAAAAAAAAATCCATTTCTGCGTGCAATTGTGATCGCCAGGCAGGTCCGCGGGAGAGTCATGAATGTAATGCTGGGTGATTAATTTGAGAATTTTAGTATATTGACTCTCATCTTCTAATTGAAAATCCGGATTATTACTGTGGCTTTTTAAAAAATCTTATTAGTGTCAAACAACTTCCCTCGGAAGCTTTGGCTGTATGGTCTTATTTATGCCATGCAAATGATGTGAATATTTGAGGCAAATCATTTCAGAGGGGAAGAAAATAACCTCACTTTTCTGTCCATTATGTGGACGTGTAAGGCAAAATTATTTTAGATATGAAATGTCTAGATATCACCTTTCCTAAGTGCTTTAGCGTAAAATATTAGTATGAAAGGGTTACCATGGAATATTAGTTGTTATTCAGAAAAAAAGTGACTTTTATGATCCAATATATTTGGGAAACAGTGGGTTAAAAAAAGCCTAACAAGTCTTTTCATTGTAGGAATTCTTTGAGCTTTTAATATGCTAATGTTCACTGCGTTTCTACTGGAGGGGTGTAGAATAGGAAGTGTTTCCCAAACTGACTTGGCCACAGAATATTTTTCCCAGAATAGAATAATCTGGGCTTGTGCCCATCTAGATAACGACATCATTGCCGAGTTCTCTGTGCATATATAGAGAGAGACACAGCTTCAGTATCTACCTGGAGTGGAGATGCTCATTCTCTTTTATCTTGCCACCCTCACGCCCCTTTTCCTCTAGTTGCCCCGCCGGATCAGAGAGTATGTTTTAAATCAAATGTCCCTTTTAGGCAGCTTAGTGAAATTACAATTTGTATTCAGAAATCACGGAGGCTTTATTTTTGAATTCATGATATGGAGGGTGTTCTGAAATCTCACCACCTTGCTTCTGGAAGATTTCTTTTGTGAGAGCCTTTGGTCAGGTTTCTTTTCTTTCTCTCCAGACCACCTGCAGCTAGAAGTTGTCTCCTGGGTGGTTGACTCCAGTGACCCCCATCATCTTCCCTCACTGTGGGGAGAAAAGCTGTCTGAATAGAGAAAGAAACGCTGCAGACTCCCTGAGCGTTCTTAGGAGATAATTTATTGCCATGTTTTATAAAACCAGGGACTGGGATGTGCTTAAGAGCTTTTTATTAGATATTGCCGAGAAAGACAATATGAAAATGCAGTAATGAAGTCACCTCTCAAATCTAAGCGCGCGGATCGTTCACTTCTAACTGTCTTCCCCAGCTGGCTGTCTTCTCTGGGCTGTCTTCCCTCCACCCTCTGTGGGAATGCGTTTTGGGAATGCAAACTTGCATAACCTTAGGTTGAGAAAAAACACAATTAAAAGATCATTTCTTTTTCAATTTGGGGAGGGAGGTTGCATCACACCAAGCCAGAGTCTAAAGGAAAGAATTTCCCATTTTGCCCTGGTTTTCTGTGTGCTACTTGGCTCTAAAAGCACGAGTAACCTAGAGCTGATGTATTCCCTCCCAAACAGTCAAATCATATTTTCAGTGAGGCCAAGAATGTGTCCTTAAGTACTTCCTTGATAACAGATCCCTTATTATGAGGAACATTTACCACGTAGTTAAACTGGGATTATAACCCCCTACACTGGTGTTTCTGGTCTTCTGAGCTACACACTTAAAACAAGATGTTTCTGTGTACACAGTACTCCGTTTAATTATCATTTTTAATTACTTTATTGACATAAACATTAGTTTTGAACACATTTTACAAGAATGAATATAACATACAAGCAATTTATAATTTTCATTATGTCATCTCGTTCGCATTGTGTGAGGCTTGATGGTAGATAATTAGTTGATTGGATATGAAAGCACCCAAAATACTGATGGGTAGCAGAGATGAGCTCTGATTAGCTGGCTCTTTCTGCCTTCACCAATTATATATTGTTCTTTGTATTTATTCCTGATGGCTGCTCAATATTAGTAATATGCAGCTTGTAAAATCTGTCGAGAGAGATGGATCAGTGATAGTATTTTGGCATATATTATAACACCTACTTTATAATATGGAGGAACTCAAATATTGACATTTTTATTTCTGGGATTAACTCTCCGCCTTCAGATTTTCTCATGCGTCCTTATCACTACTGATTTTATGCACGTGTGTCAGACGCATTTTTGTAAATATCGTGTTTCTCAGCAAACTAGTAGGGTTTAATGAAGAAATTCAGCAATGGAAGAATGAGACACACACACACACACACTCAAAATAACAAGGATGAAAATATAAAATGCTGCGAGACGATGGTACAGTACAGTAGTACTGTTTGTAAGACTGTGCCCTCGTTGAGGTTGGAAGTGGCGGGGGGAAGATGATGGCAGTCACACACCTAATCTCGTTAAACTCACTGTCCAAACATCGGAGCTCTTCTTTGTATTATCTTGGTTACTGGACTAGGAAGCGGCCATCTAACTGCCTTTAGTGTTTACAAAATCTGTGGATTGATTACTTATCCACTGAGGTCGCGATCTCAGATTGAAACATCATCTGAGTAACACGTTACTTTTTCATGGGCATTCAAAGGCACACCAGTAAACTTCCAGTCTAGATTCACGGTTATTCTTTGAGGAAATACCAAGCGTAGATGCAGATGCCCAGCTTATCTTGTCAAGTTGTAAAGTTATCATTTTGTAGGGACGCTTCTTACTGCGAGTTGAGCCTTCTCATGCTATCCTTGTATCTGCTGTGTCTGCAGGGAGAAAGGGGACAGGGTGGGAATGATGCTGGAAATCCAGGTGGCCATGTGAGAAGGAATGCATATTTTCAATTACAAAGAGAAGTAGAAATTCAGTTTTCTTCCAAGTCAGAAGATTCTTATGTTTGCCGTTTGCCATAAGATAAAATTCTGCCGGCAAATCATGCCCAGGGTGGATCTGGCCTTGGGGTAGAAGATCCTTATTTTGCTTTTCTTTCACTGAAACTGAGTTCCGATGAAAGGCAAGGCAGAAGCAAACTGAAAAGTATCAAACCAGGGCTCAGAGTTTCGCTGATGCTGCACTGTGTGTCCTTCGTTGAGGTCCAGTGCCCTCCGACCACGTCTTCATCATTTGGTGCGTGGCGATGCGGGACGTTTAACTCAGAGAGGAGCAGGCAGAATACTGATCGAATGTCACTCTGCCAGGTGGCCTACCTTGAAAGGCCCGAGTGGATTGGATGGGTAACCGATATGGTTTTTCAAAAGGATGTCCAACTCCAACTGGTTGGGGATCCAGCTCAGCGACATGAGTCTGTAACTTCTGATTTAGCAATGGAGAACTAGGCATCTCATTGATGGGGTGTAGAGACAACGGGTGTTGCCTCTGGGGAGGTAAGCATTGCTATTTGAGGTGAAGCCCAGTGGTTTGACTTTCCCCCAAATTCCACCAGTACAGCAGTCTGAATGTACTTCTTTTTCACGAACGTGCGTTCCAGTGTCCTAGAAACAGGTATGGATTGATACAGATTAATTTGGAATTGTGCAGCAAATTGCTGCTGGGAGATATATTTCAGAATTACTTCCTAGCCCAGGCTAATGGCGAGAATCAAGTAAGACATAAAAATAGGTTTACATAGATTGTTTCATCAATCAGATAAAGCTTTATGTTACCTACCGTTGGAACTGGACACGTTTTGCAAGCAACATAGGGTTGTTCATGTAATACTTTCATTATTTCCAGCAACAGTAAAACAAAATAGAAACAAGTCCATTGAATTTCGCCACCATTAACTACCATTAAGTGTAATTTTTCCTGACAAGCTCTCTCATCTGATGATGAGTGTAACATTGGGAAGAGTCGCCTGAAAAATTGCATAAACGCTAATGAAATATGCCCTTGTATTTTAAGTGTGCCAAGTTCAGACGTTTAAAATAGAGCAATTTATAATGTGTTAGCAGCCAGAACTCCATCTTGTTTTAAATAAATTTATTTTTCTACTTCTTGTGAGACTCTAACTCTGAGAAGACTCATGACATTTCACTGCACGAGGCGGGTTACAAATTGAATAATGTGAAATAACGTTATTAGAGAACTGAAGAAAATGATATGGCAATAATGCGTTTTACAGTAAAATTTGATAGTCCTCTAAAGATCAGTGAGTACACGTGTTTGTTTACTTTGAAGTGAAAGGACAAAGGCTTCATAATAGAATCCAGAAAAACACCAGAATTAAAGGAATCTTTGCCAGATGAAATGAACAGCTTTCCCAGTCTGCGGTGAACTCAGAAAATATACCATGTTCTTTGCAGCAGGAAGAAATAGCCTAGGTACTGTCCGTGATAACGTGTCATTATAAAGCTACCCTGCGATGAATGAAAGTCCTCTCGTGGCCACACAGAATAAAACAAGCTGCAAGTCACAAGGGTCCTGTCCTGTCCCAAACATTGATTGAAAGGGCACTTTATAAAGGGAGAAAGAAACAGCGGGGCACCTTCATTTGCATGACCAAACGCTAATGATGGAGACGCCTTTATGGACACACTGTGTACACAGAATAGGTTCAATTAAAAAGAAGCTATTTTACACTGGCCTTTACCCCACCAGGATTAAAAAAAAAAAAAAGACAAAACAAAGACCATTTATCTAGGTAACAATACATTGCTTTTAAAAAAATGAGGCAAAAAAAAAAAAAGAGGCAGACTATAGGGTAAGGCAGAAACGTGGGTCTCCCGTGGTTTTATCTTTGCCACTTCTCTTCTTGACCAGGGCATCTCACACCTCACGAAGACTCATCTTTGTCAAAATAAGGTAAATATGAATGACAGTGAGAGTGTACAAGAATATAGTAGCTGACCCTGACTGAGAGGAACAGGATTCGGAACTTCTTATGAGTTTAAAATCAAGCTGCGTTAGCAGGGACCAAAGTGAATCGCTGTCTGATATTTTGGGGCTTGATAAAATGAGTTGGGGGGTTGAGTTCAATGCCTATGGACAGATGTTCCACAGACAAAAAAATGAGGCTCTTAATTGGCACTAATTAGCACCCTTGCTGGCAGGGAAGGATTGACAAGGTTATTTCTATGGCGCCCCCCGCTGACTCCCAGAGCTGTTCTTTCCAGGACAAGGGGAGGGCAATGTAGGTAAACTTATGTTCTTAGCCTTCAAGGAGTATTTGTACCCCTAAACAAAGAGAGGCTTCACATTTCTAAGCTGTCAACTCAGTAAGATTCTTTGCCTAGGATATACATTAGCTTTTATTTTTAATTAAATAAAGTGTAATTAGTAGAAAAACAATACGATAGAGTGACAGGCACTTTTTTGTTGGTTTGTTTGTCCCTGCTTAAAGAAGCAGAAGCAAAAAGAAAAAAAGAAAAAAAAGAGGCTGTATTAAGGATGAGAAAAAGAATCTGAGCACATTCTAGATGTTCACACTAGTATAGAACATAGAAGATGGGAAGTACCACCAGCCTTGTAAGAGGGCTGAAGTATCGCGAGAACGACTCTCCACTGACGGAGAGTCAGTGTGGGAGGAAGGAGCCTGTGACTGTGTTCTAATAAATATTAAGCGAAGCTCTGTGGAAAGATGCTTTACGTTTCTGCAAATGCTCCTCGCTGTATAATTGCAAGCTTGGGAATTATGCAAAAGTAGATATTTTTGCATGTATTCAATTTAGTGCTAATAAGGAACTCAAAGAATGGATTCAAGCCGTTTTTAGTAACACGACAGATTTTTCGTATGCTTGCAGCATGATGGCCTTTCCTGAGAACGTGTGGTAAGGGAGGAACCTTGAAGAAAGTGAGGATGAGCGGGGGAAGACAGCCGAGCAAGGAGCCTGGCTTCAGCCCGAACCCACGGGGAGTTCTTCGTCCCTTAGTCATTGGATGGGGGATTCCCATCCAAGAGCCAGGTGGCTCTGTCTGCCAAGGGCAGTTCTCCGGGGAAGAGCCCATCTGGGGAAGACCCACAGCGGCTAGAGGCACCAGCCTGGTGACAGGAATGTGGGAAGGCTCGAGCCTCAGGCTGGCAGAGCCAGGTAGCCTTCTCCCCACGCAGGGCCTTTCGGTTACTGAGCAACTTTCAGGAGAGCCAGATTGTATCAGCAGAACGAAGTCCATCCCCGACTAACAATTAAAATAGCCTTTCATTATCAGCCAAGTCTGCACATAGATGAGCCCAAGAGTATTTTCTTTCATGTGAACAGTCCTGTTTCAAGTACCAGCTGGCGACCCGGAGGTTATGTGGGGTTCTGATGTGTCCACGTGCTATAGAAACGGAGGAACTGGCAGTCCTGCAGACGATCTCTGCTCTTTCCTCCTGGCCTGTGCCTCGCGTGGCACACCTTGTAGTGCCTCAGGGTGGCACACGAACATCTGACCATCCCAGCCGGAAGGCACTCCGGATGCTGTATAATTACCCCTTGTTCCCCAGGCAAAGCCCTAGAGCCAGGGGCCTCGACTCCTCCCCCGCCCTGTGCCCCTGAAGGCATCTCCTTTCTCACCAAACACCTACCCTGAGTGGAGAAGTAGGTACCGTCAGGCCCAAGCGATGCTCCCAGGTTCCTCTCACTTTCTCACGAGGAACGCCGGGCAGCCCTTCCTCGTCAGCACGCTGTGATGCTGACCCCAGACCTCATTCGATATGTCCCGGTGCCAGCACCCCCGACCACCAGCCCCTGCCAGACCCTTTAAAGCAACCTCGTCCAGAGGCCCCAGGCCCCACTTCCCTCAAGGCCACACCACCCTACAGATTCCAGACATCCCAGCACTGATTTCCCGAGACTGTGGCCTCCGTTACCCTCAAAGGATCTCAATCAGGAGAACGACATGGCCGGAGTCATGCTGTAGAAAGATCGCTGTGGCCCAGACGAGAGGTGCTGAAGGCTTGCAACAAGGTAGCGATCGAGAAGAGTAGACACACCAGAAAAGGATGGTCTGTGGTCCCATCGGGAGGAGTGAGTGATTGATAAGATATGTGAGCTGAGGGATAGAGTAGAAATTTTTAAGTGACTGCCAGCTTTCTTGCTTGGAAATGTGGGCGGATGGTGACACTTATGGAGAAAGGCAAAAACGAAGCACGAGAATGAACTGTTGATCCATGCGACAACACGGGTGAACCTCGGAAACTTTGAGCTAAATGAAAGCGACCAGACACAAAAGTCCACCTATTGTGTGACCCCATTTATATGTATTGTCCAGACTAGGCAAATCTGTAGAGGCAGGGCGTAGGTTAGAGGTTGCCTAGAGGCAACCTGGAG
This sequence comes from Globicephala melas, assembly GCF_963455315.2. Lineage (NCBI taxonomy): Eukaryota > Metazoa > Chordata > Mammalia > Artiodactyla > Delphinidae > Globicephala > Globicephala melas. The sequence continues at coordinate 5,638,211 of NC_083335.1, read as the reverse complement.
GGAGGGATGGAGGGGCTGGCGAGCGGGGGAATGGGGGTGATAGGAAAAGGGTACGGGATTTCCTTTGGGAGTGTTCAAAATATCCCGGAACAAGATAATGGCGGTGGCCGCACAACATCGTGAATGTACTAAAATGCACTGAATAGTACATTTAAAAAGGGTAAATTTTATGTTGTGTATATTTTACCACAATAATAGATGGGTGGGTGGGTAGATGAAACAAACTGAATGAATGAATGAATGAATACTTAAATGAAACAAACCAGGGGGAGGAGCGGGCTAGAGACGATGGGTTCAGTTTCAGCTTTCTTGGACTCAAGGCGTTTGCGGGCCACGGTGGTGGAACTGTCCAGCAGAGAGCTGGATTTGTGAGTCCAGAGCTCAGGAAAATGTCTGGGCTGAAGATGGAAATGTGAGATGCAGGGCAGTGGGTGACGTTCCCCGGCAAGAGCAGAAAAGCAGGCAGCTCAGGAGGAAGTGTGCCACTGCAGGGGGGCGGGCACAGGAGGGGAAGGCGGGCGGGATGGCCGGCTCGGAGCAGCCCAAGCAGCCCCGTGTCTGCAGCCCCGATCGCTCACTCCTGGCTGGGAAACAGTAAGCCCCATTGCTGGTTGTGCCTCCGGCATCAGTGATTATCTTGCGTTCTGTTCTGGGCTTTTCATTTATGTCATGCCCTCTGGCATTTGACCTCTTGTGCTGTGTGACTCACCTCTTATTCTGAGGTCTTCTGCCAAGTGTGTGCCGAAAGGGTGACATTTTAAGCTCTCTAGGGGACAAAAATCATGGCGTAGGAATGCTTTCAGTTCTAAACTACTACTCATTTAAAGAGTTTGAATCTGCCCTCAGATGGCACTGTCAGAAGTCACCGAAAGCAAAATTCAGCCTTACAACTGGCAAGAATAGAAGCGAAATCAGTGCGGCTTACCGAGCAAAGTAACAATCAATACCCTTACTTCAGTAGAAGACGGCCTCCTAAACAGGGTGAAGAGTTACCTGGAGTTTGGTTAAATTTTAGCTTTGGAGACGCTCTGTCAACTCAAGAGGCTCAGATGACCCAAGTTTCACTTATCTTCCACTTGAGAAAATTGGTCACGGGATTTCCCTCCCTTCCCCACTCACCTTGGTTGCTACTTTCTCTTGGCAAACATGTTTGTGTCACGCCCGCCCAACTGCTTCCTTCCCCATGTCATTAGACGGTGAGGCGAGTACATGAAGACACAGCTATTTGGGGTATGAATGCATTGCCCTCAATGCACGTATTTGGGGGCCCTGGGAACTGGGGTATAATCCTGTATTCGTTTGCTGGGGCTGCCGTAACAAAGTCGCACAGACTGGGGGGCTGCAACCACAGAAATGCATTGTCCCCCAGTTCTGGAGGCTAGAAGCCCCAGATCAATGTGTGGGCAGAGTTGGTTCCTTCTGAGGGCTATGAGGGAAGGATACGTTCCAGGCCTCTCTCCTGGGCTTGTAGACGGCCGTCTTATCCTTATATCTCTTCATATCACCTTCCATCTACAGGTGTCTCTGTGTCCAAATTTCCTCTTCTTGTAAGGACACCAGTCATGTCAGATGAGGGTCCACCTTCATGACCTCACTCTAATTTGATTACTTCTGTAAAGACCCTGTCTCCAAACAAGGTCACATTCAGAGGTACTGGTAGTTAGGACTTCAACATATGAACTTGGGGTGGGGGGAACCCAGTTCAATGCATAACCAGCCTGTTTCCTGAATTTGCCTTTTGTGAATGGCAGCAGTTCTCACGACCTTTGTTAAATGGGCTCCTTCAGATGGCAGGACGTAGCGATGGGCTGCTGGGTTCTGTCCCATCCCAGCCAGTGGGAAGCCCCGGGAGCGTGAAATCTGCCCGCTCCCCCCCCTCCACCGCAGGAAAGCCACCTCTGGGCTCCCTTCTCTTCCACCCTCTCAGAATGACACGGGTTTAGGGAGCTGACGCAGGCCGCATCTGCAAGCAGTAATTTCCAGATAACATTGTTACTGCAATTACCAAGTTAAGAAAAGGCTGCTCAGCCCGCTACTGGGGCAATATAGAAAGTAATGGAAAAAACAAACAGATTTACTTTTTCCTGTGGAGACAGAGCCTTCAGAGGAAGCAGCCCTCACCTTCTTAGCCAGCGATCTGGACCACTGGTTTTGCCGGCGTCCTGAACCAAACCCAGCCCCTGACTGGCCTGTTTCCCTGTGGCTGTCCCATCTTTGGCTCTGCGGCGGGAGTCTGTCAAGAGAACCCACTGGAGACCCAGAGGCAGATGAAGCTGTTGTCCCACATTCTCTCTCCATTAAATCACCCTTTTCTTTCCAGGGAAGGTGGCTATTGTGAGGCTGTCAGAGTGAGGCAAGTGAAATGGGCCCGAGTGAAGGTGCCTATTAACAGTAGCAGCTATCTCTGTCAGAGGCAAGCTCCGCAGCCAGTGACAAGGCAATTTGGCCCTGATAGGTGGGCGATTAAAAAGGCAAAAGGCAAGAAGAATGAGAGGGGAGAACCCCTATTACCTCGTGGCCCCCAAACCGAGGGGGCAGCCAAAGACTCCACATATGGACAGAGCCCCCGCTTAGGGCGGCGGACGAGGGGGCGGGGCATCTTCCCGGAAGCAGCCCTGGATGTTTTCCTTGGCCAGGTCCGGGGTTGCAAGAGTTGGGGGTGATGCAAGAGGATGGCGGAGATGGCAGCAAGGTCTGGGTCGGGTTCAAGGTCTGGGTCAAGTTCTGAAAGTCGATGATTGGAAACAGAGTGTTACCGGTGGTGTGTGTGTGTGTGTGTGTGTGTGTGTGTGTGTGTGTGTGTGTGTGTGTGTGTGTGTGTGTGTGTGTGTGTGTGTGTGTGTGTGTGTGTGTGTGTGTGTGTGTGTGTGTGTGTGTGCGTGTGCCGGGGACTCCCTCTGCGTGAACAGGAGCTGTGTGGACATATTTTACAGATGGGGAAGTTAGACCATAGACAAGCGGAAGAGGATTAAAGGCAAATTATCTCTCAGCTCAAGGGAGCTCCGGGTTAAATTGGCTTTGTGATCTAACATTTGCATGAGTGTAGGAGCCGCACCACCAGCGCTGGGCCCTGTTAGGAGCCCGGCTACCTAATCCCACATGTCAGCATCTGGAAAACGCATTAGGTATCAGAGCCCTGGACCTGGAGAGGCCTCCACAGAGGAGAAACCGCCGCAGTCCTGGGCAGACTGCACAGAAGCCCAGCAAGAACTAACACCTTTTCCCCACCTCGAAATACGGAAAAGGAGTTTCACAGCCCCATTTCCCCTGTACTTAACGAATTGCTGTATACAGTGATCAGTTGAGGACTGATTCTGCATCCTCACCTCGCTAGAATGTGAGCCTCCCGCCATCGGTCCTGATTTCCGCTCAGATCAACTCATCCAGACTGTCAGGCCACATTATACACGTGCCGGCCCATGGGTTCATTGAGGGGGGCAGGTGATTTGTCCTGTTGAGAGGGACCTCTGTGCAGATGGATTCCTTTCGTTACTAGCCTCAGGTTTGGAAATTCTGAAGTCAAAGAGGGATAGAGCATGTTTGCTAAAGGTTTCTGGGCTTGGTCCCCGCCCCATCCAGACAGCTGTCTCTTTAATGTGATGCTTTGTCTCTCCTGGAAAACACAAAGCCCTTTTCCCCGGTGAAGCTTCTGCTGGCTGTTTCAATTGCAGTTTTAACACAGGAAAAATGGAAGGAGAAAGGGATTATGTGGGGGGAAAATAGCCCTTTTTCTCATGGCGGTTTTCTCCATAGATGCGAGTGGAAATGCGTCTAAGACCTCCCATCAATCTCTATCAAGCAGGGCAGTGAGTGGAGTGGTTAGGGACGTGGGCTTTGGCACCAGGCAGGTGCTGGGGGCTGTCATCCCAGCTCTCCGTTCCCCCACTTGCCCAGCCGTGTGACTTTTTTTTTTTTTTTTTCAAAGGCAACAAAAAATTTTATTCTTCAATAATATTTTTAATCAGTGGTGGAATTTAGATGGTAGAAAAACCAATTTCAAACCATGCAGTTCACAGCAGAGCATTGTGCAGCAATTTTTTTTTTTTTTTTTAACATCTTTATTGGGGTACAATTGCTTTACAATGGTGTGTTAGTTTCTGCTTTATAACAAAGTGAATCAGTCATACATAAACCTATGTTCCCATATGTCTTCCCTGTTGCGTCTCCCTCCCTCCCACCCTCCCCATCCCACCCCTCCAGGCTGTCACAAAGCACCGAGCCAATATCCCTGTGCCATGCGGCTGCTTCCCACTAGCTATCTACCTTACTGCGTTTGTTAGTGTGTATATGCCCATGACTCTCTCTCGCCCTGTCACAGCTCACCCTTCCCCCTCCCCATAACCTCAAGTCCGTTCTCTAAGAGGTCTGCGTCTTTATTCCTGCTTTACCCCTAGGTTCTTCATGACATTTTTTTCTTAAATTCCATATATATGTGTTAGCATACGGTATTTGTCTTTTTCTTTCTGACTTACTTCACTCTGTATGACAGACTCTAGGTCTATCCACCTCATTACAAATAGCTCAATTTCGTTTCTTTTTATGGCTGAGTAATATTCCATTGTATATATGTGCCACATCTTCTTTATCCATTCATCCGATGACAGGCACTTAGGTTGTTTCCATCTCCGGGCTATTGTAAATAGAGCTGCAATGAACATTTTGGTACATGACTCTTTTTGAATTTTGGTTTTCTCAGGGTATATGCCCAGTAGTGGGATTGCTGGGTCATATGGTAGTTCTATTTGTAGTTTTTTAAGGAACCTCCATACTGTTCTCCATAGTGGCTGAACCAATTCACATTCCCACCAGCAGTGCAAGAGTGTTCCCTTTTCTCCACACCCTCTCCAGCATTTATTGTTTCTAGATTTTTTGATGATGGCCATTCTGACTGGTGTGAGATGATATCTCATTGTAGTTTTGATTTGCATTTCTCTAATGATTAATGATGTTGAGCATTCTTTCATGTGTTTGTTGGCAGTCTGTATATCTTCTTTGGAGAAATGTCTATTTAGGTCTTCTGCCCATTTTTGGATTGGGTTGTTTGTTTTCTTGTTATTGAGCTGCATGAGCTGCTTGTAAATTTTGGAGATTAATCCTTTGTCGGTTGCTTCATTTGCAAATATTTTCTCCCATTCTGAGGGTTGTCTTTTGGTCTTGTTTACGGTTTCCTTTGCTGTGCAAAAGCTTTGAAGTTTCATTAGGTCCCATTTGTTTATTTTTGTTTTTATTTCCATTACTCTAGGAGGTGGGTCAGAAAGGATCTTGCTTTGATTTATGTCATAGAGTGTTCTGCCTATGTTTTCCTCTAAGAGTTTGATAGTTTCTGGCCTTACATTTAGGTCTTTAATCCATTTTGAGCTTATTTTTGTGTATGGTGTTAGGGAGTGATCTAATCTCATACTTTTACATGTACCTGTCCAGTTTTCCCAGCACCACTTATTGAAGAGGCTGTCCTTTCTCCATTGTACATTACTGCCACCTTTATCAAAGATAAGGTGTCCATATGTGCATGGGTTTATCTCTGGGCTTTCTATCTTGTTCCATTGATCTATCTTTCTGTTTTTGTGCCAGTACCATACCGTCTTGATGACTGTAGCTTTGTAGTATAGTCTGAAGTCAGGGAGCCTGATTCCTCCAGTTCCTTCTTTCGTTCTCAAGATTGCTTTGGCTATTCGGGGTCTTTTGTGTTTCCATACAAATTGTGAAAGTTTTTGTTCTAGTTCTGTGAAAAATGCCAGTGGTAGTTTGATAGGGATTGCATTGAATCTGTAGATTGCTTTGGGTAGTAGAGTCATTTTCACAATGTTGATTCTTCCAATCCAAGAACATGGCATATCTCTCCATCTATTTATATCATCTTTAATTTCTTTCATCAGTGTCTTATAATTTTCTGCATACAGGTCTTTTGTCTCCTTAGGTAGGTTTATTCCTAGATATTTTATTCTTTTTGTTGCAATGGTAAATGGGAGTGTTTTCTTGATTTCACTTTCAGATTTTTCATCACTAGTATATAGGAATGCCAGAGATTTCTGTGCATTAATTTTGTATCCTGCCACTTTACCAAATTCATTGATTAGCTCTAGTAGTTTTCTGGTAGCATCTTTAGGGTTCTCTATGTATAGGATCATGTCATCTGCAAACAGTGACAGCTTTACTTCTTCTTTTCCAATTTGGATTCCTTTTATTTCCTTTTCTTCTCTGATTGCTGTGGCTAAAACTTCCAAAACAATGTTGAATAATAGTGGTGAGAGTGGGCAACCTTGTCTTGTTCCTGATCTTAGTGGAAATGCTTTCAGTTTTTCACCATTGAGGACGATGTTGGCTGTGGGCTTGTCATATATGGCCTTTATTATGTTGAGGAAAGTTCCCTCTATGCCTACTTTCTGCAGGGTTTTTATCATAAATGGGTGTTGAATTTTGTCAAAAGCTTTCTCTGCATCTGTTGAGATGATCATATGGTTTTTCTCCTTCAATTTGTTAATATGGTTTATCACATTGATAGATTTGCGTATATTGAAGAATCCTTGCATTCCTGGAATAAACCCCACTTGATCATGGTGTATGATCCTTTTAATGTGCTGTTGGATTCTGTTTGCTAGTATTTTGTTGAGGAGTTTTGCATCTATGTTCATCAGTGATATTGGCCTGTAGTTTTCTTTCTTTGTGACATCCTTGTCTGGTTTTGGTATCAAGGTGATGGTGGCCTCGTAGAAGGAGTTAGGGAGTGGTCCTCCCTCTGCTATATTTTGGAAGAGTTTGAGAAGGATAGGTGTTAGCTCTTCTCTAAATGTTTGATAGAATTCGCCTGTGAAGCCATCTGGTCCTGGGCTTTTTTTTGTTGGAAGATTTTTAATCACAGTTTCAATTTCAGTGCTTGTGATTGGTCTGTTCATATTTTCTATTTCTTCCTGATTCAGTCTTGGCAGGTTGTGCATTTCTAAGAATTTGTCCATTTCTTCCAGATTGTCCATTTTATTGGCATAGAGTTGCTTGTAGTAATCTCTCATGATCTCTTTTATCTCTGCAGTGTCAGTTGTTACCTCTCCTTTTTCATTTCTAATTCTATTGATTTGAGTCTTCTCCCTTTTTTTCTTGATGAGTCTGGCTAGTGGTTTATCTATTTTGTTTATCTTCTCAAAGAACCAGCTTTTAGTTTTATTGATCTTTGCTATTGTTTCCTTCATTTCTTTTTCATTTATTTCTGATCTGATTTTTATGATTTCTTTCCTTCTGCTAGCTTTGGGGTTTTTTTGTTCTTCTTTCTCTAATTGCTTGAGGTGCAAGGTTAGGTTGTTTATTCGAGATGTTTCCTGCTTCTTAAGGTGGGCTTGTATTGCTATAAACTTCCCCCTTAGAACTGCTTTTGCTGCATCCCACAGGTTTTGGGTCGTTGTGTCTCCATTGTCATTTGTTTCTAGGTATTTTTTGATTTCCTCTTTGATTTCTTCAGTGATCTCTTCATTATTAAGTAGTGTATTGTTTAGCCTCCATGTGTTTGTATTTTTTACAGATCTTTTCCTGTAATTGATATCTAGTCTCATGGCGTTGTGGTCAGAAAAGATACTTGATACAATTTCAATTTTCTTAAATTTACCAAGGCTTGATTTGTGACCTAAGATATGATCTATCCTGGAGAATGTTCCATGAGCACTTGAGAAAAATGTGTATTCTGTTGTTTTTGGATGGAGTGTCCTATAAATATCAATTAAGTCCATCTTGTTTAATGTATCATTTAAAGCTTGTGTTTCCTTATTTATTTTCATTTTGGATGATCTGTCCATGGGTGAAAGTGGGGTGTTTAAGTCCCCTACTATGAATGTGTTACTGTCGATTTCCCCTTTTATGGCTGTTAGTATTTGCCTTATGTACTGAGGTGCTCCTATGTTGGGTGCATAAATATTTACAATTGTTATATCTTCTTCTTGGATTGATCCCTTGATCATTATGTAGTGTCCTTCTTTGTCTCTTTTAATAGTCCTTATTTTAAAGTCTATTTTGTCTGATATGAGAATTGCTACTCCAGCTTTCTTTTGGCTTCCATTTGCATGGAATATCTTTTTCCATCCCCTTACTTTCAGTCTGTATGTGTCTCTAGGTCTGAAGTGGGTCTCTTGTAGACAGCATATATAAGGGTCTTGTTTTTGTATCCATTCAGCTAATCTGTGTCTTTTGGTGGGAGCATTTAGTCCATTTACATTTAAGGTAATTATCGATATGTATGTTCCTATTCCCATTTTCTAAATTGTTTTGGGTTCGTTATTATAGGTCTTTTCCTTCTCTTGTGTTTCTTGCCTAGAGAAGATCCTTTAGCATTTGTTGTAAAGCTGGTTTGGTGGTGCTGAACTCTCTCAGCTTTTGCTTGTCTGTAAAGGTTTTAATTTCTCCATCAAATCTGAATGAGATCCTTGCTGGGTAGAGAAGTCTTGGCTGCATGTTTTTCTCCTTCATCACTTTCAGTATGTCCTGCCACTCCCTTCTGGCTTGTAGGGTTTCTGCTGAGAGATCAGCTGTTAACCTTATGGGGATTCCCTTATGTGTTATTTGTTGTTTTTCCCTTGCTGCTTTTAATATGCTTTCTTTGTATTTAATTTTTGACAGTTTGATTAATATGTGTCTTGGCGTATTTCTCCTTGTATTTATCTTGTATGGGACTCTCTGTGCTTCCTGGACTTGATTAACTATTTCCTTTCCCATATTAGGGAAGTTTTCAACTATAATCTCTTCAAATATTTTCTCAGTCCCTTTCTTTTTCTCTTCTTCTTCTGGAACCCCTATAATTCGAATGTTGGTGCGTTTAATGTTGTCCCAGAGGTCTCTGAGACTGTCCTCAGTTCTTTTCATTCTTTTTTCTTTATTCTGCTCTGCAGTAGTTATTTCCACTATTTTATCTTCCAGGTCACTTATCCGTTCTTCTGCCTCAGTTATTCTGCTATTGATCCCATCTAGAGTACTTTTAATTTCATTTATTGTGTTGTTCATCGTTGCTTGTTTCATCTTTAGTTCTTCTAGGTCCTTGTTAACTGATTCTTGCATTTTGTCCAATCTATTGTCCATTCTATCTCCAAGATTTCGGATCAACCTTACTATCATTATTCTGAATTCTCTTTCAGGTAGACTGCCTATTTCCTCTTCATTTGTTAGGTCTGGTGCATTTTTATCTTGCTCCTTTATCTGCTGTGTGTTTTTCTGTCTTCTCATTTTGCTTATCTTACTGTGTTTGGGGTCTCCTTTTTGCAGGCTGCAGGTTTGTGGTTCCTCCTGTTTTTGATGTCTGTCTCTAGTGGCTAAGGTTGGTTCAGTGGGTTGTGTAGGCTTCCTGGTGGAGGGGGCTAGTGCCTGTGTTGTGGTGGATGAGGCTGGATCTTGTCTCTCTAGTGGTCAGGTTCACGTCTGGTGGTGTGTTTGGGGGTGTCTGTGGCCTTATTATGATTTTAGGCAGCCTCTCTGCTAATGGGTGGGGTTGTGTTCCTGTTTTGCTAGTTGTTTGGCATAGGTTTTCCAGCACTGTGGCTTGCTGGTCGTTGAGTGAAGCTGGGTGCTGGTGTTAAGATGGAGGTCTCTGGGAGATTTTCGCTGTTTGATATTATGTGGAGCTGGGAGGTCTCTTGTTGATCAGTGTCCTGAAGTTGGCTCTCCTACCTCAGAGGCAGAGCCCTGCCTCCTGGCTGGAGCACCAAAAGCTTTTCATCCACAGGCTCAGGATAAAAGGGAGAAAAAGTAGAGGGAATTAGTAGAAGTATGAGGAAAGAAAGAAGGAAAGGAGGGTAGGAAGGAAGGAAGAAAGAAAGAAAGAAGCAAAGAAGGAAAGAAGGCAAGAAGGAAAGAAGGGAGGGAGGGAGGGAGGAGGGAAGGAAGGAGGGAAAGAAGGAAAAAAGACAGAAAGAAAGAAGATACAGTAAAAATAAAATACAGTATAATAAAGTTATTGAATTAAAAACTTCTTATTTAGAAAAAAAAAAAAAAAAAGGGACGGAAAGAACCTAGGACAAATGTTGGCAGCAAAGCTATACAGACAAAATCTTACACAGAAGCATACACATACACCCTCACTAAAAGAGGTAAATGGGGAAAAATCCTAAATCTTGCTGTCAGAGACCACCTCCTCAATTTGGGATGATTCGTTGTCTAAAGGAGGGAAGGAAGGATGGAAAGAAAGAAAGAAAGAACGAAGGTAAAGTATAATAAGGTTATTAAAATTAATTATTAAGAAAAAAATTAAAAAAAAACATGGACGGATAGAACCCTAGGACAAATGGTGGAAGCAAGACTATACAGACAAGATCTCACACAGAAGCATACACATACACGTTCGCAAAAAGAGGAAAGGGGAAAAAATCATAGATCTTGCTCCTAAAGTCCACTTCCTCAATTTGGGATGATTGGTTGTCTATTCAGGTATTCCACAGATGCAGGGTACATCAAGTTGATTGTGGAGCTTTAATCCGCTGCTTCTGAGGCTGCTGGGAGGGATTTCCCTTTCTCTTCTTTGTTCTCACAGCTCCCAGGGCTAAGCTTTGGATTTGGCCCTGCCACTGCGTGTAGATCGCTGGAGGGCGTCTGTTTTTTGCTCAGACAGGATGGGGTTAAAAGAGCCGCTGATTGGGGGCTCTGGCGCACTCAGGCCGGCGGGGACGGAGGGGCACAGAGTGCGGGGCGGGCCTGCGGTGGCAAAGGCCGGCGTGACTTTGCACCAGCCTGAGGCGCGCTGTGCGCTCTCCCGGGGAAGTTGTCCCTGGATCCCGGGAACCCGGCAGTGGCGGGCTGCACAGCCTCCGCGGAAGAGGGGTGTGGAGAGTGACCTGTGCTCGCACACAGGCCCCTCGGTGGCGGCAGCAGCAGCCTTAACGTCTCCCGCCCGCCTCTGGGGTCCGCGCTTTTAGCCGCGGCTTGCGCCCGTCTCTGGATTCCGCGCTTTCAGCCGCGGCTCGCGCCCGTCTCTGGATTCCGCGCTTTCAGCCGCGGCTCGCGCCCGTCTCTGGATTCCGCGCTTTCAGCCGCGGCTCGCGCCCGTCTCTGGATTCCGCGCTTTCAGCCGCGGCTCGCGCCCGTCTCTGGATTCCGCGCTTTCAGCCGCGGCTCGCGCCCGTCTCTGGGGTCCGCGCTTTCAGCCGCGGCTCGCGCCCGTCTCTGGGGTTCGCGCTTTTAGCCGCGGCTCGCGCCCGTCTCTGGAGTTCCTTTAAGCAGCGTTCTTAAACCCCTCTCCTCACGCCCCAGGAAACAAAGAGGGAAGAAAAAGTCTCCTGCCTCTTCTGCAGGTGCAGGCTTTTCCCCGGACTCCCTCCCGGCTAGCTGTGGTGCACTAACCCCTTCAGGCTATGTTCAAGCCGCCAACCCCAGTCCTCTCCCTGCGCTCCGGCCTCAGCTCTCAGCCCCGCCCGCCCCGGCGGGTGAGCAGACAAGCCTCTCGGGCTGGTGAGTGCCGGTCGGCACCGATCCTCTGTGCGGGAATCTCCCCGCTTTGCCCTCCGCACCCGTTGCTGTGCACTCCGCAGCTTCGAAGCTCCCCCCTCCGCCTCCCGCAGTCTCCGCCCTCGAAGGGGCTTCCTAGAGTGTGGAAACTTTTCCTCCTTTACAGCTCCCTCCCACTGGTGCAGGTGCCGTCCCTATTCTTTTGTCTCTGTTTTTTCTTTTGCCCTACCCAGGTACGTGGGGAGTTTCTTGCCTTTTGGGAGGTCTGAGGTCTTCTGCCAGCCTTCAGTAGGTGTTCTGTAGGAGTTGTTCCACGTGTAGATGTATTTCTGGTGTATCTGTGGGGAGGAAGGTGATCTCCGCGTCTTACTCTTCCGCCATCTTCCTCTGCTCCGTGTGACTTTTTAAAAATAATAGCTTTATTGAGATTCAGGTACCATAAAATTCACATTCTAGTGTACAATTCAGTGGTCTGTGGTGGTCACAGAGTTGTGCAACCATCACCACTCTCTGATTCCAGGACGTGTTCATCACCCCACAAAGACCTTGTGCCATGAGCAGTCATTCCTCACTCCCCCTCCCCCCAGCCCTGGGCAACTAGTAATCTACTTTCTCTCTCTAGGGATTTGCCTATTACGTACATTTCATATAAATGGACTCATTCAATATGTGGTCTTTTGTGTCTGGCTGCTTCTTGCACTCAGCACAGTGTTTTCAAGGTTCCTCCATGCCGTAGCCTGTACCAGTACTTTGTTCCTTTTTATGGCTGAATAGTATTCCATTCTCTGGCTAGACCACATCCTGTTTGTCCATTCATCACTTTATGGGCATTTCAGTTGTTTTCACTTTATGTCTGTTTCCTGATGGCTAATGATGTTGAGCATCTTTTCGTCTGTATGGTGGCCATTTGTATATCTTCCCTGGAGAAACGTCCATCCAGATCCTTTGCCCATTCTTTAATTGCGTTACCTGTCATTTTATGGTTTAGTTTCCTGGCTTCTTTATATATTCTGGTTACTAGACTCTTGTCAGATATATGACCCACAACTATTTTCTCCTATTCTGTGGAGACTTTTCTTAACTTTCCTGAGTTTCCTTGCCTAAAAACAGAGCATACAAGTGCAGCCTCCCAGATTTCTTGGAAAGAGCCAACGAAGTGATCCATGGGCACACGTGGCAAAGTGAATGTCTGGCACACTCTGAGCTTACCTGAATAAGTCTTGTGATCACGAGCTACGGTCGGCCAACTTAGATTCATCGTGAAACAGAGGCAAGGTGGGAGCCCTGGAGGCATCAGTTCACATCTGATGGGTGTAAACTGGGTGATGTTCAAAGAGCTTTGAATCGACTAACATGTTATTCCTCGAATGATTGGAGCTGTTTTATTTCGGTTGATTATACTTTTGTTCTGAATACACTTTAAAGTTTTAGAAATTAGCTGATAACTCCCGGCCGGTATTAAGATCTGCCACTCTCCATATATCTACATGTATACCTCTCTGTTTGTCTCTCTATCTAGACAGCTAGTTACCCATCTATCACGCATGTGAGTCTGTGAATAACAGGATAGAAATAGCCTAGTGTTGAGGCAAGTATTCAGAATTGGCGCTTTCTTACCTAAAGCCACATCATGAAAGACTAGATCTCCAATTTCTTAAGATGTGTACCTACTATATGTAAAACCTACTGATGGCTCTCTGTTGCGGCTGAAACTGCTTTCTTCAGCAAGAGAGCTGGTGATTTCATCTGCAGGAATTCTCTTAATGCTGCTTCTGAACGCATTGGTATAAGAACCAGGATCCAATTTGTCCTAATACTGGGAATAATAGAAGCGGTAACGTTTATTAAGCACTCACAACCTTTTCACATTACTCTTCACAAAATCCGTGCAAAGTAGATATCAGGGGCTTGTTTTCGAGACCAAATTATGGAGGCTCAGAGAGGTCAATCAGTTTGCCTACATCTGCACAGCTAGTTAATGCAAGAGCCCGGTCTGGACCCCTAGTCCGTGCAACTCCCAAATCTTTGCTCTTGCCTTTATATAGTGTCACCCTCTTAGGAGATTAGATTTACCAGCGTTCTTAATCATTAGGCACCTGGGTTATTTCTGTGTTTCAGAATCAGAAGGTCAATCCCTCCTAAATCCATTGATAAGTGGTAGGACATAATGATTTGGATCTGTATGCCACTCACTTATCTTGAAAATCTTCCCATCTCAGAAATTCAGCTCTTCTTATGGAGACAGTGACAGTGCTAAGATGATGGCCTTACATGGATTCATCAGGGTCCCAGTGTTAAGAAACACCCACGCTGTGTTGGTGAGCCACAGAGAATTCATTTGCACCAAGTTGAAGTTTGGAGAGAGATGGCCAAAATGATTCAACATGGCTGGCTTTCCGCATCAATGTGATTATGCCATGTGCTGTAATTTATAGTGTAAACAAGTTTTCTGCAAAAGCTAAATATATCATGCAACTAATTTAACATGCACAGAAGGAGCCGTTAAATGATTTCAGTCCCATTACTCAAAATGTTCAGAAAATTCCTCTGTATTAGAGCCAGTGCAGGATTGGCTCTGCAGCCAAATGCATCAACATAAATGTTGAATTCCTGGGGGAAATGCTTGCCTCATACTGTTACTTAGAGAAATAGACGCCCAGACATTGTGGAGCCCCTTCTAAAACAATTCTCATTTTGTTAAAGCAATAGGATCACATTTTCGATCGTGTTACCCAGCATCTCTGCATTTAGGAAGCTTGTCGGCAGATACGAATGCCAATAAAATGGGGATGTGTTTTTAAATGATGAATACTTTATGAAATGTGGAAGTGGAAACTGAGGGTTTTCACGTGACTTTCTAATTTTGTCTTTACCTACATGGAAAGAATTCCTCGTGGAAGCCATATGTGATGCCTCAAAACTGTTTAAATTGGAGTAATTATCAGAACAAATGGTGTCATTGGATGATATTAGTCTGTTTGTGTTCCTTTTGCCTACCCGGTGAATCAATATTAATACAGATTTTTAGAAACACTTGAAGCAGTCATCTGCAATCCCATTTTTGTTTTAAAATACGTGTTTAAAAATTGATTAAACCTTTTTACCTACTAAAACGTACCTTTAGATTGACAGTTTCCATTATACAGTCCTTACCCAGAAAGGAGGTATCCTTCTCTACCTAGTTTTGAAAGCTCTGAATCAGGAATAGGTGTGAAATTTCATCTGGTGTGTGTTTGGCGTCTGTTGAGATGATCATATGTTTTTTATCATTTTATTTGTTGATGACGTGATGTAGCGTACAAATAGACATCTTGATATCAAACTGTTTATGCACTCCTGGAATCTGGTAGGTTAATATTTTATGATCTGCGGTTCAGTGGTATTTTATGTAGATTTGAATTTTACAGATTTGAAAAAGTGGATATAATAATATTAATAGACTCTCTCTGTACTCAAAAAATTGATCTACTTCTACCTCTGACATGCAAAAGCTATTTGTGGCCGGGGTACAGTTCTTTTCCTTCCTGCAACTTTTGCTTTAATGTGAGAACACACTTCTCTAATTTTACTTGTTTCCGCATAAAAGTGACATCTGATGTGTTCGGGATAATCCAGGCTGAACTATCTTGGTCCAAGAATCACAATAAATGATAAAGATGGGGGTGATTCCTGTGTGTTAGGGTTCTCTCATTTAATAGTTAGAACAATCCTATATGGTGACGCTGTTAGGATCCCCCTTTCACCAAGGGGCTCACGGAAGTTCAACGGATTTGATCCAAGGTGACACAGCTAGTGGGGGTTTGAACCTGGGCCTCTCTGACTACAGAGCAGCCTCAGGCTCTACAACGAGCCCTGCCCTGTGCTGAGAAGCCACATGCTACTCAGCTGGCTGTGCAAAGAGGCAAGTCACTGGTCTCCAAGGATTCTGAATACTGGCTAGTTCTTGAAGGTGTGCGTCCTTGGACTGGAGCTATGGCTAGCTGAGCCCACATTCGTCACTCCTAGCAGAGAAGCGAGTGCAATAGCTATTGTTCTGCTTCTGGTAGTGAAGCTTCTTCCTAGCCTTTGTTAGAACTTCAACGTAGGCAGCACGTTTGACGTGAAACCTTAGTAAATGAGTGTGTTCAGCATGGTCCCAGATCTGAAAAGCAGGTCCCCTAAGGAGTAGTGAGCCACTGACTAGGATGTCTGGCAGTGTAGGGAAACAGCTCTGCTGTGGCGCTATGGACACCCCGCAGGTATTCCAATAGGCCACATAGGACGAGGCTTGAGCCACAGATAATCTGAGTGTTGGCAGAACACCTAGCGATCGTCCCAGGACAGGAGGGCACAAGAAGACCTTGAGGGTGTACTCCAAGGCCGTCTCCCACCCACCCCCCATCTCCTCTGGGAGCCTGTGATGACACAATTGCCTCCTAGGTTTTGATGAGGTATGGAACATTCTGTCCCACTCCCTCGCCTGTAAACCCTCTTAACGGAAGTCTAGAGTGGGCTCCTCGATCACAGAATATCGTACAGCTCGCTCTGCCGTCATCAGGTCCCGCTGGTTTTAGTGGTGTCCTTTCTGGTGTGTGGGACAAGGACCGCAGAGCTGGCGCACCTTCCTTACTTTCGTTATGTAAGTACGCAACTGCCTGACTCGAAGAGCGACTGGCTGGATCTTTGCCAGTCAGATCACTCAGGCCTCACCCTGTCTTGTATGCGTGTGCATGACAGGTGCTCACCTATGCTCACCTGATGGGATGCTCACGGGGGCCCTGGGCTCCGTGTGCCCCAAGAAAGTCCAGCTGTAGGATTTTATAGGGTTGAAACACTGTCAGTATGGGTTATAAGACAGTCTGCCTCCTTTTACCCTAAACAAAAGTGAGTGTGTATGTGTGTGTGTGTGTGTTGGGAGAGGGTGTCCTTTAGATGAAACAGAAAGAGCTGAGCCTATAAACCAGGTGGGATTTTCATAAACAACTGGGCAACATTGCTGTCAAGATTTTAGATGGGCCTAAATTGTCAGGTTTGACTATTGTGCTTAAACAATGTGAAAGAAAATGTGAATTCTTTATGCGTCGGCCTCCAGGAAATCCCATCTGCTGTGTCAATTCAGGTAAACATCCCTCCTCGACAACCTTTCTCTAGAAAGGGGTTTGAGAAACAGTTTAATGCACTCCAAGCTAAAGTGCTGTGTTATCAGCGGCTGAGCATTTGCAGTGCCTCAGATATCACTAAGAATTGGTCCCAGCTCCCATCGAGTTTAATGGAAGACACAGGGGCTGGCAACAGGCACGGGTTGTAGGGTGCTTAATAGCAACTTAATATTTCAGTTGTTTTGAAGAGTTTCCTTAGATGGAGATTAATGGACCAGCTTGATAAAGGAGTTCTTTACTTAATCCTTTACCAATTAGAAGCTGATGTGGAGAGACAAGTAATGAAGTACCCCGTGTGATTGGGAGGTACTTGGGAGGAACCACAGGGGTTTCTAGTCTCTAATCAGCCGTGGTCGCTCTAAGGAGCCTTCGTGGAACGAAATCTGCCTCGCTTCATCAGTGGGGAATGGAACTTGCGAGATGTGTCTTCAGAAAGAAAGGTTGAGTACGAGAGACACTCCTTCTGCCCTGGTAGCCAAGGTCCTAGTGTAGGTAGCCAAGCCGTGGGACAAGGAGGGGACGCTCATCAAGAGAGAGGGCCAGCCCAGTGTGAGGGAGTGTGTGTGTGCCTTGGAGATGGGCAGAGTTCGTGACATACGTTCAGTGCCCTCAGAGTGGCTGGAAAGACAGTGGACGAGAGGATCGTCCGTCAGTGTCCCAGTTCCATTGATTCTAATGCCAGCATGTCTGTAGAACCTGGTCCCTTCTCTCCCCCAACCTGACTGTCAGTGCCCTGGCCCAGGCCACCAGGCACTGGTTCCTGGCACTGGTTCTCTGTTCCCTGGACTATGACAATGGTGGTCCAACAGGTGTCCGTGCTACCTCCTTCTTCCCGTCGATCTAGGTTCCTTGCTCTCAGAGATCTCTGCCTCTGGCTCTCCACGTCCCTCCTCTGCTTAAAAACCGTGGTCCTTTCCCCTCCCCGTCATTCTTTAGAGCAAAGGCAAGGTCCGGTCTCACCCCAACTACCTCCTTAGACTCGGGCCTGTTCGCTAGTGCCGACGTGTAGTATATTCCAGCTAGACCAAGCACCCCACTCTTCCCCAGACCTCAGGTCTCTTGGTTCCTCTGCTTGTTCTCCCCAGGCTGCTCTTTCCTTCCTTCCCTGGCAGTTCATTCTGCCTTGGAGGCATTACTCGAAGGCCACTGCTTCTGGGTAACCTTCACCAGACTCTCCGGGTAGACTTCGACGTTCCTTCTTTGAGTCCCTTCTTACGTGCCTCTGACATTGAACATACAACATTACATTGTTATTGTTTGTTTATCAGGTCTTTGTGCTTCTTAAAGTGCGAGTTTATTAGGGGAAGGGACCATGTCATCCACATAGTTGCCACCCCAGGGCCAAGCACAGTCATGGCAAGTGACTGAGTGTTTACCAACCATCTTACATACATAATCTCATCTAATCCTCATACCAACCTTCTGAAATAGGTACTATTATTGTTTCCATGGTACAGATTAGGAAACTGAAGCTATGGTAGGTAACTTGCCCCAGTCCACATTCAGTATGTTTTAGAGCTGGGGCTTAAGTTCAGCACAGCCCAACTCCCAAAACTGTGCAACATTGTCTCCCCCGCAAATACCAGGCCCAGTAAGTGGTCTTGAATGAATCCCTATTACTCCGCATGGAGGACTTTCCATATCACCTAATATGACTC
This sequence comes from Globicephala melas, assembly GCF_963455315.2. Taxonomy (NCBI): domain Eukaryota; kingdom Metazoa; phylum Chordata; class Mammalia; order Artiodactyla; family Delphinidae; genus Globicephala; species Globicephala melas. Next base: position 5,620,006 of record NC_083335.1, on the reverse strand, counting down.
AAAGGAAATTCATTCAAGATGACACGTACAGTCCTACTGAAGAGTTGCACCATCTACTATCACGATGCATTCTCGGGATAGTTTTTAAAACAAAAGATTCTCTTGTCCCCTGTGCAATTATCCCAGCAGCTGTTTTCAGGTCCAGGTTGCTTCACTCGTTTATGATCTTCTCCAGGGAAATCCACTCTTAGATGTTTTTACACACACCCCTAAAAAATGATACAATAGCGTTTTGGCGTATGTAACATTCTTGAAAGCCAACTGAATTCTATTAGGCAGTCTGTCATTTGCATGATAACTTGAGTCCCCACATTCAGAGAAAATTACATAACCCAGAGAAATATACCAAGAAAATGAAACTCAAATTCAAAATAATGCCCACGGAGCAGAACATTGGTATTGTGCTGAATTTATGTGATCAATTCTAAGGAAGTCCAAGGATGAAGAGGTGGCAGTCTGATACAAGTCAATAGTCGTATACATGAAGGCTCACGTTATTAGCTTTGGCTTATGTATGCGATGTAGATATACATCCACGTATACCACACGTGCAGCTAGAAACAGGATATTTACTCTTTTATTTCCTACTGTTGCCTTGTCTGTACTCAGGACTCGAGCCAAACAGACTCTTCGGCATTCCCCGAATCTCTGAGATAGATATTCTTTTTATTCCTATTGCACAGAGGAAAAAACTGAGGTTCAGAGAGGTTAAGTAACTCGCGTTCTCTAACTAAATCCTGTGCAATATCCGTGGGGCCATAATTACCTCCAACAAATAAGACTCGACCAGATGATTGTTTTTACACGACGTTCATCTGATCCCTGGGGTACCCCGGAGGTCGCCCAACCTGACTGTGAGCAAAGCACCGTGGCTTTAATCTTTAAGCATGGGTTTCTTATAAGATTTCACCTGGCAGGGGAGGATTCGTGTGTGTAGGAAAGTTTGAAAACCACTGGTTTACAGCAGGGGTCAGCAAACTTTTTGACGTAAAGGCTCAGATAGTAAATATTTCAGGCTTTTGGGGCCCTGTGTTCTCTGTCACGGCTACTGAACTCGGCCATTGCGGCACAAGAGCACAGGTGATATGTACATGAATGGGTGTGGTATGTTCCAATTTGACTTTGTTAACGGATAAGGAAATTTGAATGCCATATCATTTTCATATCTCATGAAATATTATTCTTCTTTTGATTTTTTCTCAACCATTTAAAAATGTGAAAACCAATCATCTTAACTCACAGGCAGTACAAGAACAGAGGGAAGGCTAGTTTGGACTGAAGGCCTCAGTTTGCCAAAACCTGGCCTAGATGGTCCCTAAGGGAACTCTCAGTTCTCTTGTTCAGGAACCACAGTAAGCACATGAGATGCCCACTTTCTGAAACCCTGAGAACGCCGTCAGCTACAGGTATCTTCTGGTCTCCTTCTCTGGTCTGTCTGCCCATGGCAGGGTGCATGATCTAGTTTGGACCCAGGCTGCGGGCCCACTGGGAGACACCAGGCTAGAGGTCCCACCTGATAGATCTTGGAGATTTATCTCCGTAGAATATAGTCTGGATCTTCCAACTATTGTCACTGCCTCAGCCCTCAGACTCAGAATTTCCAGGATCCCCAGTGGGGTGGTCATGGAATCTGACTTTTAAGTTAAAACCTTGAGAAAATTAAATGCAGCTTCTCCCGAGAAAAGAGCCTGAGCCCCTTCACGTCAGGGAAACAGAATGAATACTTTAAAAAATATCACAGCCTCTTCCTCGTCACCTGCCTTACTACCCACAAATGATTCGGTGCTGCAGAGACTACAGAGCGCTAGGTAGGGAAATATAGAATTCCGTGAGCGATTCTCACCGGGTCGTGTTTCATTCCTCCCAGCCTACTTTATGAAGAGGAAGTGTCCTTGAAGGAGTCAATAGGACTAAGATACTATTCTAGAAAAGGGCCCACGGTAAGAGCCTGCCTGACAAGAAGGCCCAGGTCTTCAGGCATCCCCCAGACTCTCTGGGATACGCAGCCCACCTCAGCTGTGTTATTCATTGGAGCCAAAGGCGACAACAAAACACTTGATTGCTATCGGCTCTGAATACTTATGGGGACAATGGTCATTTAAGCTAGTCCTCTGAAAGCCCCAAAATAGTTGGGACAAAAGCTATGGTTCTCAATTTTTGAGAGCCTAGAACCTGACCGGAACAGCCTCCTTCCCTCCCCTGCACGATGGAAATAGCAGCACTGGCTCTACCTCCCATCCCCATTCCACGTCCAGTCTCCCAGTGTGGCTTATAGAGAACAGGGCTCGGGCTACTAGACGGAAGCTACAAGACAGCACAGGGCAACTCCTAACTGGCAGAGCTCAAAACGATGAAAGCTACTGAACAGTAGAAACGAATGCCTAAAAGCATCAGACAAAGGCTGTGGCCGTACTTTAGGGATGTAGTAGGTATCTGCACCTGGTGACGGGTGAGACAAGTAGCACTCTAGGCACTTCCAACGGTAAGAGCCGTAGTCCATCTGCACATCAGCCACCAACATGGCAGCTACCTCCACTGACACTGGAAGCTGGAATCCAGCCCATAATAAGTAATGCGCCTGATGGGCTGTCTGCCCAGAGGGGCACCATTTTGAAATTCACAGAAAGGCACTGTGTAGGCTTACAAGCCCGGAGAGCCACTCAGGGTTCGGAAGGTTGCTTCTGAGCAAGGATTCCGTATCAACTAACAGCCCCCGAAGCCCAGTCTTACATACAAAGGTTACATATTTCCGAGCTCTGTGACCATGAACAAGTTCCCTAACCTCACGTGTGTCTGGGAACAGCCTCCTGAGGGTGGCAGGCCCAAAGACAGTGCCCAAGGTGAGCACGGCGTCCAGTGGGGGCCCTCCTTGGCCCCTTTCTCTGAATCTGCAGGTCGCTCCACAGCTATAAGGAGCAGGACGTCAGAGCCACTCTTTTTTTTTTTTTTTTAAACTCTCGCTTGAAACTGTCTGGGTGTTTCCTCTTGCAACTGGCCTTCAGATATCCAGGGGATCTTAGGCACTCTGGGAGGATCTCAGGAAACCCCAAACAGCCATGATGTGTTTAGAACATTCTAGAGAATAAATCCAAGCCCAGAAACTTTCCAAACTCCTTAAGGATCTCTGAACCTCTCCTCACCTGGTCAGGGGCTTCCAATGATGCCTGCTAGCTGGTGCCTCTGCCAGTCTTTGAGTCACCGCCAGAGCTTTTTAAAAAAAATTGTTCCAAACTCTATAGCACCATTGCTCAGGTAATAATAACAACAATAGCAATAATAACCAAGATGAAAGCAATAGCTACGTGTATTGACTCCTAGGCAATTTGTAGAAACTTTCTTTTTCTAATCCTTCCAAAAATTCTCCAAAGTAGGTATTATTGTTACTGATTTTAACATGTGAGAAAATTGAGATTCAAAGAGTTTTATCAACTAGTTCAAGAGAGCAAACCCATTAGAAAATCATGTCTGTCTGGCTCTCAAGCCCTTGCTCTGAGGCTCACGCTGCCACAACTAAAGTCTTCATTTCCATAGAACCTTCCGGAATAATGTTTCTAGCTCTCTGTTTTTTCCTCTTCAAAATCACCTGAGCTTTCCTCTCTGTGAAGGAGCAATGTTTCTGGAGAGCAGATGTTACAGTTATAAGTAACATGGGGCCTGTCACACCGTAGTGTCCTAGGATGTCCCAGTGCCAAGAGCCCTCTGAGGCCACCAGGATCAGCTCGAGGCCCAGAGCATTAGGAACAGAGAAGACCCTGAACATGGCTCTCCTTTCTCCTCCAAGCCCTCCCGAGTCTTCTTTTTGTTCATTCCATCTCATCTGCCCCAACTTTCAGTATTGGAGCTTTTCTAGGACCAGGACTTTGTTTTGTTGACACAGTTTTTATGGACTACTTTACTTCTTAATACTCAAGAAATGGTAAGTCATAGTAAAAATAGAAACAGAGTTTTTGCACAAAGGCAGACCTCGTGAACCACTAGATCCGGAACAAACACCTGAAGTCACTAAGGAGGGCTGCTTTGTTCTGTTTTCATCCAATTGAAAAGTGGAAGCACAGTCGTTGTTGTTGTTGACGACCACACGCGTAGGCAGACGTTCACGTCAGCATGGTCTGTTCACATCTGGGGCTGTCCGGTGTGTGCTGAATCTATGGAATTATAACCTCATGAAAAGAGATTACCATTTTTCTGCCGGGACCACCTCAACTGCAATGGGCATGAATGGTGCTGCTATAATAATTAAATCCCAAATCTTTCATAATCCTCCACTTTCCCTAGAGTAATGTTCAGCATTAGCTATGGATGGAAACGCAAACAAGTCCATGTAGATTCAATAATAAAGCTTAATAGGTCAGGGAAGGGGTGGGATGAAATGAATGCTTAACACCTCCAGAGAGAGCGCATTAGTTTGCCTTCCCGGTGACTTCCTTGATCTGTGTTTGCCGGGACTTGAATCTATGCACCAGATTGTCCTTTATTAACCAGATCCGTACCAGGCTTCTTGCACGGGAGATGTTTAATGTCAATCACCGTACAGATTGGCTGCCTATTTGCAGAGCTGTACATTGGAGGGTCTTTCATTTCCATATTAAGATCTTACAGAGCTGATTGGAGAGTCAAATAAGTGCTGAGTTCCGGTCTCCACGCTCTGGTTCTAACTGAAGGAGGGTAGCCTGAAGACCCTGAGCCCGTTTGTGGATCCAGCTTTGAGACACTGACACGTTTCCCGAGTCACCACGGCTTACCTTCAGGTTGCTTGGCAAACTAAAATGAGAGGAGCAAAATCTCACTAAGGGTTGGCTTGTGATTACTTGCTAACAGTATTAATGCTGTACATTATTTTCTGACTGCGGTGATGTTTCTAAACTAATAAATGACACCCTGCATTATTTTGCATTTTCATAAAGCATTTCACATGCATTAATTCATGTTATGCTCACCACCACCACCGTGTGAAAAAGTTTCATTATCATCCCATGTAACGGATGGGGGACACAGATGAGGCACAGAGACAGCAAATGACTTACCCAAGGTATCAGAGTTTACGATTCGCCCGCAGTTGAACCCAAACGTCTTGATCCCAGGTCAATATGTTTTGTTTTATTTTGTGGGGCTTTTGTTGTTGCTGTTGATTTTATTTCATATTCTGTCCTTTGTAAGTTACATCCTCTAGGAATACATTATATACTCTCAAGTTCTGGCTGGAGGTGGTCTGGGTTCCATGTTTGCCACCGTGATTTCCGAGCTGTGTGACCATGAACAAGTTCCCTAACCTCCCTAGGCCTCAGTGTTTCCATCTGGAACATGGGACTAATCATTATTATTACTATGGGAACTTCCTTCGTAAGGTCCAAATCACAAATTACATGCTGCTGGTCAAATACTCAGCACCTTCCCTGACACAGAAATGGATCCTCTAAAGGGTAAGAATCATTTATCATTTATTTTGCCGAACACTTAGGTGTAAATTAACACTGTATTCACACACACACATACACACGTACACACACAGAAAATGAAGCCCAGCATAGGTTGTTTTTAAATGTTTGAGTTCTAAGCTTGTGAGAATGATACTGTCTTCATGGAGCACAATGTGCTGTAAAGAATTATTTGTTCAGAGTTATAAACCCGCAACTGCAAAAGCAATGCCAAGATACATTTTGTCTCCTCTAAGATCTTCCAAACATCCATTAGTCTCTTGAAGGACAGTCATAAATCCTGCACATTTCGTTTATCTGAAACCAACTCTAACAACTGTCCTTCCCACCAATCATCCTTTATATCCGTCTTCGGGTTTCAGACCTCAGTGAACACATCCTGGTCTTATGTGGCTGAGCGTGAAAGTAGAGGAGCTGGGCTCTCTTTGGAGAGTTTCTGGAACCCACTCTGACCTGAATCTCTTTCTAACATTTGGACATAACCTCTGACATAACACGCTCCCCTATTTATCAAATTAGAAGCTGCCTTTCGCTTTCCAGCTTCCCTTCTGGAAATAACACGTAGGTGGGAATCAGGAGGTGGGAGTTTTAGGACGGGCTCTAGCACTAAGTAGCTGTGTGACCTTGAGCAAAGCACTTGGCCTCTCGGAACCTTTCTTTGCTTGTCTGCAAAATGAGGCTGATGGACTGTATCGTTTCTGGGAAGACGCTGTGCAGAAGGCAGAGGTAGATAAGGTACCGCGCCTGTGCACGTGGGAACTGGGGGCGGTGCTCGGGGGACAGCTGGAGCTGGCATCAGCCGGAGCTGGGGTGGGGAGAGGGAAGAGGGATTCTTCCTCAAAAGCTTTTGTGGCGGAGGTGGGATCTGACTGAGCCGTGGAGGAAAAAATAGGACTTCCAGAGTTGAAGAAGGGACTTCTAGCCTGAGAGCTGAGCCTGACGCAGAGTCTGGAAGCAAGAAAGAGCAAAGCGTGCTCAGAAACTAGTAATCAGTCCAGAGAGGCTGGGGATGAGGTCTAAACCTGCGTTTAAGAAATAAAAAATATTAACACCAGTTGGTCTTTGAAAGGAGTGTAACTGGAATTTAAGGTAATAAGTCACTCTTCCTGCAGTAGCTCAGACTTGGAGCTGGAGAGCGGGTGGCACTGGAATTAATATCCCCATAGAAACAGAAGGCTCTGTGTGCTCGATAAACAATTTTGAAAGTGCTATAGTTCATCACCCAAATTCAGACCACTCGTATTTTTCAGGTACCTTGCCTTAGGAGAGAAAGATTTCTTATCCACATCATGGGCGTACGTCTCTGGGATCAAATTTTACGGGAAGAGATGGGTCATATATCAAAAGGTTAATGACTAGCCATTTCTCGCCCAGCTATTTTGTGGCCACCGAGCTGCCACTGTGCAGGGGACACGGAAAGGCAGTGGAGATTCACCGGGCCATTTGCCTCTGCCATCCGGAGAGCCCCCGCAGACTTTGACGACAGCCTCTAGAGCCGGGGGCCGCCGTCATGCCCCTGTTCTCTCATGGGAGACTTCGAGCATCTTTTCCTGTAGAGATCCACCGGCACGTTCCACCTCCACAGTGACTGATCTGTACATTATTACACTTTCAGTAGTAAAAATATATAGACTCCAGTCATCTCTGGAGATGCTGAAATAGTGCTTTTTTCCCCCCTTGATTTAGGGGAAGGTAGAGAGGCAGGATGTGTGCAGAGTCTGACAGAAATATAAGAGCTCAAATATCTAATTAGCTGAAAGAATCTTGGTTCCCTCTGCACCTTTGACAGAATTGCAGCTGTCAGATTGGAGCTCCAATATTTTATCCTCGTCGCAAGATGTATCTGAGGATGATTTAGAAAAGACGCTTTTTAACGTCAATGCCACTCGGCTTTTTTTGTAGGATGCTTGAAGACGACCTTAAGCTGAGCAGCGATGAAGATGACCTTGAACCCGTGAAGACCTTGACCACTCAGTGCACTGCCACTGAGCTCTACCAGGTAGGACCAGTTTAGGGCTCGGTTTGGGACCCACGGGGAGGGAGCTCGAGGACCTGGAATGGTTTTGCCCTCCAGAAGCCTACCCGCTTCATCTGTGAACTTTGGAGAGAGGGAGAGAAGCGAGGGCAGGCATAGTGCCCTGGAACAGGTCGAATCAGCTCACACTTTGACATCTTTCCCTCTCCTGGACTAAGTGTGGTCTCGAGTGCGGTGTAACTTTCCTGTAGTGACTCCACCACGAGGCCTAGCGCCCACACTCATTCATTCGTTCCTTAGGGTATAAACATGACTGCTCCGTTCACCTTTCCCAGGGGTGCCACTTCAGGACACAGCTGACCGTCAGTGCCCAGTAGCTTGCGGCTCGCATGAACCTTCAGGCAAAAGGCATTTGGCAAAAACTTGCTGCTGCCTTGTTTTCTTCCATTCTGCATCACAGATATTTACAGTACTTACCGCCAAATTAGATGGCAAGAATGTGTGTTTTCAGCATTTCCAATGAGCCTGCACCTCTTGATTTGAAAAAGCTAGGTATCATGTATGAATCGTGAGAATGGCAGTGTAGTGCGTGATATCAGTGATGCTGATGTGTTTTCTCTGGGACAGAAAACTGTCTCGCGTGTGGGGTCCTCCTGGGTGTGCTGAGAGCCTCAAATAAGGAACACAGAAGGATTGCCTTTTTTTAAAGCCAATACCTGACCATGTTCTTTCTACCGTGAAATCTAAGTTATAAAACTGAAACCAGGGTGTTTCAAGGAATGCTCATGCACTAGTGTTTCAAGATAGTTAACAAATACAGAATTCCATATTCACTAAATATTTTCTGAGGAGCCTGCAAAGAAAAAAGCTTAGGGAAGACTCTTCAAGGCTTATCTACTCCATTTTCATCTACAGTTTTTGACCGCACGAGAACTCCTACCATTCCGCGTAATTATAAAATTGAGTACTTCTTAATGTTATGTAGCCAAAACTTCCCTCTCCCTTACTTTCTCCGCTTTATCCTGCTTGCATTTTGGATAATATGTAAAAACTGCATCTTTGCAGCTTTGGTGCTTTATCAAGAACAAACACAGTCGTCTCCCGGGGGCTTGTGGTACGTTTACTGAATGCAAGCAATCCCTTTCCTACCTGGGTCATGGACTCCAGAGCAAATGTAAAATGCACACTTAAATTCCCGTGTCTGCCATTCCTGCTTTCTGCATTTAATATGCCAGTGACAAGAACATTATAACGGGGCTTCCCTGGTGGCGCAGTGGTTGAGAGTCCGCCTGCCGATGCAGGGGACGCGGGTTCGTGCCCCGGTCCGGGAAGATCCCACATGCCGCGGAGCGGCTGGGCCCGTGAGCCATGGCTGCTGTGCCTGCGCGTCCGGAGCCTGTGCTCCGCAGCGGGAGAGGCCACAACAGTGAGGCCCGCGTACCGCAAAAAAAAAAAACAAAAAACAAAAAATCATTATAATGGTAAATAACCCCTCCCCCCCAGTCCTAGGTCATTGATTTTGACAGATGCAAGATGACATTTTAATGAAAATGCTTCAAGCAAGTCATCAACAGTAAGTGAAGGTAGAGTTTGCATGTTGGCGTCTTCTCTATGTGATTACACAAGTGCAGTCTCCTTTTTTGGCTTCTCGAGTTGTTATTTTCTGTCTTTACCTGAAGAAGTGGCATCGGGTCAGCTGGCCTGAATCATCTGGGGTTTTAGGATGTATGCGGTGACCGTGTCAATGCCGAGGCCCTCGGGTAATCCCGGTTGGTGAGTGGGAAGCTCTCTGTGGCCCGCGGCCCTTAGCCTGCCACGCCTTCCCCACAGAGCTTCTCATTTGAAGGAGAGGTTGAACTGGGATATCTGAGGTAAGGCAAAATGACAGCTTACTTCCCCCTAGCTGGGTCCAGGAAGCAAGAAGCGGGAGCAAGGTTATAAACATGAGCCCTCGAGTTCCAGGACTAGTTACAAAGCCCGAAGCCTAAAGGCCGGGAGAGGATGCTTTTGCAGTAGCACAGGCCACAGTGACAGCAAGTTTTGGTGAGTCCTGGCTTTCTGAAGCCCAGTATTCTTTTTCCAATATGTGTGGATTGACACCATTTTCCTTTTTTTGTCGTGGTGGTAAAATCCACATAACATAAAATTCACCCCCTTTTAAAGTCTACAATTCAGTGGCATCTAGTCCATTCACAAGGTTGTGGATCCAACACCAGTTCCAGAATATTTTCGTCACCCCAAAAGGAAATCGTACATTAAGCAGTTACTCCCCAGCCCTCGACAACCACTCATTTACGTGGATCTGCCTATTTCGTTTGAATGAAATCGTACAATATTGTGACCTTTTGTGTCTGGCTTCTTTCACTTAGCATCATGTTTTCTAGGTGCGTCCATGTTGTAGCCTGGATCAGTGCTCCATTCCTTTTTTACGGCTAAATACTATTCTGTCATATGGACATATACTGCCTTTTGTTCATCCGTTCGTCAGTTGATGGACATTTGGGTCCACCTTTTGGCTTTGCAGATAGAGTTCCTATGAGCCTTTGTGTATACAGTATATATTTTTGTTGAACACCTGTTTTCAGTTCTTTTGAATTGAATCTTTTAATTTTTTGCAGTTCTTTTGATTCTTCCCCCTAGAAGTGGAATTGTTGAGTCCTATGGTAATTTATGTTTAACTTATTGAGGAACCACCAAAATCTTTTTCTTTTCAGGTGAGATAACATGGTGCCACATGGGACCATCACATCTCCGGCCACATCTATTTGTGGCAGGATGATTGGAGGGAAAAGCATCCGAACAAATGCATTGGTACAATAAATGATGTGTCCAAGGGACCAGACCACACCATTGGTTTGAGCCGTCATTATACTTAGAGACGTTCTCAGAACCTGGTAGCTACATTCAGGCACGTGTGGTTCAATTAAAAAGCCATTAGCTTTCTGGAGACATCCTCAGATCATCTCATGCATGATCATTGCACCCAAATTGCCCAGATTTGGTGAGTACACACCAATCTTTTCCCCAAAGCTCTTAAGACCTAATGCTATGGTTTACAACATAAAGCATCCCAAGAGAATCATTGCAAATGCACGTATGAAAATGAAACACGGGGTTGAGATGTGTCAGTTTCTAATTCGACATTTCAGTCCCAAGTCTCTCGTAATCAGAACACTCTCCCCTCTCCCTGCCCCACCACGAGCACCCCCGACGGCAGTATTGGCCGTGCTGAGTGGGTCCTGTGCACAGACACCAATAGAACAGTTAGGATGTGTTTAAATGCTAAGTATTATTCCTGCAAACGGGAAAATACAGCAGGAAGCCTGAAGGGGAGAAGCGTAATATACAAATTAAAGATGCCAAATTGTCGGCCGTAGAGACTCGGGGATGTAAAATATATTTTTAACAAGATATTTTACCTTCTGGTGATTCTTTAAAGTCAGAGGTGCTCAATCACATACGCCCATAGTTTCAGTGGAAAAGCCATGGTGATGGTACCCAGAAAATATCTGTTGAAAGTTTGCGTGCTCTCTCCACATTCCCCATTGCATTTTGCTCCCTCGGTTGGGACTATTTGGGAAGCAGCTGCGTCCATGTGGCTTGGACATCAGTCGTGTGGCGCCGTGGAGGAGAGTGAGCGAGAGAGCATAGGCGTGTGGTCGAATGGGTTTGAATCCTGCCTCTGTCACTTGCTGGTTGACCTTGGGCTCAAGACCTAAGTATCTGTAACACGGAGGTTAACAGAGGTAGCACTACTTCACTGGGTCATAGTGAGGAGTCGGTGATTGAGTGAGTGAACACAGGCCAAATCATTTGACACTACGGTTGGCACGTAGTAAGTACTCGCTACTTTACATCATCACCGTCATCAGATCATCATCATCGTTACTACTGTAGTGACGATCTAAAAAGCCTCATATTTGAGAGACTAGATCCATTACTTCCCCTTTTCTTGTAAGGAATGGGATGTTAAAGGGAGCTGCCGAATTAGCTACTTGGTAAACAGCCAGTATGTGGCCAACTTGAATGAAAAGATTCTGTCTTGTCCTAACGTGTATTAGCTGTGTGCACCTAGCCATGAGGAACTGTAAGTGTGGTCGTTGAGTGCATATGGCTTTTGCAAACGTATGGTCACCAAAGGGGATGGGGAGGGATAAATTAGGAGTTTGGGATTAGCAGATACACACCACTATGTATAAAACAGATAAACAACAAGGGCCTACTGTATAACACAGGGAACTCTACTCAATATCTTGTAATAACCTATCATGGAAAAGAATCTAGAAAACAATATATGTAAGTATAATTGAATCACTTTGCTGTACACCTGAAACTAATACAAACTGTAAATTAACTATACTTCAGATTTTTTAAATGGTTTAAAAAGAGCATGGTTTTTGGACTAGAAAAGCCTGGACTTCAATCCCAGCTCTGTCACGTAATAGTTGCATGACATCGGGCAAGTCACCTAACATCTCAAAGTCTCAGATCTCTCACCACTACACTAGAATAAAGTGCTGTCGCCTAACGCATTGGAGTACTGTGAGGACGAGATGAAGATCGTGTATAAGAAAATGCTTTGAGAGCCACAAACGCTACGCAGATCGGAGGTTGTTCTTCCTTATAGCCCTTTTAAACATTAACTGGAAGCCCCCTCTTTGGGGTCCATTGGTAAATAGATCTTGCCCTTCATTTTGGCCTTGGTGCCCAGAGGGATCTGCTAGGAACTGGGTTGAATGTCCTAACTGCACCCAAAAGACATCCATTGGGTATGAATGACGTTTCCTCCCCTCTGAGCTCTGACAAGTTTTAACCTAGACATCCCAGGAAGAAAGGCCAGGTTGCCAATGACACTGCACCAAGTCCTCCAGGAAAATTATGTGTCTCTGAAAAAGAGTTTTTCTTCAAAGGACTGACATGGGTGGAGAGCTGAGTCATACCTTCGGCTCGCAGTTCTTATTTCTCTTTCTGAGTTCTCACTGTGCCCTGGAGAAAGGCTATAACGGTCTGCTGTGACACTCTACTCTCACCTTGGTTCTCTCTCAGGAACTGCCCCTGAATGGAAAATAAATAATTACTTAAAGTTGACATCGGACATTGGAATGTTCCAGAACAGTGTTTGAATTGGATGCAGTGTTTTGAACTTAGTCTGCGTGAACATACAAGTTGCAGTATGTTCTGTTTTGTTTTTGAAGTCAGCTCTCAATAACAGGGTTGGATGTACAGCAGAGTGATTCAGTTATACACACACACACACACACACACACACACACACACACATTCTTTTTTGTAAATGAACTATATTTCAATAAAAATTTAAAACAATAGCATGGTTGGGATATGGGGGTCTCCATGATGTCCATTAGCCAGTTGATTGCGTTTTCCTTCTCAGCTGCCACTCTTGGCATCATAAATATGAAACCCAACCCTGGCCTTCTCCATACAACAGTTATTGAATTGCCATTTTCAACCCAGTCATGCACGGCAGGCAGCGATGCTGTGACGAGTCCCCTGGGGTCTGGCCTGAGCACAGCACGATCCAGTAGGACAGGCTTCCTGCATGTGCCTCGGTGTGGGGTTCTCTGCACACCCTCGCCCCTCATACCACTGAACCTGCAGTTTTTCTTTTGGTCCCTTTTTCTTCTTATGTTTCTCGGGATTAAAAGAACTCCTGAAAATGACGGGTTAAGCCTGGAATCAATTTTCATTTACAGCTGAGAAGCAGTTATTGATGCTGTGTTTGCAGTTCAGTGAAAGATCTAAAGATATAGACCTGGTGCTCCTCTTTCAATATGAGTAGCCTAATCCGTCACAAATGTTTTTTTAACAACGAAATCGTATTGACAGGTTTATTAAAATTGTCATCTTTGAAGTTTTAACCTATCCACAATTTGACCTATTCCAAAGGCTTCTAGAATGTGTGGTGGCCCAACTCCAGAGCCCCCTCCAGTACACATTCATAGAGCCAGGTAAACATCTCCTTGATGTTTCCTTGCATGTTATCCTGATGTTTGATTTACGCAGCTTGAAGCATGTAATGTCTGTTATACCCTGGCAGCAGGACGGTCTGTGATGCCTGGGTTTTGAAGCTGGGTTAGATCCGGACACGGCTCTCCCTTGCCCTAATCATCTCGGACTGGTGTTAGCAGCATCAGACTTTAGCATTATAAAGCCCATAAAAGAAGTAGGTATTGTTAGAAACGACCTTTAGGGAATTCTAATAGTAATACCATCTTATGATTAATGTGAATGAAACTGAAACCTTAGGTGACTTCATTTAGCCCAGTTAGAAATTCCAAAAACGGGCACTATGGCTGGAAATGCTCAGTTAGTGACCAGGCTCAGCTAAAGGACTCTATAGGTAAAGCTTGGAGTGGTGTGTGGGTGCTTTAAAAACAGAGCTGGACAATTTCAGTTTGCTTTGAGCACAAAGACATTCTAATGAGTTGTGTCTGGACGTATTATCGTAAGTTGCTCCGATGTACCCAATTTTATTTAACCAATCTTCTTTCTTTTTCTGCCAAGGGATTGCCCTTAGAAATGTGGTACTTAATTCAAAGCATGTTACTGGGGACGTGTGGACTTTTCTTTTTTTTTTTGGACTTTTCAACTAGATGCTAGTAGCAGAGCTGCACCTCAAGCCTGTGAACATTTACAGGAAAATATTGTCTTCGAGCTTTTAATCCAGGTTCTTGATTTGGGTTTTATACTTGATTCATTTTTGTTTATTTGTTTTTGTTCTTATTGTGGGACCAGCTCACTGGCTAGGTTGTTCTCTGATAATTGCATATGAAATGAATTACATGGTAGCAGAAAATCTGAACATGCTGGCAGCCTTGGGGTGTGTTCCTTGTACTTGGGATGCATACTGAACTTTCCAAACCTAGTGGCTAAGTGAAATTCAAGCCCACTTTTCTGTTTAAAGTTTGCTAATGGAAAGGGGGGCAATACATTTTACTGCTGCTCTCGGCTGGCCCCTGATGCGCTACAGTGAATTCATTCGTTGTGACGACAGATACTCTTCCCTGCTATAATGCTTCCTATGTTTTAGCCACAGTTCTTCTCTCATCGCGCTGAACAAGTTGTTACCTCCCCAAGGTTTCTCTACATTTCCATTTACTTTGTTATCAGCAGAAAGGCTGGGGAAGGCCTCTTCCGTAATGATATCAATATAGCACCCACGGCAAGAGAGGTCAGCCCGTCAGGGCTGTAGAAACAACAGATGGATTAGGATGAAACCGGGTGCGAAATAACTTTGATAGAGTCTTTTAATGTAAACAGTTTATCTGCCATTGCCTTTCATTGAAATGCCCCACAAAATGTGATGGCGTTTGGGCTGTGAAGGCTGCAGAAGGTAGCAGAATAAAATCCATACGGATCTTTTAATTTATTCATTAAAGACAGGAAAGTAAATAGGATAACATATAAGGTTAATAGAATAACATTGGCCTTCAGAGTCCCAAGATTGTGTTTTCCATTTGGCTGTATTAGCATAGAGACTAGATTAATAAGAAATTGCTTAGGGCTTGTATGATGTGATTTTTAATATGCTCCAGGCAAGTCTATGACTGTTTAGAAACCTGCTTGCTGAATTTTTTCATTGTAATTAGGTCTTCTTTTAGTGCCAAATATTTTGACTCGTAATCTCCGTAGATTGCCTTCTTATTGTAATCTTCATAGAATGCTTTGAGCACACAGGTGCAGAGGAGCACAGCGTTTGCACGCGTGTCATGTCCGTCACTGCTGATGACCGGATACTGACGAACAACCACTACCACTTAGGAAGTGTCCATCTATGAGCATTTCCATCGCAAACCCAATGGCTGTTTTGCTTAGCGTAACACTTTCTCACCATGGCCTTAAATCACACGTTGGCGAGGATGTGCTGCTTGCCCCAAGGTCCAAGTGGAAACAAAAATGTGTACAATTTGTTCTTTCAGAAACGATAACTCTCCAGTAGGACAGGGATGACCACAGCCTTTTGTCTACAGAGAGCACACGGCACATATCCGGCGCTGTGCGGAGGGTGGTAGGGGGAGTAGCAGCCACCTCTGGGAAGCTGGGAATCATTAAGTCAATTGGAATCAAAGTGCTGGAAAGAACAGGTATCACCGTGTTACCCTTGTCGCTACCTCTGGGCTGCAGGAAGTGGCTGGACAGCATCGCTCCTCTCGCCACTCCCATCCCCACTCTGTCTTTGGTCCAAGCTTGCTCTTTTCCTTAAGCCCCTTCATTGCCCCAGTTTGGGTCCCAAATCCATGGCTGCAGCCTGGAGGTTCTGTCTTAGTCATCAGCTAACAACCCCCAGGCAGTGTACCACGTGTACCTAAGTTTATTGGAGGTGTCCACGTTTTGAGTTCAGTCAGGGTTCTAGCATCTGTTAGAGCAGTACGAATGTCTCCAGTAATAAAACTCTTTGCCAAACTGAAAATGTAAGATTTTGAAATTTAGATGCTGGCTTGGAAAAATGTTCTGGGGCTTTGGTTTAGGGCCTAGGAATGCTTGATTCTGTTCCCCAAATGTCTGCCATCTGCTGGAAAATCTATCAGGTAGGCTGCAAACGCCCAAGGATCTTGTCAGGAATGGAAAGCAGAATCTGTCTTCTTAAGCAGATGTATTTACTTATTTCTATTGATTTAGCAAGAGCAAAGAGCAGAAGCATTGTAAGCACACAGAACAGGTATCCAAATTTGAGATTAGCTAGCGATCCTAGGTTAAAGATTCGAAATTCAAGTGGGTGGGCAGATAAAAGCAGCAGACCTTTCCAAAACATACGGCAGGGCGTAACGCACGCATCATGAAGTATCTCATAGGATCTTCGGAACATTAGATCTAAACATCTATAAACTTGCTAATAGATCTTATTTCTTGCTAATGGAGGTTGACTCCACAATGGGGGTTCCATATTTATCCCTGAATCGTATATGTATATATATTATGTGTGTGTGTGTGTGTGTGTGTGTGTATATATATGCTGAAATACTTGTGTGTGTATTAAAACATAGACTACCAGACCTTAAAATGACCACAGAGAGTCTTTACCCCAGCTGCCTAATTTTGCCAACAAGGGCACTGGGGCACAGAGAAGTCAGTTGTATTGTGAAATAACAGAGAATATACACATTGGTCTCTGGCCCTGGTTCCCAGCACAGAGCTCCTAAATCCCTCATAATTTCCTCAGTAATAAAAGCAGTAGGCGCATCTTTTGTTCTAGTATTTGGTCTTTGACCCTGGTTCCTGACCCAGGGTCCTAAATCCCCTGGAATTTCCCGGGTGATAGGAGTGTCTTTTGTTCTAATGAGGTGACTCTTGGTGGGCTCCTGGATGCGGGCCGGCTGGTCACCAGAAAGACCAAGCCACGAGTGGAAGCTTGGCATGCCCAAGCCCACCCTCCCATCTTTACGGAGCATGTATGGGGTTCGTGGAGCTTCCAGGGTGGCTATTGGAACCTCTGATGTATAAGCCGATTGATCAGAAGCATAGGTGACAACTTGGGCTTGAGACTGGCATCTGAAGTGGGCGGAGGCAGTCCTGTGGGACTGAGCCCTTAACCAGTGGGATGTGATGCTCTCTCCAGGTAGACAGTGTCAGAATTGAGTTAAATGGCCGGGCACCTAGCTGGCGTTGCAGAAATTTGCTTGGTGTGGGAAGACCCCACACACATCTGGCGTCAGAGTGTTGTGAGTGTAGTCATAGTGGGAGAATAAAGGAGAAACGAGGGTGGAAGGATTACTGGGTTTTCTAATACAGATTGATGATAAAAATGGATGTAGCGTCCTTGGCCAGAGTATAATATGCTCTAAAGGGACGGAAAGCCTGAACACACTAGTCTGCTATTACTGAAGGTATGTCATCAGTATTCACTCCCATGTAGGTTTTGGCATACTTAGATTATTGGGTACCTACTAGGCACTAAGAATACTCTTCCCGTTTTCCTCGTTACACACAGTAGAGAGAGAGCCTCCATTAGGTCTTTATCATCTCCCAGCAAAGGACACGTGTCATTTTGCGAGGGGTGCCTCCCAGTACCAGAGGCAAGAAGGCTCGGATTGGCTGGGGGAAAGAAAATTGAATTTTCAAATCCACAAGCCCCAGGGGAACAGAATAACTGAGTGCCACTTACCTTGGCCCTTCTAATGGGCAGAATAAATAAGCCAGTGCTGAGCTGCTCTGCCTCGTGTCTCCGTATTTACTCCACTTAGAGAATGATTAGTGTCGACAGATGAGTCTTAGGAGTGAAACGTGCTTCTTCACCAAAGACGGTTCATTTTCGTTAAGTTACAATATATCAAAACCTTGGTTATAAACAAAAGCACCAGTTGACAAATGCATCTTGCTAAAGGGTTTTGTATCCAGCAAAAGAGTCAGCCTAGAGGGAGCAAGCCTTAATGGAATGCAGGCACTACTGAGTCCTGTTATCGCATCGTCTCGGGGCCAGACACGCAGAAAACTCCTACACATGCGGGGACAAGTAGGACCCGCTATGAGGCCTGTATTCAACTGGCCTTGGTAGGGTCTTGAGCGGCAGGTTGGGTGAAGTTGATCAGGAATTCGATGAGCCTGGGGAAGCTATGGGGGATTCATGATCAAAGGGAGCATAAAATGGGGTAACGCTAGAGAGACCAGCGGC
Organism: Globicephala melas; assembly: GCF_963455315.2. NCBI lineage: Eukaryota > Metazoa > Chordata > Mammalia > Artiodactyla > Delphinidae > Globicephala > Globicephala melas. The sequence goes on along the minus strand of NC_083335.1, from coordinate 5,601,966 downwards.
CCAAAGGAGAGGCAGTGGCTGTGGTCCCAGTGAGAAGTAGTAAGTCTCCAGCAAGACCATAGCTGCAGGAAGGGTGAGGAGGGGGCACAGCCTTCTGCCGGAAAGCACGATGGAAATGTACCGTCTGGACCGCTCCGTACTCCCTCCTCGTTGGGGCGTGAATTCGAGCCTCGTGGGCAGTTGCAGGACGGATCCAGATGCACACGGTCCTGGAGCCCAGCTTTTCCTCCAGAGGCCTCTTCTCTTCTCGTCACAGAGCTGGGGACCCGCCGACGCTCCCTCATCCCCGGAGCAGTGCTCAGGCCTCTCAGACTCTACCATCAGCCCCGATTCTTTTACCCAGCCCACGTTTATTAAGTGACTATCAGGTGCCGGACACCTGGAACAAATTTCCTCCAGTCTCTGCCCGTCAAAATTTTAATCCTGCCCCCATGGTGTCTAGCACACGTCTACATCACGTATGCATCGAAAACAATGAATTAAATTAAAATCGGAGAAGCCCACTACTCTAAAGCTAGGGAAGGTGTTTTTGCTTCTTTCAGGTTCAAGATTCAAATACAGGATGTTTCCATGTTCCCTCCTGGGCACTCATCCACCAGAGGGTTAAACATAGTGGGAAGTGTCTTCCTAGAGATTGTCAGAAATTCAGGCAGGCATCCAGGTGTTGCAAAATGCTGAGTGACACTTTCTCCTGTTAAGCTGCAATCCTGGGTGTGCGTGCGTGCTGCCAGCCGATACCTCAGCCCGTAGGATAGAATGTAAGCCTCTTGATGTTTTCCTCATTCCAGTGCAATCTATTTAAATGCTGTAATTAAGCAATTCATTTTTATATTTGTGCAAGTGCTCTCAGGATATGTCTCTTTAATTGACTTAACCCATTCTGTAGGTATTGATTTTCGACCATCTGAATACCCTAATGACGAGTTCATTTGTTAATAGAGGAGTTTCTCTCCTGAACTTAGCAATCAATGCAGTTTACCAGTACCTGCCACTAAATGAAGGTATGGCTGTGTCTCGCAGAGTTGCCCCATGAAAAATTAAAGGTAAAACATAGAAATACAAAAACCAGTGCAATCGATTGCTCTTCTGTCTTCTTTCCATAATGCATAGTATCCAGTTATTTGAAACTATCTGAATGATTGACTTTTCACTTTTTATCAAGAAATGTATTGTATACATGCAGTTTGGGTGTGTCTGCTAGTAGAATGCCAGGAAAAAAACATAAACAGGAAATGTAAAAGGCATGCAAAACAGTGGTAACAGAATCGCATTTTATGCTTGACCGACAGTATGATCATTGATTACGGAGGAAAGCAGTCCCTGACTACATGGCCTTGTAAAATGAGCCCATGGCTCCAGTCTCTCTAGGCCTCCTAAGTGCTCACTTTGATGGTCTCAGCAGACCAACAGACCAGCATATTGCACTGAGTTTGTTTTCTGTCAGTCTCAGGGGGGTGTAGCGTCATAAGTCTGGATATAAATGTTCAGGGCACGCTTCTTAAAAGCCCCCAAATATTTTTATGAATATAGTATACTTGTCTGTTGGACTAAAGTAACAGTTCATGATATGTAATCACTGGGGCAGAATCACCTTACCGAAGAATTTTGTATAAGTTCAGTCAGTATATAGAATGTGGCTAGCAAGTTTCCACTTTACCTGTAGCATTTTCTCCCTCAAGAAATAGGATGTTCTGTCTGCCCTGGAGGATGGGGCTCAATAGAGAGCCACTCTCCTCCCTTCCTTCCTTCCTCCCTTCCTCCCTTCCTTCTTTCTGTTTTTTCACGATAACTGCATTTGATGGTTCATGGAATTCACTGTGGCCCTCGAGTCACTTCAGCTTTGGTGCAGCCATGTAACAGAAAGACAAGGGCCTTCTTCTTTTTAGGAAGCTAGATTTAATGAGTGAGCAACTCCAAGCGTGTCCTTAGCCACATCATCCCTCCCGAGGAAATAAACTCGCTGCTTAGCAGGATACCAAGAAGAATACAATGCTGGTAATGAGACAGGAATTGGCTCGTAAACAGCCCTTGGAACGAGATGAGCGTCTTCTCCCTGGGAATATAATTTCTCAAGCTGCCATATCATGGAGGAGGTTCACTGAGGGTAGCATCCTCAGGGCTTCCCAACCTCAGGGGCAAATGTTAATGAAGAAGCAAAGAGCCCTGCGGATGGAGTGGGTGTGAGAGGAGGGATGGCTGATGAAGAAGTCTCTGCGAAAAGAACGATGCTTCCTAGGCTCCCCTGCAGGAGGAGAGAGTGTGAGGGGCAGTAGCGTGCGCACTCGGGTGTCCTGACCTCTCTACCACCAACACCAATCCCAAGAAGGTTCAGGGCAGAGGCCTGTGTGAGAGGCCCTGCCCGGGCGAGGCCTGGCAGGATCTAAACACATCAGAGTCTTCATCGAGTAGGACTTTACAGACAGAAGCATTCTGTTCACCCCAGAACTGCTTCTGATATGGAGAGAGGAACTGAATGGCTTCTGTAATCCTCGTTGGAATAACTGCATAGATTTGATACTACAGCCTGGCCACTGGTCAGAAAACCCATCAACTCTCTGGCTATAAAAATATATAAATGCACCATAAGTCCTGGTTACCAAAGGGGAAAAGGGGTGGGGGAGGGATAAATTAGGAGTTTGGGATTAACAGGTACACACTACTATATATAAAACAGGTAACCAACAAGGACCTACTGTATAGCACAGGGAACTATATTCAATATCCCATAATAAACTATAATGGAAAATTTTGAAAATAATATGTATCTGAACCACTTTGCTGTACACCTCAAGCTAACACAACATTCTAAATCAACTGTAGTCCAGTAAAAATAAAAATGTACGCGCTGACGCCTACGCGGAATGCGGTCGCATTCAAGATGCACTTTTTTGCTTAGCGTGCTGCGGTTTCTAGAGCACTGTCATCGATGTTGGCTACTCACAACCACCCTTGATGTAGACAGAGCAGGAATGGTGGTCTTCATTTTTAAAATGAGGAAACTGAGGCTCACAGGCGTTGGCCGCATCGCTAACGTCATGATGATACGAAATGGCGAAGCTGGTAGCAGAACCCAGGTCTGTGGATTTCTAGCACAGCACTCTTTCCACCTGTAGCCCATTGCATCTTGTTGCACCCTATTGGAGTATGTTTTTTAACATCTTAATTTATTTTATCATCCTATCTTTTTAAATATTTATTTATTTTTGGCTGCGTTGCGTCTTCATTGCAGTGCGTGGGCTTCTCATCGCAGTGGCTTCTCTTGTTGCAGAGCACCAGCTCTAGGCATGTGGGCTTCAGTAGTTGTGGCTCGCTGGCTCTAGAGCGTAGGCTCAGTAGTTGTGGCGCACGGGCTTAGCTGCTCCGCGGCATGTGGGATCTTCCCGGACCAGGGCTCGAACCCGTGTCCCCTGCATTGGCAGGTGGATTCTTAACCACTGCGCCACCAGGGAAGTCCCTTTATCCTCCTATCTTATGTTGGAACTTCCTTGATGGCAAGATAAGTATCGTGTTAGGGAAACGTGGCACGAAATAAGTAGAATATAGGTTTTCAAAAGCATATAGACGTTACAAATTAAAGCAGCATAAGTGTTAACTATCTAGCCTCCATTTTCCAATCAGTTTAAATTACTTTAATGTATGTTTTTAAACTCAAAATTAGCTGTAATCCCAATATGTAACCCTCTTAATGCTTGGTGGATCGCACTGTATCATTTCATTTTGAGTTCCCTCCTTTTGCAGGGTATAGCACATTCTTGAACATGTATCTGGAACTTGTATAAAAGGAAAAGAGGAATTTTCTCCTTGTATATTTTCTAGACTAGTTCTTTTACCTTAAAGCTATATATATTTTGCATGCAAATAATTCACTTAACTTTTCTTCAAAGTCTCTTAATAATTCCTTATAGCGTGCTTAAAACAAAGTCAGGGCTTCCCTGGTGGCGCAGTGGTTGCGAGTCCGCCTGCCGATGCAGGGGACACGGGTTCGTGCCCCGGTCCGGGAAGATCCCACATGCCGCGGAGCGGCTGGGCCCGTGAGCCATGGCCGCTGAGCCTGCGCGTCCGGAGCCTGTGCTCCGCAACGGGAGAGGCCACAACAGTGAGAGGCCCGCGTACCGAAAAAAAAAAAAAAAAAAAAAGTCAAATTACAGTGAAAGTGGAGATCGCAAATGGTGAGCCGTTTCCCATGCCTGGCGGACACCCCCTGCAACCATTTCATTTGGAGGTGAGCGCACAGGAGGGTGACATGAGAGCATCTCACTAAAGCTCTGGGGACTCTGGAATGATCCTGGGTTAATCTCCAAAGAAAACCTCTCAGCCTATTTTCCATCACTATCCAAGCAACCCGGAAAAAATTAATTTGAATGAAGTTATTTTCCTATAATGACTGTATAAAAAGACATATGTTTCAAAGAACCTGGCCTTGAATGTGATTATGTGCCTCCTGATTAGAGAAAAATAACTGGGTCTAAGTGACAGTCTCGACACACAGAGAAGAGAAGACTTTTCAGAAAACATGTCGCTGAATCAAAGCTAGGTTAAGCAATGTCACTTTGATTTCTCTCCTCCCCGTCTTCGGCCAGTGGCACGCTCAGCCCATCACATCTAGCTCGCTTTCAAAGGAAACCACTGGAACACCATGTCCATTACTTTGTGATAATCTAAGTCTTCTTTAAGAACAGATTTGTTTGGATTTTAAGGGATTGGGAAAAGCAGATTCGCGTGATTTCCACAATGGCCTGTCTTCAGCCCGCCGCCATATCCTATTCCACCCTCCAGGACTGGGGGAGAAAAGGTGGTAGAAAAGGCCAGCGTGGGCGTGCAGACTGCCTGTGCTGCTGTAGTGAAGGTCAAGGTCTCTCCCCCACTCCTTGCCGGCATCTGGCTCTTCCTTTCAGCATCCTTCAAGGGACTGCTCAGGCATTCATACCCTAAACACCTGTGAGAGATGACTGGGCCAGCCAGACGCATAGTCCTTGTTTTCTCATTTTCACCTGTTACCTCATTCCATCTCTTTCTCACTATACTTGCCAAAATTCACCCTCAGCCACAGATGGTGAGAAAATGATTTTTGCCTACCGAGCCAAAGAAAGTGCCCAAATATTAACGGGTATTTATCTAGAAACAGAACCTGAGACTCAATAGAAGAGAAGGACTTGGACTTCCAACACTAATGTCTAAACTGGGAAGGTATTTCATTGATTTAAAACAAATTGCTTCCCAGTGCACTGAGTTGTTATGCACAGAAAGGTTCAGTATGCTTATGCCTTGGTCATTCAGGATGTCAAGTCCAATGTTGGATTTTAAATAGTCTGTTACAAGTGGTTGCCTCTGCCTTCTAATTTATAGCAGGATTCTCTTCATCTCTTAGCCCTCACCCACCTCCAGGATTCACAGATATACAGGTCTCCGAATGGATACCTTTTAAAAGAGTCTGAAGAGCCCTGAGGTTGGCAAACCGCTGCTTCAACGCTCCCCATACTGAATGTTATTTCTACAGCCTGAAAGAGTTTGGCGGGGTACAAGTTTGGTTCTGATGACATAATTATGCTACAGAAGTATGAAAAAAAATCATCACTATAACCCTCCAGGTGCTTAAACAGTTTGATAGACTGTAGCCATTCTGCCATCAGCGCCCCCAGCTGTGTTGCTTAGCAACATTTTAATTCCAGAAGAATCGAAGGAGATGCAATCCCTGTGGAGAGGGAAACAGAAATAAGAGGGCTGTTGACAGATGATCTGAGTTGTTTCTTCTAATATACTGTGAAGATCACTAGCTCTTTTCATGAATGATAAATGGACTGTACACAGATCAATGGGTTCAGCAATAAACTGGGACCAGCCTCCATATCTAAGGCACACAGGCCAAGAGGCCCAGAGATTTCCTCATTTCGATGATTTGGTGTGTGTTTTCTTAAAGGTTCCACGGGAGGAAATTGATCCAAGCCATCGGTCAGCCCTTGCCCTTTTGTGGTATCTGCTAATAAAAATGATTTTAGAAATGGATACTTCGGCCTTTCTATCACCGGGCAGGTGCAGCCAGGGGGCCGGAGCAATGCAGGGTGAACGGTTTCCCACCAGAGATCTAAAAATCCCCAGATGTGCCCATGACCATTCCCTCTGTGTCTGCCTCCACACCCTGTCATAATCCAAGCAGGTGCACGCGGAGGAGGGAGATGAGATAGTTCTGAAATATTGAGAACGGCCAATTATATGAATACTTCCTTATCTCTAAGCCAATCACAATGAGCTCCTTTAGTGTAAGGGATTTAAAATCTAATTGGTTGGTATTATCTGGAGGTAGGAAAATATTACATATTCACATAATTAGAGGGAAAGACTTTTCTGAATCACAGACATATAAACATACAGACAGATACAGAGAGCTTACAGTTTTAATTCTAAAATTTCAGACAGAAGTCAAGCATATACAAAGTTCATACGTCCATTTTAAAGACCTGGTCTCGTCTCAGTGGGTGTACATTCTCAATTTATCTGAGCTCAAAATACACTCACAAAAAGGAACAGTAAACCAGATTCTCTGTCTTCTTTCACCCAACGGAGACAAGGTCTCAATAAATCATCAGTCCCTTTCTAGTGATCAACAGATGGTCAGCCCAAATAGAAAGGAGAACCGTACAGGAAACTTAGGGGAGTCATGAGGAAGGATAGAGTTGAGTCTTATCTCAGAATGTGGATGGCAGTGTGGTCCTTTGAAATTAGCCATTTTCCAGAACGTGAAAGGATGGAGTGGGAATGGGGGAGTTCTTAATGATCGCTGTTTTCCACAAGCACAGGGCTCTGGTTAAAAAAAAAAAAATTGGAGGAAAAGTGGAGAGAGGAGGATGGAGTTATGAACCTAAGGGCCCACTCTCACAGGCACTGCTGAATTTCCCAGGCAGCCCTGGCAGTGCCCGCCTGTGTCTGAAAGCTGCACTTGGACCGGTAACCACGCTCCCCGGGAGAGGAAAATTGCTTTCTGGGTCTCCGGTCTGCTTATCTCCAGCAGCCTGCCTTGGTTAGCTCCTCGTGTTTCTGAAGAGCATTTTATATTGCTTATTGTTTTGGTAACTAGTTGCAAAGATTATGCCTGCTAATGTTGTCTAATTGCATTTTTTTCTTCTGTTCACAGGCTGTTGAAAAGGCAAAATCTAAGAATAATCCTGTGACGTAAGTTCTTTTTTTTTTATTAGTTGGAAGTGTTCATTTGAATGTACTCCAGGCATGTGAAAGAAGAAGGTCATAAAAGAGACCTTGATTTTGAGTTCATCTCTATTCATGACAATTTAAAAACAAAAACAAAAACAAAACAAGCAGAAAAAAAAAACCCTCCAATGAGCAGGGACCAGCTTTTTGATTTTTCCTGTGGTCCTGATGAGGAAGTGCTCCAAGTTATGCCCAGTTTACATAAATTAATATGTGCCGTCCATGAGTAGATGCCAAATACTATTATAATCATATTCAATGCAGAGCACTTCAAGCCTTTGGGTTTTGCACATGCTAAAAAGATTACATTTTTAATTGCAAACCTTGGACCTATGACAGAGACGTAAATGGCTGAAAATGTGCCAAGTGATTTCCAGCCACGTGGGGAGGTTTGGCACCTCAGCATCAAGGCCTCGCTACTCTGTTAATGAAAAGCTCATAAAAATATATTTAACTGAAGGTTTTTCTAGCTAACAGAGAGCTATTTCCAAGGCATTTTATGAGACACTCTTAAATTATAAACAAGCTGCACAGCACTCTTTTAAATATAGCACATCTTAGACAGCCTGTCTCTTCCAGAAGGGAGACTTTCAAATTAAAGATGGCTGTCTTGTCATTTGGGTTTGTGACATCTGATTGCAGTGTTATGATGCATACCAGTTCCACCAGCCACGTGGCCTAGGGAAGATCTGCTCTATTTGCCGGGTTACTACAGGTCTGGTAATATCACATCTCTAGGAACTATGTGTTAACTTATGTCAGCCGACTTCCATTAGAGTGGATAACAAATGCAGAAATGGGGAGTGCATTGATTTGTTTTTTAATCTGTATCTTTTAATATAAAGTGTGTCTCCTGTAGATGGCATATAGTCAAATCTTGTTTCTCCCCCCACCCAGTCTTACAGTCTCTGCCTTTTGACTGGATTGTTAAATCCATTCACATTTAATGTTATTATTGATAGAGTTGGATATATATGGTTAGTTATCCAGTTATCTAGTTGGGACTGCATTGATTTTTAATAGTTTCTGGGAGAATGGTTCAGCTAATGCCAGTGACAAGAAGGCTGCTTGTGTTTTATAAAATAATTAACTTTTCCAAGTCACCAGGGTAGTGTTTAGCACACCATTAAATCCAAGCTCCAATTCATTTTTCCAAAAGGTCTTGTGTACTTTGTTTCTAAATTTAATTTTCTTAGGCCATGGAATATTCCTTATCAGCCTCCTGTAGTCTCTGGAGGGCTATCTGTGGTCTGGAGATGTATTATGCTATAGTCGTCCTATGGGAGCATTTTTAGTAGCTGAATTTTGGTCTGGTTGTTTGGTTGCGGTTGAAATCTTCTCTGCAGCCTGATTTCTTTTCTGTCTTTGCCCGGAAGGCTTCTCTACTGCGAGCCCATGGCAGGCAAGCTCCATGGATTAGAGGATGGTGCTAATGAGGCCAAGGCCAGGTCTTTAGTCCCTGGGTGGGCCATTAGTGATCTTCTTTCCCATAGTCCGACTGCGCCCCTCCCTCCAGTTCACCCACGGGCAGATGCATGCCCCGGGTCACAAGGGATGGGGCAGAGGCTGGCGGAGTGTAAATCTGGCCCTCAGTGGGACAGACATCTCCAAGTTCAAGCCCTCCCGATAGGAAGTGAGTCCCAAACTCCCTCTTTGCGTGCACAAGACAGCCTATTGGCAGTGTGCGGGGCTTTGTTAAATCGTACTGATGGCCTGGAAGTGGGACCAGTTTTCTGTCTGCTCCTTGTGAGAATTCGACCCTACAGATAATTATATTTTTTAAGAGCTCTGGCTAATTCACAGTACAGACTGTATCGAATGTCTAGCACTTTAAGGAATGTTGTAACGAGAAAAACTAGAAGAGCCAAAGGGTTACTAATAGAATGTGGAACAATATTTTACTCTTTAATATATTTGAAGATCTGTCCAGTAGCAAACCTAAGTCACAACCAACTGGGAGGTGTTGAGAATTGTCTTCCAATTAGATAAGATACCGCTGTCAGCGTGAGTTTGAGTGTCCTGTTGCATTTGGTACCTAATACCTGATACCTAACTCAGTTGCCCAGCCACAGCCACCTGGGTACTTTAAGAAGACAGCCTTCTTCAAGACCTCAGCTCAGGGACAGGAATTTCAGAGCACGGCTCAATTAAACTGCCTGACAGCAGAGCAGAAGCGAAGTTTTGAAAAGTTTTACGTATAGTGGTCCTCTTTCCGTTTCTGATGTCTGCCAGAGAATTTTAGTTACACACAGTGCACTGCGATCCCAAGTAGAGTCAGCGTTTCTTACCTGTTTTCTGAATGAATGCACAAGGAAACAAATTGGACACATCCCAGAAAACACTCCTTTCAGGCACCTGGCCTGGAGGCTTAATAAGACTGGTACCTACCCTAGTAGAGTGTCGGGGCCAAAGGGTTCGCGTGTTGTAACTGACCAAGGCGTCCATTCTCTTCTTCTGATTCATGCCACGTGTAAAATGTTCCTACGTTGCTCTGGTTCATACTAACTGCTTTGCCTCTGACCAGTTATTGGCTTGATCTTGTATATGAGAATTAACATGTGATTGTTCGGGCGTACCATGAAAAGCGTGTACAGCCTTGCTGGAAAAGTAGAGGTCTGGAGGCATCACTTACAACTCAAGTATGAGCACAGATTGGTGAAGATGATCATTATGTGTGATTGGATGTCATCCTCTGGTGCAGAGTTTGGCAAATGGTTGGGGAAAAAAATCAAAAGAAGACTATTACATGACATGTGAAAATTATACGAAATTCAAATTTCAGTGTCCATAAAAGCGGTTTTATTGGCACACAGCTACACTCATTTGTTTCAGTATCGCCTGTGGCTCCTGTGCTACAGTGGCAGAGTTGAGACTGTACAAACCACTAAACCAAAAATATTTACTATCTGGCCCCTTACAGAGAAAGTCTGCTGACCCCTGCTCTGGCTGGTCAGGTAGGAAAAGGTGCAGATGTAAACTTTCCCGTGACAGCGAAGGTTAAACTATGAACCCTTTCTCTTTTTGTCCTCTAAAACACTGAGTAGGTATTTACTGAGCCCTTTATCTTGTGTTCAGGACTTTCTGGGGCTGAGGTATCACCTAATCCTTACTCGGAGCACAGAGACCATTCCGAATTCAGGATCATTGAAAATCGTTATGGATATGAGGTCCATTGACGGAGCAGTGATGCCTCAGAAACCCGTAAACACATAACTAGAGCACGTTGGTAGGCTTCCAAGTTGTGTGTAGATGGATGTATTGCAAATGGCATATACATTTTCTAAAATTCCATTACTTCCCAAGATCTAACTAAGGCTAATTAAGCTTTCGATTCAAGTGAGGGCAAATGTTTCACAATGTTATGTACTTTGGATATTTTCTTCTCTAAAGGTTCGCCTTCCCCCTCCCTATTTCTCAACCACTTGTTTAATTTATTTTTAATACCTTCATGGTTGTAAGCTTCTTTCATCACCGTAGGGAGACGGTGGTACTCATTAATTACACTCCATACAAAGGAGAAATTAAATATACGGTTAGTGAATGTAAGCACATAATGTACCTGGATACACTAACGATTTTACCTTGAAACATTCAACATTACCTCTGAGGATAAGAATCAAAATTGTACGTTCTTAAGATCAGTGATCAGGACGAGAGATACTGGTGTACCTATCAGTCAATTGGAACCATGCCCGTATCAAAGCTTGGTTAGTATGTTCAAACTGTGCCTCTTTCATGTGTCAGAGAGACTCTCGCTTGTATATGAACGTTCTGCAGCAACTATCTGCAAGCTTCATTGTGGCGTCAAGGCCTGAGAGATGTACAGATTTCTTTTACCATATGTGACTTATCACATACATTTTTTTAAAAAAACACATTTCTGTTATTAAGACATATGTGATAGTACACTTCTGCAAATGTGAATTGCTTTTGGCTAAAAGCCATGCACTAATAAGTTGAGTTGAATCTAACCGAGGTTGACATCTGTTACCAAAAGGGTGGGCAAGCAAGCAGTTAGCAAGCATGAAATTCTTCCTTGCGTTTACACGTTAACAACGTTAAGCAACGTGGTGGTTGTCTTTCACAAATCGGGACCCGCATCCGCTCTGCTTAGGAAATTACAGCTTTATTCAGGCACTGATCCGTCTTATAGATACGGTGGTTTCATTATTGAAAATGACAAACAGCCACAAAGATCTTCCTGACCACGACGTCTGTGCATTATTCATCCAATGAATATTTACTGAGGATCTCCAGCATTCCAGGAACTGTGATAGATGCTGAGGGAATTAAAAATAAACCTGACACGGGTCTTACCCTCGAGGAGTTTAGAGTCCAGGAGGAGAGATCAAATCGGTTTGTAAAGAACTAAATACAAGATAGAGAGACATACGTTTGTTAAGTGGGGACAGATAAGGTACAGGGGAAGCTCTCGGGATGGAAAGTGCTTCTAGTTATATCACTATCAGAGAAGATGGGGGAGAGGGAGAGGAGGAAGAGACGTTAGGACCAGGACTTCAGAGACTGCTGGCTTGAGACACTGCTGCTGAGGTAGCAGACGGTGAAAGGACCGGCTGGAAACTGAGACTCGGAAGAAATGGTGGCCTAGGGCCCTCGGAGCTTATCCACATAAGAGAAATGAGCTTGGTAGAGTCGGATACCATTGAAGACCTCTCCCTTGTTACTGTGAATCGCCAGTTAGTCCACTAGTTATTAAACGTAAACAAAGAGCCCGTGGACCTGGGGTCTAGTCCTGAATCTAACGCTAGCTTGTGGTGTGAAATCGGATATGTTCCTTCCTTGCTACACACCTCAGCTAGATTATTTACCTGGTTCTTCCACCTCTTAAACGTAAACCAAAGCTTCAAATTCTGTTTTATAATGATGCTTATTTGAGGAAATACTTGATGTTAAAGTTTGATGTAGATGCGTACCAGCCCATACATTATAAACGTTGCATATATGATATATGCGTTTATACACACACATGCACACGGGCACACACACACACACACACACAGTGCCTTTTCCCATAATTTCTGCCTCGTGCATTCATGAAATGGGGGACAAGCCACATCACTAAAGTTTTAAAGAAATACGTTAGATAGATTAGCGTGGCTCCAGGGATGTTGGGTTGAGCCTTTTAGATGACCCCTGTGACCAAAGGTGATTTGTGGTTGGAGTCTGTATCTCTGGTGCTTTTGGACACATGCACGTCACAGACACACAGCGCATCCCTGCAGCCCCCATGTCCTCTCAGAACGATAAGGCCATGGGTTCTGTACTGTGTTCTGCCGAGTCTTGTGGGACTGTCTCCTTTTGGAACAAAAGGCTCCAGCACCACGGAGCTTCGGCAGACACTGTGCCAGCCCCTTCCTGGAGCACCCTGTGAATAACGCAGGCTCAGAGAGGTCCTGTAGAAAGAGACCAGCTTATCTTTGTCTTACCCAAGGTTTCCCAGATGTGTTGGACCAGAGGGCACCTTTATCCAGCACAGTGGTTCATGGGGTACAGAATCGGATGCTCCGCTCTATGCAAAATAAAAGGACCACATGGAGGTCTGGCCTCCGTAGGTGGTTGGAGAAACCTAGGACCTATTCATTGGTGTCCAGTCTCTAACAAGAGTATTCGAGGTGAGCAGATGATTGAAAAAGTCCACCACGGGAAGGAAAGAAATCCCCCATGTCTGAAATGATAGACTGTCTCCTGTGTCTTTTACTGTGTCATACTGTCGATGATTTTTATCAGTTGTGGGTGTCCTGAGGAGCAGCTCTCAATGAGGGGAGGGGACGTTTAGGGTTAGGTCCCTCTGAATGAGATCCCAGAAGCCAGCAGTCATCCGTGTGCTCTCTACGATGTCAGCTAAAGCATAGTCACCCTCTCATCGGCTCTGGCCATTTTAAAGGTAGTTAAAGGAAAGATAACAATAAAACCTCTTTTTAAACAGCTACGTAAAATAAAATGTGCTCTCTGTGTCGTCCAGATAGCTATAATTGGAGGCAGAAGGTCCTAGCAGTCATATTCGTAGCTAATGAAACTTGCCCAGATTTCTGGACACCCTCCTTTTCCTTGGTAATTGGAGTAGCATCATCTAGGGAATCTCGGAGGAGACAGCTGAGACCTAGAGAGTGGACTGCCCAGAACCCTGAGATTCCAGCAACTCTTTCCACTTTGAACCTGCTGCCGTGTTCTCCTCACCTCTTAGGACACACATGGTCACTTTCAGTGCCTATAAATTTGTTGTTGGCTTTAAAAGTCTTATTATCTAACCTCGGTGACAGTTTGGTTTCTGAGAATATGACAACAAATGCTTCAAAAAGTAACGAACCCACACAATTGCAGGCACTTTAACAATTAGGCCAATTTCGATTATGTTAACTTTATAAGGAAGAGTTTCTTCAAAACTTCCAGCATGGTGGTGTGTCTCATTATCACCGCTCATCTTTCTAAAGGCTTGAGGAGAACCTTTCTTCTTTAGGTGGTCAATTAACACTAAGAACCATGATGATAAAATGGAACTAGAAAGCACTCAGTTATTGGTGGAGCAGAGCGGCCTCAAGCAAGCCAGCAAAGGTGCAATTAAACCATTTTAAAGGAAATTCAGCCACTTTTTAGGCAACATTTTGAAAGCACCTCTTTTTATCCTGTACTTCATTAAGTAGCGTGTTACTTTCTAACTCTGTTCTTCGTATTAGCATTTGCTGCTTAAACAAAAATGGACGACTTTGTTTCATCCATGCACACAAGCGAACTGAGTTTTTGATATATGAGTTACACCTAGAATTTTATTTTAACATTACCATTCAGCGATCTTTCAGAAAACTGTTGAAAACTCAGAATCACGTGGCTGAGCTGCTCGAGATTCCAAGAAGTCATGTCATGTGTTCTTTGAACCAACATGATTTGTGTACCTACTGTGTGCCAGGCTCCACTGAAAGGCAGAGGAGTCAGGGAAAGCTTCTGCCCTGAAAGTTGGCACACTCTGGGAGGAAACGGACACATCATGCCCTACAGGCTCTGCGATTGAAGCGTATGCAGCATCTTCCGTGGCTGGGATGCAGGATCGAGCAACTGCTTGGAGGGGGCTCTCCCTAGCTCAGCAGGGGCCCCAGTGAACAGTGGGGATGAAGCCATTCAAAAGACAACAACACTTTCAAAAGGCACGACGAGAGGAAAGCACGTGCGTGTTGTGAGCAATATCTGGGAGGTCGAGGCAGCTAAGGAGAAGAGGCGTTTTTCACAGGAGCAGGAAATACCAAGCTTACTGGAAGCAACACACCACCAAAGACTCGGGCCCCACTTCTAGCGTGAAGAGGAGAGTAGTACAGGGTAGACGCAACTACGAAACGCTAAACAGGAGTCTTTTGTTACGGAAACTTAAAGGTGCGATGTAGGGATGGATTATAAGGCACCCTCTAAAAAAGGTTTGTGGGGAAATAGACATCAAATCCTTTCTGATTACATCTGGCTAATCCTTCTCTGTGGACTTTTATGCAACTCTCGCTCCTGCAGGGTGCCTCTGAGCCTCCAGCTGTCCCCTTGTGGCTTTACCAACCCTTGACTGTTTCTTACATTTGAAAGTTTTTAATTTTCAGACAGTACCTTTCACGTTATTCAAACATCCAGGCTACACTAAGACATACTATTTTCGGTAGGCATGACACAGAACACTATTATTCTAGCTTCGTTTTCTGAATTCGTTCCACAGACATACAAATTCTTTCTGAATGTATTTTTATCATCCACAAATGTAAGCACAGTAGGGCTATTTTTATTTCTGGAGAAATGATGCATGGCCCCCCTGGTAACTATGCACAGGGCTCCAAAACGCTAAATCCATCCTCCATCTACCGCAGAACATGTTCAAAGTCAGAAGCCTGGGGTCATAAGTTATTTCGTTGACCACTAGTTTAGGGAGACCGAGAACAGGAGGAATGACTTACCTTGGCCAGGGACTGAAATAGGAAACAAATAGTTTCTGCTTTATTAAAGCTTTTGCCTAAACCAACAGCAGTTATCTGGAGAGTCAACATTAAAAAAAAGACCAAGAAAAAGGTAAATCATTCTTCCACAGGAAAATGTTTCCATTTGTAGAATTTGTAGCGTGGCGGGAGATCGTGTGTCGTTATAATCAGTGTTTACACGCACACACATTTGTATACTCTGCACCCATCTACCCTCATGCTCCGAGGTAACTTAAATCCAAGATAGAATTGTTGCTGATGACGTTGCAGATCTTTTCCTCAGTATCCATTTCCCTGTCCTCGCCACACCCTAATTTTTTTTTTTTTTTTTTTTGCGGTACGCGGGCCTCTCCCTGCTGTGGCCTCTCCCGTTGTGGAGCACAGGCTCCGGACGCGCAGGCTCAGCGGCCATGGCTCACGGGCCCAGCCGCTCCGCGGCACGTGGGATCTTCCCGGACCGGGGCACGAACCCGTGTCCCCCGCATCGGCAGGTGGACCCCCAACCACTGCGCCACCAGGGAAGCCCAACACACCCTAATATTTTGACTGCTTTCCTTCTTCTCTTAACCCCCACGTTCCCACAAGCGGGGTCCACGTAGTTAGGGAAAATATTTCAGAAAACTCTGGGTGTTTGCTTATTTTGTTAGCAGCTTCAGGGAGTGAATGGCTGTCTAACTCCATGGCAGCCCTGTGAGTTACTGGCAGGGCAAGCCGGGGGCAGCCAAGAGGCTCGTCCACACCCACTGGTGTCCGCGTTATCAAACCCTATAAGTGGGAGTGGCCAGGAATCTGCTAATAATAGCATCCCCGTGGAGAAGCACACTTTATTCAGTTCTCTACCACCAGCTGGAGATGTGTATTACTACCAACATTGGCTAAGTGAAAGGTTAACTGGCCTCAAATCGTGATACCAGGGTTTACTAAGCAAATTCGACAAGCTGGTGAACTTGCTTTGGAGATCTGCACAGATGTGTATATACTCTCTCTACACACGTATATGCGTTCATATATAATTTAAACCCCACCTACTTCCAAAAATAGATTTGATGTGACTGAAACAAGACTGTAGAGGAGGATGTTTAAAAGAAACAGGAGACCCTACTATTTCCTAGCACTACAGAAACATCTGTTTTCACATGTGATGCAACTAGAAAATGCTGTGTGTTTTTAAATCTGGGCATTGCCGGCCCAGAGGCTTTTGGGAGATCCTCTTGGGAAGTTCCATCACGCATATGTGAGGTTCTTCTGCTGGTCCTTAGTGATGGGTGGTAGACCTTTGAATTGGGGTTTAACTTTTGAAAACTAACTAGTCCAGGACAGTGAGTGATTTAGAGTCATGGATGTTGAAAAAGTGGGTAATCAAGACAATCAATGTAATATTGTTTCAAAATATTAGTGATTTTCTCTTGTGGATAGGGAACGCCCTGAGGAGGAAATTTACAGAGGCTTTGTAAAACAAGCGCAGAAGCGTTGGACACGCACCCTGTGCAAAATAGCAACCTGTCCCGCATATACACTCCCCGTCCCCTTTATTCTCCCTCTTTAGCAATTGTTAGCATACTGTATCTATCCACCTGTCTGTCTCTCTGTCAGATCGATCTCTTTAGCTATCATCTATCTAAGGTTTGAAGCGTCACCTTCCATGAGAATGTCAGGTCCATATGAGGGAGAACTTTGTTATTCACGGCTATAACCTTAGTACCTCAAACAGTCCCTGGCATACAGTAGGAGCTCAGTATTGGTTGAATGAATGAGTGCAGGTGTCTAAGGACATGACTTTGAAGTTCCAGTCTCATAGTTCAGCATGAATACGAGTTTAATCTTAGAGGAAGTCTGATTTTGCACTCTCCTTGTTAGCCCTCATCTGAGTTATAACTTTTCCTAGAAAGGAACCGAGCTTTCCTTTAAAGGAGTCAAGATTCCATATGGGCTTAACTCTGAGGCATTTTAAAGTGACCTGTCCTGTCTATATAGAGCTAGAATTTTCTGTCTCAGTTGATGCCTCCGGTCTATAGCCGCCTTCCCACTCAGGATATGGTCCTGCTCTTGATTTTGAAGGGAAGGTGCAGTGGGGGGAGCGGGGAAGATGTCGGCGTCCCTGTGGGTGGGGCTTAGGCGTGGGCAGTTGCATTTGATGTCATTAAGCATTCTCAAGAATGACAGAAGGCACATTTTTGTCACTCTAGGACAAGGAAACAGAGCATTCAGTTAACAGGTGACAACACGTGATAGTTCCTATTTTTTGGAAAGGCCATCTTGATGCTCAGAAACTAGCAGGATAGGACACACAGCAGCCGATGCCGAAACATGCACACTCGCCCTCTTCCTCAGCGCTGGGGAGTCCGAGAAGCTCCTGATCTCCGGTTCCTCCTACCCCCATACTTCACCATCACAGCACGAAGAAGCCTTTGGTCAGTGTCCGCATTGACCAGTAGCCCCGGCTCTCTCTTTAAGGGAGCTGGTCTTTAAGCCACAAGGCTTCAGGCAGTAACTCTGTGCAGCAGTAAAACGAAACACACCTCCTTTCATCTCATGTTATTTTCATGAATATGTAAGTAATTAAATCCTTTGGTCACATCTCAGTAGACGGAGTTTAAAAAACAAATTTCTCGCTGGATATCGATGTGTCTGAGAGAAACTAAAAAACAAGACCGTGTTTCAGGAAATAACACTGCTTCAGGGTTCATTTTGCCTCATAACAGCATTTCCTAGAATTGAATTGCCTGATCTCCTCCCTCGGGGATCGCTCTGATGCTTGCAAAAATCGAGGCTGATTTTATTGGAAAATCATCTCTGGATGAGGAACGTACTCCAGAGGAACCTGTGCATGGGACGAACAGGTTTCTGGTGCCCATGGCACGTTATCCAGGCCGATGCTGTGTGAGTTCCCCATCCTTCTGTTCATTCAGCCAGCACATTCATTAGCGATCCTTCAGGCAGGGTGAAAGAACAAGACAGATTAGGGAAATTTACTTTGAATTGTTTGGGGGACTTATTGACGAACAGGTCAGTAATCAAATTCTAGCTTTTAACATACTCATTAAATATTTCACTCGTCATGGCAGGACTCCCTGTAGTTTGTACTTCAAACGCTGATCATAAAACAATTTGGCACAAAGATCTAGGACGTTGAAGCTCTTGGATGGATGACAGGGCAGAATTATGGAGGGAGGGTGGTGACGCTGAGTAGTGAAGCTCTCATACTACCTTCGCAGGCATAGCTCATCCATCAGTCATTGCCCGCTTGTTGACTTTTTTAATTATGAAAAGAATCCAGAGTTATCTTGACAGCACAGCTAAACAGGAGACCCCAATTCAGAAATGTACCCCAGCTCCCAAACTCCACCAAGTGCAAACTGAAAATATTGTAGGCAGAATACATTGAGCCTCCAGGACAGAGGAAGGGAAGGAGAAAACTGATGTAGAAGCCACGCATCGGGGGCTCTTGGGGTGACATTGACTCTGGAGACTGAAGAAAAGGTACTCAAAAGCTTATTTGCTTCATGGTTATGGGAGAGTTGGCGGGGACGGACGGAAAGACAGAAAGGATAGTTTTATGAACAAGAGTGGGAGCCAGAGCAGAGTGGACCCTCATCAAAGTATATACTGCATCTTAGCCCTTGAACTTCTTAGGCAAAACCTACACTAGGAAGGAGAGAGACGATTCCCCTGTTGTGTTGCTGTTAAAAGTCTCTCTGCTTATGGCCACTCATCGGAGCACAAGAAAACTTGATCAGAGGTGATGGGCTCGATGCCTACCTCTAGGTTTAAAATAATTCAGACGTTAAGTGTAAAAGCCAAAATGTCGGCCTGTGCCGACTGGTTGGGACCCTCCTTTTATGAATTTTGTGCCCAGATTATTACTATCATTACTTTAACTGAGAGAGGGAAAGTAAAACAATTCCCAGTAGTAAATTCTCTTTAGCTACTGATGTACCTGACAGAAGGCTTAATACTTGCGTTTCCAGCAATGAAGAAGCAGCCCTACGCAATAGCACCGGAGCTCAATTCCCAGTGGGCATAACGGAGCTGACTGGATATATTGAGTTCTTTGTGTCACTCAAAGAAAGCAGAATCTCATACACATCGGTGTTAGCTTCCTCTCACTTCATTTCCATTTTCAATAACCAGTGTCATCACATGTAACAGTTTCTTCATAATGAAACTTCATGCCGAATTGGATTTGTCTTTCAAGTGAAAGCACATGGTGAAGCCTTCTGAAATCTGATCCTTGAAAGAATTTTTACTGCTACAGAAATCTTCAGTATACCTCAGATTCCCCAAAAGAAGAATAAGGAAGCAAATGAATAGTAAAAACAAAATTGCTATGTTTGAAAAAAAAAAGTTATATTTCTTCTTTCGCTATTTGAGAGGCCTGGGGAAAGAAGTGCTCTGGTTCATCAAAATAGTTTGGTTAATGGAACTACCACGTGTAGAGAGAATGATTTTCAAGGAGTTACAAGAGTGTCTGATCCAGAGACCATCCCACACATAATCTAATCCTTCGTCGATGATTTAGGAAGACCATGCAAGATGATCACAGTGAACAGTTCTCATCGCGCCATTTGCACAGGAATCCTGGTTGCTCAAAAGCTCTCGGTGTTTACTGGTGGTAGGAATGTAAACTGGTGCAGCCACTATGGAGAACAGTATGGAGGTTCCTTAAAAAACTACAAATAGAGCTACCATATGATCCAGCAATCCCACTACTGGGCGTATACCCAGAAAAGATGAAAACTCTAATTTGAAAAGACACATGCACCCCAGTGCTCATAGCAGCACTATTCACAATAGCCAGGACATGGAAGCGATCTGAGTGTCCATCGACAGATGAATGGATAAAGAAGATGTGCTGTATTGTACAGTTGACCCTGAACAACACAGGGGTTAAGGGGCACCAACTCCTGCGCGTAGTCAAAAATCCAGGTATAACTCCACAGTCAGATTCAACAAACTGTGGATCAGGTAGTACCATAGTACATATTTAGTGAAAAAAAACCCATGTATAAGTGGCCCCATGCAGTTCAAACCCATGTTGTTCAAGGGTCAACTTTATAGCTGATGGAATCTTATTCAGCCACACAAAAAAGAAGGAAATCCTGTCATTTGTGACAGTATGGGTGAACCTTGAGGTCATTATGCTAAGTGAAATAAGACAGAGAAAGTCAAATACTGTATGATCTCACTGATATGTGGAATCTAAAAAGAAAACCAAACTCATAGAAAGAGAGAGTAGATTAGTAGTTGCCAGAGGGCGGGGAGACATGGGTGAAGGTGGTCAGAGGGTACACACTTCCAGTTTTAAGATGAGGAAGTTCTGGGGACGTAATGTACAGCGTGGTGACTATAGTTAACAATACTGCATTGTCTACTTGAAAGTTGCTAAGAGAGTTGATCTTAAAAGTTCTCACCACACAGACAAAAAAAATGTAACTATTTGAGGTGATGGGTGTGTTACCTAACCTGATTGTGGTACTTGTTTTGCAATATAGTATATCAGATCATCACGTTATACACCTTAAACTTACACAATGTTATACGTCAATTATATCTCGCTAAAGATGGGGAAAAAAAGAGCTAGGTGTGTAGATGCAACCGTGCTCAGTCTCACTCCTCAAAGAATCCAGTTCTGTTCCTGGATTTGACAGTTTGGTGTTAAATCACCCCTATGCTCCACCCGCTTCCTACCGCCTCGACAGAACTATAGTCAATCTCACAGTGATGTGAAAAACATTAATCTAGTGTCTGCACAAATTCTCCAATGTCCAGGTAAGTCAAGTATCGCCTAGACAGCTTGTCTACTAATTCTCCGACATGAAAATAGTTGAATTAGGGTGGTTTGGTGATGGATTATTGAGAACAGGACTTCCCCACAGTTTTTTAGTGGCATAGATTGCAGAAATGCAGGTCTACTGATCCTTGTGACACTTGGGGTGGCAGGACCCAGGAGCCCTGGAGTCTCTTGACTACAAACCATACTATCCCAATCCTTTCCTACAGGAACCAACATGTGGAAAAGGTTAGAAAACACTCTTCTAGGGATCTGAGCGTTATGCGTCCATATTCATCTTTTTTAAGATTAACATTTTTCAAAGCGAGATAACGTCCCCAGATAGTGAAAGCTTCAAGGTCATAGCTCTCTCTTCCTTCCGCCAATTGTTGATGGGCTAAGTTAAGTTTCCCAAAGTGTGGTCCGTGGATCGTGTTTTGAAGGATGTTAATAGGTGTTATGCAGGAAACAAAACGAACAGGTGCATGTGTGGGTGTGTGTGTTTGCTGCAAAGTGGTCAAATAAATACAGCAAATGCTGGGTTTAAAAGTTTTCTTCTAAGTTGAATTTTGAGCCCTTAACATTCTAATGGACATTGTGCACCTCTCAGAGGGGGAATATAGGTTATTGCAGTGGTTCCCTAGCATGTTTGACCTAGAAGCCTTTTGTCTATGGAATATCAAAATCTACTTAGAGACATGCTGGGATCAGTAAAGCTGGGTTGCATTAATGATGTCAGCTCAGTAAGTTAAGCAAAGTCATTCTCATTTGAGGGTACCTCAGTGAGCCAGAAACAAGTTTCTTTAGCCAACCTACTGTTGATATATGGAGCCACTGGGGCACAACCGGGAAGGGTCACCAGCTTATTACCAAGGGGGCCACTAAGGGGGCCACTAGTCTGAATCAACTAGACAGTGGTCCTAAGCAGTCTTCAAGCCACAGCCCCATTGTAAGCAGGTAAAGTGAACTGGAAAACTGGAGTAATGATCTGATGAATTACATAAATACGAATACCCATACTGTCCAGATCAGCATCTCCTGTAATGTCTATCCCTCTCTTAAAACTGTCTCTATTTTAGACATATACATTGGTGTTTTTGAGATGATGACACAATTTTTAAAACTAGCTATTTTAAGATATAATTCACATAGTATATTCACAGATTTGTACAACAGTCACCACAATCAATTTTAGAACGTTTCCACCATCCCAAAATGAAACCCTGTGCCCGTTAGCAGTCACTCGCCATTCTTCCCTCCTCCCAGCCCGTGCCACTCGTCTGCTTTCTGTATCTGTGGATTTGTCTCTTCTGGACATTTAATATAAGTGGAATAATACAACATGTGGTCTTATGTGTCTGGCTTCCTTCACTTAGCCTCATGTTTTCAAGGTTCATCGATATTGTAGCATGGATCAGTACTTCATTCCTTTTCATGGCTGTATAATATTCCATTTTAAGGATAGACCACATCATGTTTATCCATTCATCAACAAGGGACATTTGGGTTGTTGTCACCTTTTTGACTGTTATGAATAGTGCTGCTATGAACATCGATGCGCAAGTTTTTGTGTGATCATTCTTTGAGGTATATACCTAGGAGTGGAAATGCTGGATCAGATGGTAATTCTATGTTTAGCCTTTTGAGAACCTGCCAGATTATTTTCTACAGTGGCTGCCTCATTTACATTCTCACCAGCAGCATATGAGGCTTGCACTTTCTTGGCACTATCACCAACATTTGTTATTATCCGTCTTTTTGTTTATTGTCATCTTAGTGGGTGTGAAGTGAAATCTCATTACGGTTTGGATTTGCATTTACCTGATGGCTAATGGTGTTAAGCATTTTTTCATGTGCTTATTGGCCAATTCTATATTTTCTTTGGAGAAATACCTATTCAGATCCTGTGTCTTTTTATTATTGAGTTGTAATAATTCTTTATATATTCTCAATACAAGTCCCTCATCATATATGATTTGCAAAAGTTTTCTTCTATTCTGTGCATTGCCTTTTAACTTTTTGATGATGTCCTTTGAAGCACAAAAGTTTCTAATTTTGAAGACATCCAGCTTATCTTTTTTTTCTCTTTTGTTGATTGTGCTTTTGGTGTCATATCTGAGAACCCGTTGTCTAACCCCAGGTCATGAAGGTTTGCACCGATGATTTCTTCTAACGGTTTTAGGTCTTAGGTCTTAGGTCTTATTTTTATGTCTTTGATCCATTTTGACTTGATTTTTATATATGGCGTGAGGTAGAGGTCCAACTTCATTCTTTTGCATGTAGAAATCCAATTGTCCCAGCCCCAGTTGTTGAAAAGACATAAATGTGAGAGTTTATTTCTGCATGCTTATTTCTGGTCCATTGATCTATATATCTATCCTTATTCCAGTACCACACTGTCTTGATTGTCTTGATTACTATAGCTTTGTAGTAGGTTTTGAAACGGCTTTGATTACTATAGCCTTGTAATAGGTTTTGAAATGGGGAAGTGTGATTCCTCCCAATTTGTTCTTTTTCAAGTTTTGGGTTTTTGGGGTTTTTTTTTTTTTTGGCTATTCTGGGTCCCAATTACGCATTGTTTAACCCCCTTTTACTTGTATAGACGCTGTCTTTTGGTTTAGAAGGCTAAACCAAAGAGTAGGTATTTAGACTTTGCATATGTGACACAAAGACAAAAGCCTTAGCAATACAGAAGTGGATATTTCCAGTTCTGAATCCAAGAGCCCCAAGAGAATGGGATTGGGACTCAGGCCTCAAATCTATTCAATAGTCTGTGAACTAGGGTGTAATCAAGGTCCTCTCCAAATCTGTGTGTTTACACTCATGAATCACTGATCTGGATTTCTCTTCCAACTATGCTGGAGACCGAGAGTCCCCATAGCCTCCGTTGTGGACTAGGGAATGGCAGCAGAAAATTTAAAAAAGTCTTCCCTTTTCTACATTCCAAATGTAGAGTGAGGAGGAATTAATAGCATTTTAAGTGTATTGAGAGATTTTGCAACAAAAGAAAATTATTACTTGATGTGTTTAATGCTTAGAATAAAATTACGTGGCTCTCTCTCAGAAGCATCTAACATCTTCTGGATTTTTGGTAAACTGGTGTTAAGTGAGAATGGTGTTCTTCAATTCTGTAAACTATTCATTCTACTTATAAAATGGGGGGTGGGAGGGTATGGCTATTGTATCGCATATCCAAGACTTCCCAATCCATAGTCTTACTTCTTGGCATTTTTCTATAATTTTATGAAATATTTTAATATGACAAAGTCACTTCAATTACACAGTCATTATAAGTTTTGCCAAGGTTGAGTGTGGATCGTTTTGTGTTCATTAGAGCACAAAATTAGAATTTTCATTGCTGCAACTGTAAACACTGTTTGGCTCAAAGGAATCAAGCATTTTCTCATAAAATCTTGGAGAGCTGATAATTGGCATTTTCCCTGTTTTCCAGCATATTTTAATTTTTTGAAGCTATTTTCTGTTTTCCGTCCCTTGGTGTATTTCTTTTGGCCTGGAAGTTGCATAAGTGAGCTCTTCCAAATGAATAGCATTGCATGCAGTGCATGAACTAGTGGGCACAGAGAGAACCGTCCCCAGAGTCAGGAAAAAGAGAATAAATTATTTCTTTAATTTTCTAAGCTTTCGTTGGCCCAAAGTCTGGCAGTTAGACCTGAGTAAGTCTGGGAAAACCATCTGGCACACCTACATCTGTTCTCACATTTGCCAATCAGGATTTATCAAAAATCAATGGCTGAAAAGCATGAAACTCGTAAGAGGTGCTAATTTGTGGCTAAAGAATAATTCAAATGCCACACCATTTGGTACTCCTGGAGTAGAGTTTCAGTTTGGGGGAATTCAATGAATCCGTTTCATCTTTCTTCTATTTCCTGGAAAAAGAAGACAAAGTAGAAAGTAGGTCACATCTACGGACCCCCTTTTGCCTCCCTTTGTCTTTTCACATACTGGAATGACTTTGCCCAGGGGGTTAGATACCTTGATGGTACTTATTAACGGGCACTCAGACATCCCTGCTCTCTTCCCAGTGATGAGGATGTTCTCAGCAAAACGCCAGCACTTGGGTCTAAATCATTTCCCACTTACCGTTCCTGTTCTCCAACCTTCTGCCCACCACGCAAAGTCGGTCATCTACAAGGAAGCCCTCCCATCCCCCTCCCTCCACGCCAGCAAGGGGGAGAGGTCATTCATTATTCATTGCGACGCTTCCTCTTTGCCAAGGTATCTTCTGTTGCTTCAGACTCGAAACAGCTCATTGGCTTGCGGGGATCCAGCAGCCACTGGCGGAAGGACAAGTTTATTATGGAAAGCACGTGGCTCTGCCAGATTTCCCTGGCACATTCTGCAGCCAGAGCAAGAAATTGGCTGGCACGCTCGCCATGCATGAATGTCCTTTGGCCTTCACCGTGCTCATTGTTACACAGGAGCCCCTTATAAAGTACACAGACATTTTTCAGATAATAAAACAAGTAATACCTTTCACATACCAACACCTATAGGGAGTTGATGCCTCAAAACCAAGTCTGTACCATGATGGCCCATATGTAATTGACTAAATTCTAGTTTGATGCAATTAGAGTTTGCTTTCGTCAGACTTTGTCGATTTGGGGATTAAAATGGTTTACTTTTGTACCTCATGCGCTTGGCACGAGGGCTTTTGTCCCTGAATTACCAAAAGCACCTTGTTAAAAGGTGATTTCCCTGAAGATGCCATTCTTTGCTATTCCCTTTAGGGTCAGCTTTATGATGTGAGATCTAAGTGCATGAATAGCAAACTCTACTACCGTGCGCTAAAATTTGGAAACTGAAACATAGCAAACCGTATCTAACTCACTAGTAAGTAAAAACAAAGCATGTGTGATAGATAAAATATGGGCATGTGTTAAAAATCGCAGTGTGCATTAGCAGAGTTGAACAGGGTCCCACAGACAGAGCCTAGGGAATCGAAAACTCCTTCAACTCCTAAGGAAACACATGATCGTTTGCTTTGACGGACACGTATACCCTTTGCCTAGAAGGGTTTTCTTCTCTGCCAGGATATCCACAGTGTACCAGCTCTCACAGCGTCCCAAATCACTTTCTAAATCCAACCCAAAGCTGATCTGATGATACGTGTTTGTGAGGCTGGTGAGTATCTAGACCTTAGAAGGAAGAGGACAGTTTGTGTGTAGTGTTTGTTACAGAGAAGGAAGTTAGGGGCGATTCTCCGGGGCTGTTTTTCTTTCGTGAAAAAGTAGAGTATGTCAAGGTGGAACCACAGCTGAGACTTTGGCATTTGCCGGCAGACACATGGGGCCTAATTATATTTAAGACTTCAGTTCTACTGACAGAGATAATAACATTAGAAACGACCACCAGAGTTTAGATTTTTCTATAAAAAGTGAATTGGATCTCACCTTTATATAGATGGATGAGTCCCAAATCCTCTCGGTAGGGTGACAGGGCGACTATGGAAACTCAAAATGTGACACTCTTTTACTGTCCCGACTTTGATTTGTCTCAGGGACATAATTAATGAACAAAGATAATGATTAAACCTTCCAGCTAGTGAAAAGAGACTGGTGGGACTTGTAAAAAGAATCCGTCACGTGTGTACGTGTGTGTATGTACGTGTACATACTTTTAGCAAACATCAATGTTCTGTCACTGAAGGCAAGGCGGTTTAGCTTCGGGGTTCTTACCTGCATCTGATGCCTTCCATCTAGGTAAACAATGCTTGATTTTCGTGGGATTATGAAAATGGAGATAACTTGGACAATCAGTACCTCTCCCAGGGAAAGCATTCTGCGTGATTCTTGGACTTGAATGGAAATGTGTTGTGCCTCTGCTCTGCTAGACGCTGAAGGGGATTCCAAACTGAGGCCGCCAACCTCTGCCCACAGGGGCGGTGGAGTTCAGTTGTGGGAGTCGGGGAGGGGAGTTCAGATACACAGAAGCTTCTGCTTCTGGATAGAGGTCAACCCAAGTGTGCTACAGAATAATTTTTTTTGATCCTTCTCTTTTTTTTTTAACATCTCTATTGGAGTATAATTGCTTTACAATGGTGTGTTAGTTTCTGCTGTATAACAAAGTGAATCAGCTATACATATACATACGTCCCCATATCTCCCCCCTCTTGCGTCTCCCTCCGTCCCACCCACCCTATCCCACCCCTCTAGGTGCTCACAAAGCTCCGAGCTGATCTCCCTGTGCTATGCGGCTGCTTCCCACTAGCTAGCTATTTTACGTTTGGTAGTGTATATATGTCCATGCCTCTCTCTCACTTCGTCCCAGCTTACCCTTCCCCCTCCCCATATCCTCAAGTCCATTCTCTAGTAGATCTGCGTCTTTATTCCTGTCTTGCCCCTAGGTTCTTCATGACCTTTGTTTTTAGATTCCGTATATATGTGTTAGCATATGGTATTTGTTTTTCTCTTTCTGACTTACTTCACTCTGTATGACAGACTCTAGGTCCATCCACCTCACTACACATAACTCAATTTCGTTTCTTTTTATGGCTGAGTAATATTCCATTGTATATATGTGCCACATCTTCTTTATCCATTCATCAGAATAATTTTTTTAAATGTTAGAATGAAACCAAACCTCCCCCACAAATCCTGCTGGTTCCAACAACCTTTGGGTAACGTGGGGTTCCATTGCTTCTGTTGAGTTCCAATTTCTGTGCTCTTCACCCCTCTCAGATTTTACCAGAAAGTTCTTCATAGGCTGAGTATCAACAAACAACCCAGCAAGGTCTATTGAATAAGAGATGCATATGACAAGACATTTGCACACACATCCAGATCTAACCATTCCACAGACAGTGATAAAGAGCAGATCCACGTGCTATTAGATGGAATTATTTTAACAATTGGCTTTTAAGAGTAGCTGTCTGGTTTGCCTCCATTTTCTCCTGAATCCAATGAAAGAGGGGCCTGCTGGGCTGTAAGGCTCCTGGCGGCTCTCACCCTGTCTGATCTATGGATCCTTTCTGCTATAGCTTCCTGTCAGTGGACAGCCATAGGGATAAATTTGAGGATATCCAGTTGTTTCATCCCAGATTTTAAAGATACCGTCTTAAGGACACAATGTTATCATCTCTACATTTCAGAGAAAATTAGAAAAATTGGAAAAATAATTTGAGCTTTTTAACCAATTTATGAAGAGGAAGTGCCTAGCGCACAGTAGGCATTTAATGTTTGCTTAGATGAATGGATGAAAGAAATAGTGACGTTAATCTCAGCCTTTAGGACACACGCACGCACGCACGCACGCACTTGTCCCAGGGGATGCTACTAGGTCACCTGCATGGCAAAATGCTGGCCGCTGGCACTGGCCTCGGGAGTCCAGGCTGTCTGCAAGGCTTTTGAAGAACCTTGCAAGGCACAGTCTGGAGAAATGAAGAGCCTGGGTTCACATCTTAGCTCTGCTGCTTCCCCACTGGGTAGTTTTGAGCAAGTTTGCTTCACCTCTCTTTGCCTCCCTTTCTGCATCTGTAAAAAGGGGCTAATGATGTCACCTGCTTCACAGGCTGCGATGGAGATTAAACGAGTTGACATGCATACGTGGAATAGCGTAGCTATGCAAGGGTTTGCTATGATGCTCGTCCCTGTATTGGAAAGCCTACCAGCTGGGTTCAGTGGCAAGAGCTCCTTACTTGGCCTTGAGCAATTTTCTTAACTTTTCTCAGCCTTCGTTTCCTTATTTCTAAAATGAGATAATGCCTCTATCATGTGGATGAAAATCCCTGGCATATGGTGAGTGCCGGCTAAACATCTGCTGAATCTGCTGGATGCGGGTTCTTAGTGCACGTGCCACGAAAGAAGCCACAGTTCCGCGGATCAGATATTTCTAGTATTTTCCTTGCTTTGTCTTGCAGCTCTCCTGCTTCCCATGTACTGTGCCTTTTACGTAAAGAGTGAGTCCAGGGCTGGGGAAGCATCAGGGCTGGACTGGAAGTTCTGTTTTAGTTCTAAACTTGCTATGTCATAAAAGAAAATACCAAAGTATGCGTTGGTATCCTTTGCCAAAAGCAGCCTCGCCACATCAAAGCCTGACAAGTCTATTTACTCGGTCTCTTCTGAGATGAAAAGGGTGAGTAGAAATTCTCCCACTCTGCTTCACACTGGTTGCATGAGGTCCCCACTTCTGGCACCAGCCAAATAATGGTATAATTCAGGAGAGAGGCACCCCCTCAAGTCACATCCCCTTTCCTATGCAAAGCAGAAAGGGAAGTCATTCAAGTTCATATGAGTCACTCTTCTTGAGGATCTATGGGGAAATCACTTTCATTGCAGAGCTGAGATGGAAGTAGCCGTGAATGCCGTGGTTTCTAAATGAAGATGTAGCATATGGAGAACGCAGAGTGGAATTTATGGCCCATAATTATAGACAATATGGGGTAGAGTCCATCTTGCTGGTGTTCGCAGCAGTCCACATCAAAGCTTTGCCAAATTGCCATGACCTCCTCGCCATTTTCCCAGTGACTGAACCTTGCATACCACTTCAATCCATATTCGTTGATTTTTGTTGCTCAAGTGGAAGCTTATTGGTGGATCTGTTGGGCTGACTTCTTAGAATAAAAGCCCTGATGTCACATGGACAGCGCAGCTTGGGACTTCCCTGGTGGCTCAGTGGTTGGGAGTCCGCCTGCCAATGCAGGGGACACAGGTTCGATCCCTGGTCCGGGAAGATCCCACATGCCGCGGAGCAGCTAAGCCCGTGCACCACAACTACTGAGCCTGCACTCTAGAGCCCGCGAGCCACAACTACTGAGCCTGCGCACCACAGCTACTGAAGCCCGCGCGCCTAGAGCCCGTGCTCTGCAACAAGAGAAGCCACTGCAATGAGAAGCCCGCACATCGCAACGAAGAGTAGCCCCCGCTCGCCGCAACTAGAGAAAGCCTAAGGTTTCATTTTTTTCTAGTGATTGTGTTTGATTTTCTAAAATGAATTCTAGTCATCAGTTTACCTTTCAGTGCCACTTTGAGTAATGTTGAGGGTTTTTTTTTTTATGGTAGTCTTGAGACTTACACTTTTCAATTTATCCAGAGAACTGCTAGATTCTGGAAGGAAGAGAAGTTGGGACCTTGAACATAGACATCGATTAGTAACTACTAATGCTATGGCTAGAGAATTCTTTAGAGAGAGGGACCTTACAGCAGCCAGGCCAATAAGCTTCATAATTTTCCTATTTCAATGAAGGACTCTATTACCACAAATCATTCTTCCCTTTCTACTTTCTTCTCTCCCCTTTCTCTCTTGTATTATGTTTTCTCTTTCTTTTTCCTCTATGCCTGCCTTCCCGCTCTTATCCATTTCCTCAGAGTCTCCCCTTCTCTTTTCCTTTCCTTTTCCTCCAGGACTGAAACGCAGCCTCATTCTCATCACACTGTCTATAGCACAAAGGCAAAGATAACTGAAGGCTGGACTAGAGGTGAGGGGCTTCCAACTAGTTTCTTGCATTTGGTTATTATTGTGAGCACTAAACAGCCATTCAATCAACCTCGCGTTCCACATCCCAGCCAGACGTTGGCTTCTTTCGTGGAGGGTCATGAGAAATGTTTATAACAAAAGCACTGCCAAACTCCCTACTGTAGTAGACTGGACAAATGATGTTATAATGTTTTTATGTATTCTCAGTTACACTGCACCTCATTTGAATGTAAAAGTATTGGAGAAAGAATGACTAAGGAGACCAAATTGTCATGTTTCTGGCGGTATTGCCACGTGCTGAGTTTCTGAGATGAATGCCAAGATGATTAGGGATTTTCCTTGTATTCCAGAACATACAAATGGTATCCAACGTCTCCTCCATGGAAGCTTTGGGTCTGTTTTTCATAAGCTTCCCACTCTGTTCATATACAGTACTGTATCTTAAATGTAAACGTATCATCAGGTTTAGCAAATCAATACCATAAGAGTATGAAATGGTCCCCAGCACGCCCCACAAGGGCATTTCACAGTAAAAGCACTTGAGAAAGAAGCGGCAACGGAAAAAAAAAAAGGCCATAAAAGTCACAAGCAGTCTGTGTGAAGCAAAGACCATAATATAACCATACAGGACTTGCTGCGAAGAAAGAGGAAAATTGCAAACCAATTTGTGGTTATAGCCTTTTCTGTCAATCCCATTGGGATTTAAAACTTGTAAAAGGTAGACATTTCTGCCAGCTTACATTATGGAGAGAGAGTGTGTAAGGATAATCATAGCAGCCAAGCAAACACCGCTTAGTCTTTATTAACTTCAAAGCAATTAGTGCTCCTTGGGTTCATTTAGCCCCAGAATGGGAAGTTGCCACCCAAGATCGTTTGTTAGGAACAAATTTGGGAGTCATCCCAGGGTGTTTCATTTTCATCTCTCAAAAACACTTTTGCAACTGATGGATGAGTAGTTGTGAAACTAGAGTAGACGAAAGTGTGGGCCTGCCTTTGGGAGCCCATAGAGACTCCAAGATTGCAAGATGGCGTGCAGAGGCAGGCCGTGCTGGGTATTTCCTACTGTCAGACGGCCGGCCTTGTCCATTGTGTTGAGCTCTGCAGACCCAGCTTGCCTTCTGAAAGCAATCGCAGCGATAATTGCCGTCTGTGCTCAGCGCCCACTGAGCACGGCACATTCTATATGCATCATCTCTCATTAGTTCTGCAAGGCTTTGTCCTTCCTACAGATGAGGAAACTGAGGTTTAGAAGGTTAATTAATAGTAGTTGAGAATCCAACCCAGACTTGCTTGGGTCTCCCACTTGGAATCTTGCCAGGACGTCAGGCTCCTCCCCCACTTGATGGCCAGCACCACCCACTTTACACATATCTACTTGGGTCACTCTTGATATTGCCACACTGAGATTTAATCTTCAAGTCCTCCCAGACTGGAGACAGGAGCCGACAGATCTCCTGGTTATGTACTATTCTGCATTTCTTGGGCTGGCTCTAAATTAATCTCTCCAAACAATAAAGGAAACTAATTAGGTTACAATTGCATGTCTTTTAGCACGAATCTTTATGATTCACTGTCAAGTACAAGCTAATGCATCGCCAGTTTACCCGGGTCTTTATTTTCATCTGAGCAATAAAAGTAGTTTCTGGTATCCCTTCATTTAAGCTTTCTCTTTAAGGAGCGGCACTCGTTAAGGAAGATACATGAAATGAAATTCCGTCTTGCTGCACTCGATCAGGTTTCTTCAAACAAACAGAAAGCAATGCTGCATCTTTTAATATCATTTAAGAAAACTGACATCCTATAATTATCTTTCGGTTATAGTGTGGCCAAGGCAAGAGTCCTAGTATTTTCGTACCACTTGTGATTCACTGAAGTACTTTATTCAGATGGCAAAACAGATTCCCCGGGTGCCCTTGTCATCTGTCTCTATCTAAAGTAGCCTTTCTGAGACCAGACAGAAATGTCTGTTTCTGTGTTTGGTAGAGTCCCCGGTCATCCTGATCCCATGACTGAAGGGCGCTCTCTGCAGACAGCTCGCTAGTCTGCATTTGACTGAAGGCCAGTCCCGGATCCAGGGCCCAGTGGGTGTTATCCCCTTTCCTCGCCTACAAAACCAAAGATGAAAAGAGACCCAGATTCATAGGTAGTCCAGAAGCATTCTGGAAGTTCCCAGCCGGGACTCACAGCCAGTTTCTGACAGGCCCTACCAAATGGGTCAAGCCCAAGTGCGTGAAGTGGGCAGGCATCCACTACCTGGACCACTGAAAGGCACAAAGCCAGCACGTCTTGCCTGGTGTGCCACACAGCATCACGGCCTCCATCAGAGCCCTGCCACGAGAAGCCAGGTGTCAGGCAGACCCAGGCATCCTCACACTGCTGCGTACTAGCTCTGTGGCCTTGAACTAGTCTAGTTTCCTTCAGGGGGCATCGGTTTCTTCATTGGTAAAAGGGGGTAATAATCTCTGCACTGGCTCCCTCGCAAGGTTACTTCAAAGAGCAAGAGATAACATTCTTTGTCCAAATGATGTGTAAACTCTAAGAAGCTATAAACTAACGTGAGATTATTCTTATCATACGTTGGCCAGAGGGGTGGATAAAACATCAGGCCTCAACGTGTCCTGGCCTCCAAGAGACATTAGAGAGGGTTCTCTGAATCTTCCGGAAACCTCTCACCTTGAACCACACCAGCAGCTCTCAGCGACAGGGTAACAAAAGCAAAAGTGGAGGTCCTGGTGGAGATGGGAGTCATGCAGGGCACTTGCCATTTCTGTGCTGGAAAGGAGCTTCTCAGGGGCTAGGGGGAGAGCTCTGTGCCCCTGAGCCAGCCTGGACCATTGTGACCTGTGTGGAGTCCACTGTCCTGGCATTCCTTCCGCAGCTGGAAACTGGTTCGCCTCAAGTAGCCAGGGCCAATCTGTTTCTGTCCTCCATTCCCCATTCGCCCCTGGCGTTGTAACCTGCAAATTTCAATTGCATCGGTCCCAACCCACGTACACACGTCACAGATAAAGCAAGGACCCTTGGAGGCCTCTGGCTAGTGGAACTGGAGAGATGCCTGGCATCTCATGAATCACTTACCTGCGACTGATGGGGCTTTAACTAACCCGGTGCTTCCAGTTCCCTGGCCACTAAGGCAGCGCTATTCCGGCAGCTGCTGCCGGCTGATTTCACATGGGGCCTCTAGGGATTGAGTGAAATTTTTGCAAACTGCAAATGCCTCTGAGTAATGGGTTTCATTCATTTCCTCAAAGACTACATGCGTTTTCCAAGTGGTTGTGCTAATATGAGAATTTGAAAATTCATAAGCAAGCCATGCTTGTGATTTGCGTCCTCAGCACTGAGTTATTTCACAGTCCGTGCCTATTGCAGTGCATTGATGCTTTAAACAATAATCGCTGCTTCTTAGAGTAAAAAGGGAAAAAAAATGTGAAGGTTTTAATTGCCATTATAACCCATTTGTCAGAGTGGTACATTTATAAATAGTACTTCTCCAGTTAATTGGTGGCCTTAGTCATTAGACAAACGCAAATCACACCATGCTAGCATCTTCTCATTTCCATGTCTCGCACCACTTTTATCATCTATAAATGACCGATTTTGTTGAAATAAATTTGTGAACATGACTCAGAAAGACGAAGGTAAATTATCTCATTTTCCCTTGTGCTTGTTAAGAAGAAGGCTGAAATGCATCTTTTTGTCCTGCTCCAAGTCAGAGTGGAGGTGGGGTTCTCTTTCTGAAAGTGCATTAGAGAGTCGAGTCTTTGCACTGGCTGAGCGCCCGAGGACTAGCTCAGAACACTGTTATGGGAAGGATCCACTTCCAAAGGAAAGGAGAGGCGATCACAGTGGGTTCACCCTTAAAGCCAATCATTCGTGTCATTCATTTGCTATTTATGTGCAAGTGGGGCTTTATTTCTGTCTTCTTTGCTGCTGTTGCTGCTATGGCTGATGTCAGCAAACACGACTCAGGCCAGTGTCAGCCTCAGTATGGCAAGTATGTAATAGACACCACTGGAAACCAAGAGACTAGCAGTCTCCCACCAAATCTGCCCCCCACCCTTCCCCTCTCTGGGCCCCAGTTTATTCTGCTCTCAAGCCAGGGGAACGGATGACACATTCTCCAAGTGCAACTCTCGAAACTTCCATGTGCATGCGATGAGTTTGGATTTTCTTCTGAGGAAGAATCTCGTGGAACCGAAGTTAGCGTAGTTCGAGATTGGGTGTGTGATCCTAATTAGGCAAGCTTACTCAAGTTACCTGAGCTTCAGTGTCTTGGAAGCTGGATCCATCTGCATACCCTCTGAGGAACCTTCCATGCCCACCCTGCAACATCAAACTCATACATTCCCTCCCTCCCGTTGGGTTCAACTGGCTCCCATCTCTTCAGAGAATTACTATGAGGATTATGGTAACCGTGTCAAGTACTCAGCCCCTGGCACAGAGTAGTTGCTCAGTAAGCAGGCACTCTTATTCCTATGATCTGTTGTTAGCGTTTTCCTTTGTCAGTCATTGAATCCACCAGCCTTACCTAATTCACAAAACACACACTTGCATTGATCCACGTTCACTCATGCATTCGTGCATCAGATATTTATGGAACACCTTCTGTTTTGTTTCCTGCTAGAGATATAGCAGGAAGCAAAACAGTCCAAAGCTCTGACCTAGTGGAGTTTATATTCTATTGGGTGGAGACAGACAAGAAATAACATCAATATACCGTGGTAAAATATGTTGGAAGGTGATAAGTGCTATAAAGAGAAGTCAGGGGAGAGTGCCCTCGAGAGGGATGGAGTAGAGTTGCAGGTTTAAATAGAGTGGTCAGGGAACGCCTCAGTGAGAGCTGGCATCTAAACAAAGATCTAAAGGAAACAAGAAAATGCGCCCCACCGGGATTTGGGGGCAAGAGGAATAGCACATGCAAAGGCCCTGAGACAGGAGGGTATCTGGTGTGGCTAGAAACAGTAAAGAAGATAGTTCGTTTGAAGCAGGGTAAATGGGAAAGAGAATGGTAGAAGAGGAGGTCCGAGTGTTCACTGGGAATCATTGTACAAGAGCTGGTAGACCACTGGAAAGACTTTGGCTCGAGTCTGACTCGGGAGCCACTGGAGGATTTTGAGTTGAGGAGAGACTTGATCTGATTTATGTCATAACAGGATCACACTGTGGCCGTTGAGAAGTGACTATGGAAGTCGGGGATGGAAGCAGAGGGAACTTTCTCTAAGGAGACTATTGCCATAACCTAGGTGAGAATGGTGGCGGCTTGGACCAGGGCAGTAGTGGTGAGGGTGGTGAAGAGTGGATGGAGATGGAGATATATTTTGAAGGCAGAACAGATAAGATTTGCTGATGGGTTGATTGAATGGAGCTGTGAAAAAAATATACAAGTCAAGAATGATTCCAAGATTTTTAGCCTGTGATTCCAACATTTTTAGCCTGAGCACTTACAAAAAAATGCTATTGCTATTAACTTTATAGTTCAGTATAATCATTAGCAACAGCATGATAACAATGGACCATATGGAAATATCTGAATAATTTTTCTAATACATGGACTGGGAGATGTTAGTTGCTTATTATCTTTCTAATGCCAATATTAAAGGGGAAATGTCCAGGGCTTCCTTGGTGGCGCAGTGGTTGAGAGTCCGCCTGCCGATGCAGGGGACGCGGGTTCGTGCCCCGGTCCGGGAAGATCCCACCAGCCGCGGAGCGGCTGGGCCCATGAGCCATGGCCGCTGAGCCTGCGCGTCCGGAGCCTGTGCTCCGCAACGGGAGAGGCCACAACAATGAGAGGCCCGCGTACCGCAAAAAAAAAATTAAATTAAATTTAAAAAAATAGAAATAAAGGGGAAATGTCCAAAAGAAATAAGGACGTTTCTCCTAAGCCAGAGGACGTTTCTCCTAAGGACGTTTCTCCTAAGCCAGTAGCCAGAGGTAATTCTGTACATCAGAATTACCTTTGAAGCTTGTGAGGAAATGTATGGAATCAGATTCTCTGCTTTAAGCACATACACGCATATACGGCTACACACACCACGTTGTCACTGCTATGTTTTTATCCCACCGAGTCAGTCAAATGCCTCGTTTGTGGCCGATCACTAACCAGCTTTCAAAATATGATAGCTGGCTGTTCTAAATAAAATATTTTCCCCTCTCCGGGTTGTCTGTAGTCGTCAGCTCCTGTCTACCACCAAAGCAAAATGTCCCCAGCTGATCCTATCACGATGGGGCCTTGGGATGTTGTTTGACTCACTCGTGTGACCTTCAGCTCACTGAACACACATACTGCCGACCGGCCTCAGTTCCTCTTCTGACAATTCAGAGAGAGGTGGATTCGAATTCCCAAGATCCTCTACAGCTATATGATTCTGTGATACTATGATTCTGCTCTGTTATTTTGAAATTGTTATTTTAGAAGGCCATTTGCCTCTTAAAACTGGGTATTTACAAAACCAGAAATCTAAATGGTGGTGGTGAACATTTTACTTAGATTGCATATTGGAATTAACCCCACGTTAATTCAATATAGTGTAGTAGCAAAGATCCCAGCCTTTAGAATCAGAAAGACCCTCATTCAAATCTTGAAGCAAGTGGCTTCACCTCTCTAAGCCTCTCTTTTCTCACCTGTAGAATGAAGATGATAACAGTGTATACACCATAGAGCTACTGTGAGGATTAAGTGAGGTTTCATGAAAAGTGGTTGACAAGGGACCTGGAACACAGTATGTGCTTTAATAAATAGTCATCATCACCACCATCATCTTCATCATTGCTGCTCGTAAACATGAAGCCTTTTCAATTGTCATTAGAGAAGGCTGCAGATAATTTTATGAAAGCATATATTTCAAGAATTTAGTACTTGTTCTCCAATAGATCTGTCTGAAAGTACCCATATGGATGGGAGATTGGCTAAACTAGAGCAGAACTTTTCAAACTGTGTTTCGGCCAAACAAACAGAAAAACAGCGAAAAAGTGGGATTGTTTCCTTCTAGCCACTTACTGGCTGTGAGACCTCAGACAAGTCACGGCACATATTAAGAACTGGATAAAGTGAGGTATTATGAGTATTATCATCATTACACATAACGTGGGTGGTAATAGTGGCAAAAGGAGATTTTGGTAGTAAAAGGATGTTGGACGAAAGAAGATTGCACGCATCAGATCCTAACGACATGCGTAGGTCTTGCGCTCAGACACCAAACACAGAGGAGAGAGGAACCTCACCTATTCTGAAACTAGATTTATTGGAGACTTTCTCTTCATAAGCTGCAGATTGTTGATAGGCTAACAGTGAGCTTCATTTTTTTCTCATTTGAAATTATATGCATATTAGGAATCTGTGTGTTTTTATACAGTTCTAAGCCCATTTTCAGGGGTGACGCCGTTGGTGATCTCTGTTCTCAGGGACAAGTTAAGGGTCACCTCGTCCCGGACCTTTCCGCAGCTCACTCAGCAGACCCCCCCAACTCTGATCTTCAGTCGCAGGCCAATTCGCCTCCCCCTAGAGGCTGGAAAGGAGAGGAGGACTTGTAGGAAGCACAGCGTCCCATGTCCCTCCCGTGTAATCAGAAGCTTGCCTACAGTTTGAGTATTTTACTATAATTGCCATGTTTTCAATACGAATGGTAAAAAGGCAGATATAAAGGCAAATATCAAGGCCTCTGGCTGACAAAAGCAGATTTCAGAGAGAAATGTGAAAATAGCAACTTACTTCAGCAATAAAGAGGTATATTTTATACTCCAGGTTTTTTTTTCCCGTTTTGTAAAATCATGACTTTCTAGTAAATGACATCCCAGAAGATATTTATCAAAGCGGGAGAGCTGTGCAGAGGAACACCCCGCATTCGCTTTAATATTTTGCCTTTTCTTTTGACATTTTCTTGCCTAGAGATCTAATTCTATTAAATATGTACATTTTTTTTGGCTGGAAGTCTTCTTCATGTATCTTTCAGATAAATCTTAAAAGTACATAAGGTCTGGAGGGCAGCTTTCTTGAAGTGCAGATGAGACACACAGTAGAATATTGTCTATGAGGGTTTCCAAATTATTTATATTCCTGCAGAGCTTTCTGTTGCACTTTCTGTGGTAATGATAAGGGAAAAGGTAAGGTTCCAAAGTCCTTCTGTGACCCACCGGCAAGCCACGTTAGGCATATTTCATATCTGACATGCAGGAACGTACTCTGGCTGATTGCTACCTTGACTGGCTTTATTAAGCATGGTCATGACTGAAACTTCGCCTGATGGACAAGGCAAATAGAAGTCATGGCTTTGCAAATGGACATGGGTTGCCTGCTCTGCTTCACCACTGGGCTTCTCTAGGACCTTGGAGCGTGTTTGCTAAGGTGGAAGCATTATCTTCCAGATTCTATAAACACTGTGGGTGAATTGGGATGTCTCCTAGTAGAGCTTTCGAGCCTAAAACCTTGCATCCATAATTTCTTCTCTTGGTTTTATTTTTCATTCCCTGCATCTTCAACTATTTCCTGCACGTATGTGAAATCAAACTCCCAGCGTAAGGACTCGCGAAAATGGGATTTTTTGAGCAAATGTGTATTTATTAATGTTCACAACACTGGAATTACAACAGAAGTGAGAAAAGCGTCTACAATGAATTAAGACTGTTGAATTCGTTCTTCTGCTGTGCTGGTCTCCCCCACCCCCTACTTCTCCATTCCCTCCGCTTTCTAAGGCAGCCGTGGAAAAGGGGCCATGTACAGGATACTGATGACGAGCCTGGGGGAACAGGAACCATTCCGGAACTTTCTGTTCATTCCCCTGCAGGCCTGCAACAGTCTGGATGAGTAGGCCCTATTTGGGGTTTCCTGAGATCTTTATGTCTTTCACCCAATTTGGGACATTCCAACATGGGATTTTAGAATGTCACCTTTTATGGGTAGTCACTGTGGGCGGAGTGCCAGTTGGAGATAAGGGTAATCTAGATTTGTTTTCTGCTGTACTCCCGCTTTGTTACTATGTATTTTCTAGGAGTTGTCTTTACGTCAGGTAAGACCTCAGGGAAGTGAGAAAATGCCAAGTCATTAAATAATTAAAGTTAGTCATAGCACCGAGAAGCTACTACTGCAGGGCTGGAATATTCAGGTTGGCGTGTGACGTCACAGAAGCTCAGGACCGCGGTGCGGGCTCCATCGTCCTCAGGCGAGCCAACTCAACTGATGGCTGCTGGCCTGTGGCCCTGTGGGGCAGGAGAGGAGACCAAAGGTAAAAGGCGTTTTCCCTTTGCATTTTGAAAGCAGGAAACAAGTCTCTGTGATTATAAGGTTCTCTGCTTTCAGATGACCCATCTGAAGACAATGAGAAGGAGAGTAGATCTTAAATGTTCTCAGCACACACACACACACACACACACACACACACACAGAGACACACACAGAACACACACACACAGACACGCACACACACAGACACACACACAGACACGCACACACAGACACGCACACACACAGACACACAGACACGCACACACACACAGACACACACACAGACACACTCACACAGACACACACACACACACAGACACACACACACACACACACACATTGTAATTCTCTCAGGTGATGGAGTGATAGAGGTGTTAACTAACCTTAGTGTGCTCATCATTTCACAATATATACATATACCAAATCACCATGTTATACACCTCGAACTTACACAGTGTTATATGTCACTTATATCTCAATAAAGCTGAAAAAAAAAGACAGGAAGACTGGACATTAGAAAGACAAATGTGAGAACCCAGAAGAAGGGCAAAAGAAAGGAAAGAAAGGGAAAAAAATCTCCTGGTCCTAAGCTCAAATAAACCATACCCCCCGTCCACCTGAGATAATTGGTTTGTCAGAGCTCTTCCACGAGAAGAGATGGTTCTTCGTTTCTCTCTGTCTGCGTCGTACAGTTCTGTGTCTTCTCTTGTCATTGGATAATTACCATAGCTTGACTCAACGCGTTTTCCTATCACTGAAGACATGGATGTGTTGAAGTTACTGCGCGATGGAGGAGATGGCGAGAAGGAAGGGAGTGCGCGAGATCTGTTGCTTTTTCAAAATTGTCATCGAAAGGATAGCCAGAACAGAAATGATACTGTGTTGGCTTCAAAAGGGTAAGCAGGTGTCTTCGAAGTCCCAAATGAGCTGTGTACAAGCTTGTACAAACAAGTGCAGAATCAGGCCTGTTTGTTATTCACACAAACAGAGTTGAAACCATCTGAATTCCACAGTTCCCAGAATTCAGATGGTGCACAATGGTCCATAATGGGTAGCACCTGTGCTTACCTCAATTACCAGACAGTCTGAACAACGGCAGAAAGGGCTTACTAGAATTTTTTTCAATAATAGATTTAGTTATGTCTTTCATAATTGGATTCAAAAGCTCAAAATTTCATTTTGCAACTTGTTCATAAAATGTGTATGAAAAAGTCTGGCATTTATTCAAAGGAAATAGTCTATGAAGGAAAAATTGCAGAACAGCCAACCGCTCGTAACTAAAGCAGCCAACTTATAGTCCAGGCACTTGGCAAATACACCATCTTTTTATTATTTCAGTAATTGAATTTCTGTTAAAGCGTGGAGCATAATTTAACATGAGGAATTTATTTATAATACAATAGTGTTTCAGTAATAAATGCAGTATTATTGTCACTTTTAATGGAGTCTTATGTATTCCCTCTGAGACCATGCGGCAGACTTGAAGACAGCCACTGCACCAGTGCTGTTTGTAGACAATTGAATTAATTGGAGACAGGGTCATTAACTCGACCTGAATACCTCTGATTGCTTCTGTAAATAAGGTTAGAGAGCAAATGGCTAATCTTCGTTGTCATTATAGATTCCTCTTACATTTTCACACTGCCTTGTATATTAAGATCATTTTGCTAAGCAGCTTCTCAGACTCCCCTCATATTTACAGTATTATCTTGCGTGGCACATAACCGTAATTGTATCAGACTTATATTACATTCTCCATATCTTTATAAAACAGGATACTCGTAAAGAACCTATGTTGAAGCGCAACTCGTAAAAACCATCAGACCAATAAATGAATAAACCACAGTGTGTAAACCATCATATTAAAGGAAAGAAAAATCACAGAGCAAAAGTGGCTTTGGTCTCCTCTCGCAGATCCGTATATAATTTGGAAACACGATTAACACAGGATGGGCTCCCAAAGATACAATCCCTAAAGAAAAAGCACAGCAAAGGAAGCATTGATTAAAATCTCTCCGTGTTTCAGATGACGCCGTGCCCTTTCTTGCCCTTCTCTAACGGCATTTATAACATGCAAATTACAGGAGGTTAGGTTCTTTCTGCCTGCTCATTCTAGATTGGAGTTAATTGAGAACTATTTGACACATAAATCTTAAAAACTTTTAAATATTTGACTTGTTCTTTTGCATATCAGTATCCTGTTATAGGCAGACAAGATATTTAGAGGGGACTGGGGGGAAAATTCTCCCATTCTAATGACTCAAATAATTAAAAAACATATACTGGAAACATTTCTATAAGTGAACTTTGTCAAGTCCCTTTGTGATACAATTCAGAAATAAAGGACCGTTAAAAATGGACGGTATTATGAATATTGAGTCTTTTACAAGTAAGATGCCAGAAAGAGAGGAGGAGGGGAAAGAAGAAAGAGGAAAAAACGTAATGCTACTCTTTGTTATTTTTCCTGACAAGATTTTTTTAAATTACTGAAAATATCAAAGTTTTCATCAGTACTAGATCTGTACTGGTTCATTTATACTGCTAGAAGAGTAGGTTGGTTCTACCTAAACCATAGCTCCAAACCAGGAATTTATCATTGCCCTGTGGCCAACTGGAAGCCTATCGATCAGTTTGTTCCCCAGCTTCACTGAGCTATGATGGACAAATAAAAATTGTACACGTTTAAGGTGCACAATGTGATGTTTGAATATACACGTACATTGTGAAATGATTAGCGCAATCAGGCTAACAACCACATCTGTCACCTCGTGTAATCACCCTTTTCTTGCTGTGAAAACGCTTGCGATCTACTCTCTTGGCAAATTCCAAGTACACAATACGGTATATTATGAACTAGGGTCACCGTGCTACACAGTAGGTCTCCAGAACTTATTCACCTTATAACTGAAGGTTCGTACCTTTTGACCGATTTCCCCCCCACCTCCCAGCCCCCGGAAACTACCATTCTACGCTCTGTTACTATGAATCCGTTTTTTTTCTTTAGATTCCACGGATAAGTGAGAATATGTAGTATTTTTGTTTGTGTCTGG
The DNA here is from genome assembly GCF_963455315.2 of Globicephala melas. NCBI lineage: Eukaryota > Metazoa > Chordata > Mammalia > Artiodactyla > Delphinidae > Globicephala > Globicephala melas. Next base: position 5,559,330 of record NC_083335.1, on the reverse strand, counting down.
TTTATTTCACTTGGATAATATCCTCCAGGTTCATCCATGTTATTGCAAGTGGCAGGATTTCCTCCCTTTTTAAGGCTGCATAATATTTATTTCCTATAGATAGATCGAGCGATCGATAGATATATAGATAGACAGATACCACATTTTCTTTAACCATTCATCTGTCGATGACCACTTCAGTTGTTTCCATATACAGGAAGCATATCAATTTTCATGAGTTTCGTGGCCAGCTGAAAGACAGTTGACATTTACCCTGAATATTTAATGAGTCATGTTCAACAGATAGAAAAATAACCACCATTTCAGTCCTTTTAGACTTTTTGCCTTTATACATTCTTATTTCTGCAACTAACTTTCGCGTATATGGTGAGAACTTGAGTAACATTTGACTCTCATACGTGTAAATGTACATAGGTGTGTGCTGTCAAAACCTGGCTAGAACCCAAATGAGCGTTAATGTAAACATTCACCAACAACAATATCTTCTTTATTCAATGACTTAATGTCCAACGTGTACCACTGAAGTCAACATTTCTGCTCTTAGCCAGCTAGTAGCAACATTATTTTTAAAATTGAAAATCAATATTGTGCACCTCATTTGAGGGATGGTACTTCTCTCAATAGTGTTTTACTTCTTAGGCAACTCTCTTAATTGATGCTGAAATTATTTTACCTCTCTTGGTATTAGCCATCTTGGATTTTAGCCAATAGATGCATCCACTCAGTCACACGCACGTGCACATACGTACACTCACAGGCATGTACACGCACTCACACATGGACCCACGCGTTCTCTATCATTCAGACACCTTGAATTTAGGCATAGTTGTCTGAAATACGTAGTGAAATATAATTGTACTCAAAGGGAACATTTTCAGCGTGTAACCTTTCTGGAAAATACTTCCCCACCAATTTTTTGCCCAAGTTTCCAACCGGCAGAGTGATGTACCTCGGTCTTGTCATTATGAAGCTAGAGTAGTGTAGGCTGGTGGAAAGTGCATGGGAATTTGCGACATTGATAACATCAGGCTAGAAAACACATCTCACTAACAGTACACGTCTCATGTGGTTTGCAAGGGAGCGTATTTTTCTTGTTTGGGACATTTAAAATCCCCGCCCCACCCGCAAGTTATGAATGCCTTTCTTCACCGTAATTCCTGAGATGTACATTTGTTTGGGCTTAGCTGATGGGCACCCTGTATAACTGCGAGTTGCTATTGACATACTCTCAGGATAGGCAGATTCCCAGGCTTTCAGATGACCACAAATGTAATTTGCTTAACTTCGGAAGGTATTTTTAATTGTCTGTTTAATCCTTTTTATTCTAAATTCTGCCTTCTTTGGAATTTCTAAATATCCCCAATTCCTCTGCATGACAGATTCCTCCACATGACAAATTCCTCCTCTTAATGACAAAACCAAACACCCTGACCTTGTTATTACTAGCCTGTTTGTCATTATCACAGATCCTGCAAGTTCTTGGAGAGATGCCTAAGTTTGTTTCCATTTCTTTCTAGATCAGCCTTTAAGCGGCTCTGTGTTCGTTTGTAATACGGGATTGCCATTCTTGTCGCTAATCTAGATTCGAGTGTAAGCCCTGCCGTTCCACATACGGGAGTCAATGTTGAATGAAGCTGGCTGTACTTAGCTATCTTATTACCGGTGGCCACGATCAGACTTTTCCTCTTGACGTCAAAAGCGTGTTGGGCTCAAGATCAAAGGAGCTCCCCAAGTATGAGGAAAGTGTGGTCCCCTCTTCTTCTCTCATTTACACTTGACCTCCTTTCATTTAGCCTTGATGAGAAGGGAGACTGTTAGCTGGAAGGCAAGATTTTCAGGCAGATAGCATTACAGGATTAGAGATCCAGTATTTCCTTTGCTGTCATTCAAAATAACAGGTGTAGGAAATTCTGTTTAAAATAGCTGGGCTTTTGACTTAGAGGACTTCTGTATAGAAGACTTAAGATGTCAGCTTTAAATATGACATCGGTAGTCTTAGGCAAAGAATGGGAGTGAATTCTTGTAGAATCTGTCTTTTCTTGCCTGGCCTGTTTATTAATGGTCTTTGTGATTTATTGTAAATGCTGGGGAGGATTTTCAGGCCCATTTATCACGGGAAGGGAACACCTTCTTGTTCCTAATGTGAGTGTGTCACAATTAGCAATGCATGTGGGCTAGGAGATTTAGTTCTGTCTTTTGTGAAAGTCCTTCAACCTCAAATTTAATCCCAAATTGATTGAATACTTTCTCTTCCATGAGGAAATTAATTATGCTACTCGAAAAATCATCAACTAGAAAGGGAGTTAATATCAGGCACAGTGTAGACTGGGCTGGTTAATGTATCAAAATGATATGACGAGGGTAGCTCATGTTTCACACAAATCGAAATAATGGAATCATCATTTTAATTAAAAATGGGAAAGTCTGTGTATAGATGCATGAACATTGCACCCCGTGACCCATGGACATCTGTTGCTCAAAATACCAATTACATTAAAACTGTCCATCCAAATATGTTACGTTTTGTCAGTAGAACGGAAGCTGAAGAAAGAGTCAGGCGCTGTGACGGGCCAACAGCCATCCAACCAGTTGAGAGGTTACACATCCATCAGCAGACAACCTATTTGCTTAATTATGTTCATCAAATGAACGTCTGACTCAGGAGGTTTGGGGGTTGGGTAGGCTGGCCCAAGTGTGACTTCTGTTGAGAGTCGGCAGTACATAGACATTTCATAGTTAAGTATTGCTCTTTACCAGGTGACCTTGTTTGTGCTGATTTTCTGTTCATTGTGAGGCCACGTGGAGTGTGTTTTCGTAACAAGAAGATTAGATACAAGTTATCGTGCCAGCCATACAGAAAGTGACGGTAGAGTCCGGCCCCTGCCATCGAGGAATTTACAGTGTAGGTGAGCAGGCAGAAGGTTAGCACACTGTCATAATTCGAGAATAATGAAGTGATAAACTGTGATGAAGTTAGTGAAAAGAAATCAGAACAGGGACGTAGTATCTGGGAGAATTAAAGTCATGGCGAAGACCTCGGGTTCTTCGAGGAACCCGAGGAAGACCTCGGGAATTTGAGCTTAAAGGATAAAGATTTAAGGAAGCAGAAGAGAAGGAAATAGTGTCATTCTAGACTGAAAAAAACAGGGTAAGCAAAGGCATGGGAAGAGAGGGAAATAAAGACTGTCCCTAAAGTAGAGGGGTAACGGAAAAAGATCTCTGAACATCCTGTAGAAAAAAACTGCATCTCTCCGCAAGGAAGTCATGGTAAATTCTGACACCAAGAGATCTCGTGCCGTATATGGTCACTGGGGCCAAGTACAAAATAACTCAAGGCTTCTAATCTAATACGGAGCGAGGCCGAGGAAAGTGAGAACTGAATCTGATTTGCAACAGGGAGTGGGCAGGACAGGGGCTGTTGGTAGTAATTAAGAAAGCAGTTTCACGAAATTGGGTCATTTGTAGAGACGTGGATGGATCTCGAGACTGTCCTACAGAGTGAAGGAAGTCAGAGAGAGAAAAACAAAGACCGTATATTAGCGCATAGATGTGGAACCTAGAGAAATGGTACACGTGAACCGGTTTGCAGGGTGGAAATTGAGACACATGTAGAGCACAAACGTATGGACACCAAGGGGGGAAAGCGGCGGGGCGGTGGTGCTGTGATGAATTGGGAGATTGGGATTGACATATGTACACTGATGGGGATAAAATGGGTGACTAATAAGAAAAATAAATAAATCATAATAAAAAAACTGAATTAGAAAGGATTAACGGTGGAAAAGAATGAGTTGGGGTTGGGACCGTATGAGGTCAAAGTCAGAAGGAAGCAGGTACTATAAGGGAAGAGAAGCTATAAGGTAGAGAAAAACTAATAGAAAGAATAAGTGTGTTGGTGATGTCAGGCACCAACACGTGCAGAATAGCCGAGTCACACTTCTGGAGCACAAGTGGTCCGTCCTGCTGCCGTGGGTCTCAGGTCTGGTTTGCACACAACCCCAGTTCCTGGAGGCCTGAATGTACGATGACTTCTGTTCTTGGTTTTCCTATTGCACCACATACCTCCTGACATTAAACTTCCCATTATACAAAGTACCTGCAAGACACACACACACACACGCACGCACGCACGCACGCACGCACGCACGCACCACACACAAAAAAAGAAAGCAGTTTCAGTAGGCCAAAGAGTTACAAAGCCTGATTACTGGGCCTATAGAAGTCTGTAGTGGTGAGGAAGTGAGACCATCCTGTGTTGGCCACGGCTTTAAGAAGTGTCACAGTGGAGGACAGTCAGCCACTGTTTCTTGATGAGGAATCTGGTCTCACCCAGAAGGGCTGTCTGGGCAGCTTCTGCCCCTCATGGCTCTGTGCTAACGTTACTGCCTCTTCCTCGTGTTAGGGTTAGACACTGCAGTTTTGCAAGGTGCAATTTTTGCCATTCGCTTAGGTATTCGAATGCTTTTATTTATATTTCAGGCATAATTATGAAGGCACATTCAGTAAGGAAACTATATAGGTTTTAGTTTAGAAATTGTGTATATGACTTGGAATGCCATCCATTGGATACCCTGTCATCCCATATACAGGAATTTTATTTTGTAGGTATTACTTTTATAACTTAAAAGCTTTTCATTGAAAAGCACACCTATTAATATTCATAAATATATGAAGTACCATTGGAGGAACCATAAGAAACTGATAACAGTGGAAAACTTTGGAAAATTGGGTGACGTGACAGTAGAGGGGCAGAAGATGTACTTTTCATTGTATCCCTTACTGTAGCTTTTGAATTCAGTTCCATGTTTCTTACCTGTTTAAAGACAAATACAATATTTGAAGAAACACAATGACGTGAAACATAAAGGACATTTAAATTTCCCCTATTTCATCTTTACAAACTACTACTCTGTGTGGAAAGAGTTATCAGCTGTAAACTGGAAATCTTTTCTTCTAGCCTCCGTGAGTTTTGTCATTCTCAGGAGTCAAATGCAACAGGCTTTTCTTAGCCTAAGGGGCAGATTGCCTTCAGTGTTTTGAACACTGAATTCTTGCAATCCGTCTCATTAGGTCACTTGAAGAAAACATTTGGGATTAATTCTGTGTTCCTGTTGCTTTTTGGTATGATTACAGGGTGGATTTTGTAGTGGATCCTGGATTCTTTTCCTTTCCTCAAGCTGGACTTGCAGTTTAAGAAAGCGTCCCAGTAGCTTGGTGAAACCCACCACCACTCACTCTGCCTCAGAGCCCAGCCCCATGTCATGGCTAAGAGGTCCTGGAGCATCATGGGTAAAGTGGGAGGATAGCCGTTCCATCTCTCCCCCGCCCAGTGTTCTTGTAGCAATCACGTGAGGTCATGGGAGTGAAAATACTGGAACATTATCAAGTGCACTGCACTTGAAAAGTATTTGGTCTTGTTGCTCCAATGATGACGATCTCCTGTTGGAACCATAGGCAGTGGGTGCGCCCGGGGACAATTCTCCTTAGAGATCTTACAGAGAAGACCTCTATATGGCTTTACTCTAGGGTGTCTTAAGCGCACCAAACATTGTACAGAGTGTGTGTGTGGTTGATAAAGCCTCTGGCCTTAGAAGCTCACCCTCCAGATCAAGTGTCTCTGATACATCAGGTAACAGATCAGACATGAGGGGGAGCAGACATTACTGATAAGGAGATTGGCGTTGGGAGACAGCAAAGAAGAAATGTAGTCTAGGGAGAGATTGGAAGAGGGATGCCCCCTTTTCCAGTCGAGAGGCAGCTCTGAGCATGATGGGTGACAGAAAGAAGTCCTCAGCACGGGAAAAGGCAGAGGCTCGTGCCGACGGCTCTGAGCCTATCAGCAGCCCGTTCTGTACTCTCCTGGGGAACTCAGGCTGCCCATGGCTGGGGCTCTCCTGACGGGGAGTTGGGCTCCATCTCCAGGCCAGTCCTATAGACACAATGGCAAGATTCCTGCAGGGGAGCAGCCTCTGGGTTTAAGTCACCCAGTCAGAGTCATCCACTGCTCCCCCTGGGATTGGTGACTGATGGAATTCTTTATGGGAGCGCTTCGACCTTGTTATGGGTTCCTGACATCCGGCCCTCTCTGGGTTCCTTACGAATGTGAGCTGCCAACCGTTCATTCCCTGCTTTGCTGGAGACGGGGTCACGGGAGTCGGAGTTCTGTCCACTTGCTTACCTTCATTCTCTCCCTTGCCCCCATTTTAAAAAGTAGACTTTAAAGGCAAAACGGACAAAAATGCTTGGCTGTATAGTTTTTTTCACCTGTTTGTTGAAACAGTTCTGACCGATAGCAGAAAAGTCACTGTGGCTTTTAATTATTTCCAGAAAAAAAACCGAATACCGGTTTATTCTCCCTAATGCAAATTGTGATGTTCTCAAGACATAAATGGCCCATTAGCCACCATTGACCAGGCTTGCTGGCAACGCGCTGACACTCTCCGTAGCTCCACCTCACTTCATACTGCAGTGAGGCGGGATCCAGATGCCTTGGTTTTTTCCATTCCTTTGAAACTGCATGTTGAAGTTTGCCCCGTAGTATCCTTAAAACTAGTTTTCAACTTGATATTGTTCGGTGCTAAGTCTCGGTATTCTCAGCTGTAGAATGGGAGTAGTAAGAGTGCCTGCCTTAGGCGACTCTTGTGAGGATTCAAAGAGAAGATTCAGGGAAGGTGCTGAACCTGGTTCCTGGCGCACCTCACATGCTCCATCTCTAGTTAGCCATTACGAATCAGGCTCAGGCTCCCAGCCATGACCATGGATACAGTCTAATACCACCCTGACCCTTGGCGGTGATGGTGGCACGCTCCCTCAGACCCTCGTAGTGATCCATGGGGCACATTTGGAGGAAAGAATTACGCGTTTAGTCAACTCCCAGTGCAGGCAGGTAGCCTCAGGAAACTTGTAAGCTGAAGCTGGTTCTTATCAGAAGGAATCGGATAAAACCTCTTCAGGAATAATTGCCCAAAGAAAGCTTCAACTTGACCAGGTTAGATTCAAAATGACATAAGGCAGTCAACTTTCTTTGTTGCTAAAGGAATACAGAATAATTATGGAAAAGTAAAATCCACAGTTGATCTCAAAACTGTGTTTTAGGCATTAGTTTCCAGTTCACCAACTTATTACTTTTTTCCCAGCAGTCTGTATCTGAATAGCCTCTGTAGCCTTGCCTCTCAGTGTGGTTCACTGACCAGGAGCATCTGTAGCGCCTGGGAATGCGGAACTCAGGACCCATTGCAGGCCTACCTAATTAGAATCTGCATGTGCCAAAGATCTCCAGGTGATTCGTAAGCACATTAAAGTTGAGAAGTACTGGTTGACAGAGTTCTCTCACCTCTATTTCTTGACTCAGTCCTCTTAAAGCCTATGTGATGTATTACCCCATTTTACAGATGAGGAAACTGAAAACCTTCCATTAAGTGCTTAGCCTAAGGTCACACAAAAATAAAGTAGCCAAGCATGCTCCTCTCACTGTACTAAAACGACCTCTTTAAAATCAGTAGGGGAAATGTAGCTGTTTCGGTATGTGAAATAGACTGAAAATGGGAGAATGGGCACAGGCAGGAAAAGGTGACAAGGGCCTGGGTCTGGTCATTCCACCAAAAGGGTAGCCAAGCCATTGCCAAAGTCACTCAACATTATGGCCTCAGAAAAGAAGTAAGATGCCACGTAAGTTAGGATAAATAGAACTAACTGCTGATGATCTAAAAATGTGACGAGCCGTTCATTTCGAGTTTTCATGAAAGTTCCAAATGGTCAACTTGCAGCTTCTTGGGAAGATATAACCTCTTCGATTGCCCGTTGCTGTGGCAGTAATCTACTAGAGCCTCCCTGACACCAAGCTCTGGCTCCCAGAGAGCCTGGGATGACACTGGGGCCACCTAGATGATCCAGAACCATCTCCCCATCTCAAGATCCTGAATTTATTCATATCTGCCAACCCCGTTTTTCCACATGAGGTACCATGTTCACAGGTTCCAGGGATTACTATTTGGACATCTTTGGGGGAGTCATTATTTCACCAACCACATATCTCTTCAGTCAGTCAGGGCTTTAAACTATGTCATATACGGTAATTGCCCATTAAACTATGTCATATACGGTAACTTGCCCATTAAACTATGTCATATACGGTAACTTGCCCGTGAAAATGAATGTGAGTGGATAGGTGTGCATCTCCTTCTTATGCTTTGCAAATAAATTGAGCAGACTCCATTTCAAACACCAGAATCAGACAAAAGGACAAAATCCCAGTGTACACACACATTAGACAAAGATTATCTCCTCGGAGCCATGCCAGGGTGTAGCCCGAACTACAAGCGGATGGCTATTCACTATCTGCTTGTCAGTGGCACCAGTGCATTAACACAGAACGTACTTGATTCTGAGTTGCTTGTGATAATATTGGGATATGCGGTCTTTGGTTTTCGAACTGTGCTCAGGGGCCATCCCAGGGCGGAGGAAGAGCTGCTGGGGACTTCCTCCCCTACATTCTGCCCAATCCCTTGTTTCCACCAGAGCAACCGTGTTTTTATCTGTCTTACGTATTATGCTTCTGCCTGCACTTTCTTTTGGCCAGTTGGGCTAAATGGATTTTCTGGGGGAGGGTTGGGGTAGATTTCAAAACTACTGACTCAGACCAAAATGGATTCCTCCCATCCCCGGGCTGGAAAGGCTCAGGGCTCAGAGTGTCTGCCTCTAGGTGAGGCAGATAGATTGTTCCAGTTTTGGAACCCAGAGTTCAGAGAGGAAAAGGAGGAAGAGAGGAAGAATCAGCTATAAATGTTGATTCCTTTGCCCCAGGGCCATCCCTTTACAACTTGATGATGGAATCAAGTATAGAAGCATTTCAAATTATCTGGTAGACAGACATTTGATCTCTATAAAACCGGAAAAGGGTCATGTTGATGAAATTCGTACAAGTCTCAACTGAAGACGAGGGTTTAACAACATCCTTGATAGACTCCCCCATCGAGCATCTCATGCTACGTCTCTTTGGCAAGGTCTGGGCCTCGTGAAATATGCTGCCGAGATGAATACCCTGTGGACTTGCTTGTCGAAGCCTTCCCATATATGTTTCCCACTACAAAGTCATTACCCCTTCTGGAACCTTTCCTTTCTGATGCCCACACAGCTTGATTGAGCAGAATGGCCAATTCATCATCCCTGTTTATCTCCTGAGAGAGGAATTTACAGTTAAATTAGGATTCGAGTCAGATAGCACTGATGCAGATGTTTGGTTTTCCGGAGACCGTTAATCTGAATTAGTGAAAACTCTGATTTATGAAGTAGCCGTACAGAAAGGCAGCTGTAATCCTCTGAGGTTCATACAAGAGCTCTGTGACTGTGCCGCCGAGAGTAGGTCATTTCAGACCTGCCTTAAGGAGCAGATTGGATTGGGCAGAGGTCTCCTCACACATTTTCTCTAAGGTCCAAACCATCTCCCTTAAAATCCCCTGTGCACTTTCATTTCATGAGGATCATAGTCTTTGAGCTGGAAGACACCTTAAAGATCATCCAACTCCTCTGTGGATCGATAATAGGCATCCTTATTGCCGGCTATCTGGTCACCTAAGGGTATCAAGCTCCCTGGCCCACAAAGCAGTGGCTTCTTTGTGCGGCCAGCTGTAGATTTTTAAGTCTTTTCTGATGTTGAAGTGAGGTCTTTCCTGGCTAGATCTCTAATTCCTTGGTCCTAGTTTTACCTTGGAAGACTCTCAGAAGTAGCCCACTCCCTTGCCCATAGGACAGAGCTTCCGGTTTTTGAAGCTGTCATCACATGAACCGCCCCCCTCCCTGCCCCAGAGTCTCCTCTAGGCAAAGTAGTCCCAGTTCTTTCATGTGGCTTCCGGACTGTCTATCTAATGGTGTCACATACGTATTGAGCCCTTGACTGCACAAGAGGCCTGGTCGGTGTAAGCGTAGAGAGACTGTCATGTCTAGAGATTAAGGTGCCTGAACTACCTCTTAAAACCCATCTTTTACGCGATTACTCCCATTCTTGAAGTAATAGAATCAGAGACAGAAATAGGATTCCGTGGAACTGACCTATACTTCCAACAAGAATCCAATCTCTGTCCCAGCTAAAAGCACTGGCGCTTATGCAACCTTAACCAAGCAAGAAGACAACTGCAGAATTTGTATGGGGAGGGAACTCCACAAACTGTGTGGAGTCACATCATTATGTCACAGGTAGAAAACGCCTTTCAAAAATGGGAATATTTGAAATTAAATATAGAAACGTTTGACAGTCAAAACCATCATCATAATACTTTGGTGCATATTATGTGAATATAATTAAGCAATTAATTTTAATTTTGGTTTATGTATATGGCAATGGAACATTTAAGAACTTAAATTTTACCATAAAAAAAAAACACGCGAAAAAAATCCCATCTTTTCCCCCTAGTACTCTCAAGCTTCCACACTAGGGCCAATGCTGTCTGCAGAAGGCATCGTAAAGACCTCCCAAACTTCTCTCCCACTGGCCTGCTCTTTGATCCCCTTCTCTAGCCCTGGATTTCCCCACGAGGGTCATTGACTTGCTAAGGCAGCTTCTTTGCCCTCAGTCTGGCCCGTGACCGTGAAGACCTACCGAATGGGATTAGGATTAAAATGAGGCTTCGCTCCGCTCAGTACAGACTGCTCACCCGATGAGCACAGTGGCAAAATCTGATCTTTGAAAAGGTTGAGCAGTTCACTTTGAAGTTGTTCACAAACGTAGGTCCTTTGAGAAGTTTTATTACATTCGGGGTGAAATCACAGAGTACACTTTTCATATTTACAGACTATGGAGTAGGTGGTTTCATATATTAAATGTTAATGGTTTTTAGTATCACCTATTATCTCTGTTGTAACCACTAGCATTCTTTTTAAAAGCAATTTATTAAAATATGAAAGCAAATGGTGCATGGGAAATAACTCTAATGCAGTTGGGGAATGACGAATGTGGAAATTGCACATCCGTCCTTCATCTCCTAGGCGGAATCGAGCATTACGTGGGCTAGCATCCCTCATAGCCACTTTAATATACATTTGAAAAATAAACTAGCGACATATGAAAATAAATGCAGCAGAAGTGGGAATTTAACTAGCTGAACAGCTAACGGGTTTCCCTCCCACCAATGCTGGCTCTTCCCTGTTTCCAACTGTGCAACTGCTCTGAGAAAGCAATTCTTTCTCATAAAGATGTTGAAGTCCTTCACCCCCCGTCTGAGTTCTCACGGGGCCCTCTTTGAATTCAAGTCCACCGTCCCGCTCATCCCCAAGTATTTCTGTCCATCAGCAATAGGTTTAGCTGTAGGAAGACTTAGGGAAGATAATTTCAGTTCTCATTTCACTGGATCTCAGTCAAGGCTACTCTTAGGTTCCAAATCATCTTTATTTCGTATCTGCGTCTATACATATATTTACGGTCAATTTTTCATATGTGGTTTCTGTCCACATCTACAATCTCTTAATCACAATTCTGAAATTCAAAAAGTTTTGAGAACTCTTATTTTCAGACAGACTCATTTGATGACAAAACCTGACCTAAACTGATGTGCACGTAATAATTTCAAGTCTTTATTTTTCTCATTGTGACTGTTAACTGCAGTAGTATGAATGAGTTTTATTAAAGGGTGCTTCCCAGATCCCACTGGGGAGTATTATAGATGTGGTATAGCTACCATATTGCTTTTTTAATTAAAAAAATGTGAATATCAAAATCCATCTCCCTTCCAAAGGCTTTGGATAAGGGACACCTGTATACACACAAACCATAAATTAATGTATAGATAGGAAAGAAAAGTAGGAAACAGCCTTTTCACGTGAAAGTCATAACCATGGGAGTACAAGTTAGATCTTAAGTCTCTCAATCCACCAGGCACTAGTCTGAGTATTGCTGCTGCTCTGTGCTGTGTCTGAAACTTTACTTGGGGGGAATTGAGGCCAGGCAGGCACAGCCTCTGGATTAGTTGCACTTAAAGCTTTTCCCTCCGTCTTTATTTAGTAACGAAAGACAAAAACAATTGATTAGATTTAGAGGGTACTTTGCATAAATATGCAAGGGTACTTTATGCATAAATACTAAAAAGGAATGCAGGGAACGAAGCGCACTGAGCGTATGTAGATCCCTGGCTCCACTGTCTCTCTCTCTCTCTCTCTCTCTCTCTCTCTCTCTCTCTCTCTCTCTCTCTCTCTCTCTCTCTCACTCTCTCTCACTCTCACTCTCTCTCTCTCTCACACACACACACACACACACACACACACACACACACACACACTTTCCCAGGGGATAGAGTCCCCTATTTCTTCTGCTTCCCCTAATCTCTTGGTGTATTTGGCAGACGAATGAACTTGCAGATAGCATTTACTTAGCAGATAGCATTTTTAAATGAGCTTCGGCTATATGAAAGAAAAGAGCTACCTGGGAGATTAAAGGGGCCGTCTTCAGGGACGCGAGGCACACGTAATGCAAAGGCTGTACGCATTGGATGGTGACGGATGAGACACCCATGCTGGTTGGGGATCCCAGGCCTTCCCAGGCAGCAGCCGAGCATGGCTCCGGCTCAGCGGGCAAGAGCTGTAATGTTGAGAGCTAGGCTCCAGTGAGGGTGCGGGGTTGGGGCAGGCGAGGAATAATGGTCTCTGGCAGAGGGGGGCCTTAGAGTCCCTCTCTATCCAGTTTGAAGGTGGAGCCACAGGACCAGGTGCCCTCCAGGGCCAGGACTGGGTTTTCCAGGGAGAGCTGGGCAAGGAGCTGGGAGTCTGAGAGGCAGTGAGGTTTGGACGGCCAGCCAGGTGGATAGGAGGACCAGCCCAGCCCAGCAGCGAATATGCTCTGGCCCCCAGCCCATCCCTGTCCGTGATTAAACTTCTCTCCAAAGAGGCGCCTGGGCTGATGAGACAGAGAACGGACAAGACCCCTCCCCGCCCCCCTCGAATTTAGAGCCCCATTTTGGAGTGAAAGCAGAACAAAACTAGTCCAAAGAGATGATGAGCAAAAGGACAGAAAGGCTATGACATACCCCAGAGTGCCAAGAGGCAGCTGAGGTTGATTCGTCACGGGGCACAGAGGGCAAACGATTAGTAAGGAAGAGTATGGGTTGTCAATAAAGACAGCGGCAAGTGGTGTCCGTTTCCCAGTGCCTTGCTTTACAGATTTAAAATCAGTCATTAGAGACGGTTGGTCCTTTATGATCATACCTCCTGGTAAGGGTTCTAAGAAGCGTTTACAGAAATTCTGCTGGAGGAGGCCGAGAAGTGCGTCCTATCATCCCCTAATTCACATGGTCAACTCTGCTCACCTTGGGGCCGGGCGCTGGACACCTGGCCGCGAATATCTTTACACAGCCCTGCCCCCTGAGGGACCTGAGAGGCCACGATCCCAGTCCCACTTCTGTATCTACTGATAGCTACGTGGCTGAGGCAAGCCCTCCCACTTCTCTGAACCTCAGTCTCCCATGATGAAAGCGAGGATTCAACTCGCCCCTTCTTGCCGAGAGGACAGTACTGTGCATATAGCTAAGATCAGAGCCCCTTGACAGACCTGTGGGTCACTCCCGGGGCCTCCTGTGAAATGGGATGGCAAGCTCCACTCACCTGCCCCTCACAAATCATCAGCCTGTATGCTGACCTGGGCTCTTTTCCAGCTGGTCTGAGACCAAGTGGTGTCGTTTTCCTTTCAGCCCGCTCTTGGCCACGCCTCAGCCCACACCTGCAGCGCCAGCCAGCGGGGGATCCGGCAGCTCCAGTGACTCTGAGAGCAGCTCAGAGTCAGACTCAGACACTGAAAGCAGCACCACTGACAGTGAAGCCAATGAGGCGCCGCGCGTGGCCACGCCAGAGGTGGGTGACGGGCCGGGGCCCCAGCCACAGCTTACCTGCCCCGAGGCAGCACCTCCGACCTGCACACACACAACAATACAACAATCACAGTATTCCAGCGCGATGAGGGCTTCAGCACAGTATACACGTCAGAAAAGTACTCAGGTGTTCGATAGCATTTTGTTCTTCTAACACGTGTGCTCGCGTGGTCCCTAACAGACATTTCTTTGCCGTGTGACTGATTCGCTGTGTGACTCACTCAGCCACTCTGAGCCCTGAGCCTCCCCGTTACTATTACACTGGACTAGTAATCACTGGGCTCGCAACTTCACCTTCCAGAGAATCAGCAAAGCCAGTCCAGACCCACGTCTAGCTCTGGGGACGCCACCCCTTCCTCTAGGTTGAAGTGATGAAAGTCCTTCGGCAAGTAAGACCCAAGAAGTGTGATGGTTGAAAGGTCACAGGTATTTCTTTTTTAATTTCAATTAATATTCTTCAAGTGTACTCGATGGTAATTCATGAAAACATTTCACACAGCCCCACAAAATACCAGAATTACAATTTGGAGTTAAAAACCCTGTCCTTCCCCTCTCATCCTCTCTGAGTACCAGCCTCTCAGTTCCCCTGAGCCTGCACCTCGTACAGCAAACAGATCCCTCCACGGCTCTGGAGGGATCTGTTTGTCAATAATCAGAAAAGAATAACAGAAGAAGATGTCATAGTAACATTACCGCTAATCATGATAGCTCCCACTTCTTGAATGCAGATCACACGCCGGGCACCGTGAGAAGCTCGTGACTCGGATTCTCTCCTTTCATCCTCATAACAGCTCCATGGGGTCCTTGCTATTATTATCCCATTTTACAGATGAGAGAATAAGGTTCTGAGAGGGTAAGAAAGAACTTTCCCAAGATCTCACGGGCAGGACTGAAACCAGGGTCTGTGTGCTACCAGAGCTGGGGCCCTTAACCTCGCGCTCTGCTGCCGACAGTAGCAGCCGCTCCGATTGCCTTGACACTTACCTGCCGTTGCTCTGTGCAGGTAGGAATCACGGCTACTCAGAGTCTTTTGAATTCTGTCACCCTCTATTGGCTGGCGCCATAAGCCTCAGCTGATGCCTTTCAAAAAAGAGGAGTTCTAATAAAAATGATGGCTCTTTTAGTTCAACAGGCAGAATTCAGACTTGGGAATCAAGCACCCGAACTGACGCATCATTTCCATGGCTTAACGGCGGACGCTAATGTCTGCATGCGTGTCCCCGTAAATTGGTTATTGCCCATACACCGAGGAAAGTGCAGTGTTTTTTTGGAAGTCAAATCTTTTCATCCTTCAGTGAAAATACAGAAGGCCTCTTCTTTTTGCAGTGAATTACAGCATCGTATAGGAGGCCCTGGCAGTCTGGCAGAGAGAAAGCCTTTCCTTTAGAATTACAATTGAGGCACGCTTACATTTCTTTTCAGGACCAGAGATCACTACCTCGGCCTCCTGGTAAGAGGTTGAGTAATGAGTCCCGCCAAAGGACTTTGGGAACCAGATTCCCTCCCAGGCCTCCCTGCCCACTCTCTGGAAAAACTCTCTGTGAATAATTCCTTCCTTGCTGGCCAAAGTAGGGGATAGTTTCAGAAGAGCAGTGGAACTTAGTTTAAATAAGTAGATTGGAGCCGTCTAGGGAGCGTGATGAATGTGAAGTCCATGTATGTTTCTAAATGTGTGAATGGTCACTTAACAGCCCAAGCTTTTATCACCCAACAGTCAGTGCACTGAGGGTCCTCCTGACTTCCTTCCAAAGGTGAAATTCATTCTTGCCACTGTTTCTCAACCTGCAGCCTGAGCCGCCCTCCACCAACAAGTGGCAGCTGGACAAATGGCTTAACAAAGTGACATCTCAGAACAAGTCGTTTATTTGCGGCCAAAATGAAACACCCATGGAGACGATCTCTGTACCTCCTCCAATCATACAGCCAATGGAAGTCCAGGTCAAGGTGAAGCCAAACCCCAGCCAGGTCCTGGCTGAACCCAAAGAGAGGCCTCTCCTCAGTCTTATCAGGGAGAAAGCCCGTCCACGGCCCACCCCCAAAATCCCAGAAACAAAGGCTCTGAAGCATAAATTGTCGACAACTCTCGAGACAGCATCTCAAAGGACAATTGGCAAAAAACAGCCCAAGAGGGTGGAGAAGAACCCCAGCATTGAGGAATTTACCTGGCCCAAACCAAATATCTCCAGCAGCACTCCCAAAGAAAAGGAAAGCATGGAGCTTCCTGAGCCCCCGAGAGGCCGCAACAAAGCCGCCGCCCACAAGCCGGTCCCTAGGAAGGAACCGAGGCCCAGCATCCCCTTGGCCGCCGAGAAGAAGAAGTACCGAGGGCCCGGCAAGATCGTGCCGAAGTCCCGGGAGTTCATTGAAACCGACTCGTCTACGTCTGATTCCAACACAGATCAGGAAGAGACCCTGCAGATCAAAGTCCTGCCTCCTTGCATGGCTCCTGGGGGCAACACTGCCAAGTCCAAGGACACCTGCGGGCCCAGCCTGACCCTCAGCACCTTCAGCAGCAGCAACCCGCCCGTCCCCAGTGACGAGCCTACTTTTTCACCCATCCCTGTCATGCAGACCGAGCCTCTGTCTCCTCTCCGAGATCACGAGAATCTGAAAAATCTCTGGGTGAAGATTGACCTCGACCTACTGTCTCGAGTGCCCGGCCACAACTCACTGCAGGCGGCGCCGGCCAAGCCGGACCACAAGGAGACAGCCTCAAAGCCCAGGCGGCAGGCAGCTGCCGCCACTGCTGCGGATAAAGCGGCCCCCAAGGGCAAGCGTAAGCACAAGGTAAGCCGTCGGTGTGGCCTGCCACGCGATTGGGAGCCGCGGCTGTCTGGGAGCTACTTTGGTCTTGAGTCTCCTTTTCCAGCAGGCTGGTGACAGTGGATTGCAGTCTTTGGGGAAGGCAATGATGCTTTCCGTGGGGAATGCAGTATTTGACATGACCAGGGAGGAAGCGTTAGGGCTAATCGAGGTTTGCCAACCAACGTCAAGAGCGTCCAACATGGCACGTGATGTGTAGCGATGGAGACTATGAAGAGGCTCCTTCCCCAGGCAGCCAGATTCCTGGGTCATTATTCCGTAGTCCCCCACCGCACCAGCAGCAGCAGGGCACCAGGGATTCCTAAGGTCAACATGCATCCTCTAGGCCTTGTTCATTTCTCCATCCAAACATCAGCATCCCTGCAACCCAGTTATATGTTGATTATCCTGGCTCCTACTAGACACACGTTCTGGCCAGCCTGCTTGGCCCCCTGACCTGTGTGGTCGGCTTGACTCGTAAAAACCTCACCTGCAAGACATTAGGGTTGGATTCCAGGGCTACAGATATAATCATAAGGTGAAACCCAGCATGGCCTCTTCCATTTCACGTCCATCTGGGGAAGTGAGTTTGTGTCCAGGAAGTTCGTTGTGTTGCATCTCTGGATCTCACAGTAGTCTTTTAGTGTAACATCATCTCATGGTGATATTTGAGTAATATTATTTTGAATGACTGCCATGGGGAATCCTGCAAGGGTGGTTTAAGTCATCATCCAGCTTTAGAGATTCACAGACGGTGTTATCTCTGAGCTGTGCACCGACTTATTCAATGAGAGTATTCCAAACTAGGGACCAAAGTCTGGTCCAAAGGAGGACCAAAGAGTCTGATAGGACAAGGGACTGTTTCCCTGCTCTTAGTGATGACAGCAGCACAACCAGCAGTAAAAGTGGACCTTCGGAACCAGTACCTGAAGGTCCAAAGGTGTGCCTTGCATATGGTTAACTTCCTTGCATATTTTTGGTTGTAGAAGTGACCTTTATATGTTACCCTAACCCCCCAGGGTGCTTGGACGGGATTTATGCCGTGTTAGAATTGCAGTGTTAGTTTCTAAGCTACTCATTTGTGGAGGCGTTGTTGCTGGAAGAAGTGTCTGAAAACTATAGATTCTCTTCACTTTCGGTATGATATCCCTGTGCCACCCGATCAGAGGCTCACATCACAGCTTCACCCTCTCAGATGCCAGCTTCTTGGTTGGAGTAGGCGAGGCGAGACTGATCGCTTTTCTGTCTGATCAAAGGTGCACTTTTAACTCCCCTACCTAGTCTAGGACTTAAAGTAGAAGCCAGCTGTCTCCCTTGCTCGTTGTTTTTAAATGTCTGCGTGTGCCATGGATTTCAAACTGTGTGTATTTTTTCTTCCTGTTAAAGCCAACAGAAGTTGCGGAGAAAATCCCTGAGAAGAAGCAGCGCCAGGAGGAGGCGGCCACCATCTGCCTGCTACCACCTTGCATCTCACCAGCTCCCCCCCAGAAACCTCCCAGCACTAAGGAGTGAGTTTGCCCTGGGCTGTATGATACTTTGCTTGTTCAGACTCTTAAGAAATCCCAAATGAACCCTTGGCCCGGGGGCAGGGGGTCCTGTCCCAGAGGAATGTTAGGTAAGAAACAGGAGTCTCTGAGTCCTGTCCTGACAGCAGTCTCTGACCACCAGTCTAACAAGGGTGGGATAAAGGGTGGCGCTCAGGCCGCCAGATTTGGGGTGTCTCCTTGAGCTTTTTAGCAACATTTCTTTATTCCAACTCAGACTGATGACCAAAAATCGGCGAAAGTGAACTTTTAGCGCTGAGTGAAGGGTAAGAGGAAGTAAATGAGTTTAAAAGGGGCAGCGTCAAGAGACGTCTATCCCTTGAGCCAAATCACCTCCTTCTGGGCAACTTCCAGCTCTGATGGTGATAAATAAAAAGATTTCCCTGGAAAGCAACCCCTTGGCCTCAACAGGATGACTCAGCAGCCGCTTCCTCTTTGGTGTCATTTCTCAACGCTAATATGAAGCTTGAGGGCTAGCAGCTCCATGCTGAACTCCTCAGAGGCCCAGGGGAGGCCAGAGAGATGAGCTGTCTGGGAGTGCCCCCCAGCCCCAGGCAGCTCTGTGCTGGGAAAAGCCGGCTAGGGATGGACGCGTTAATGCCGATCGGCTGGTACCTCTTCTCCCATCTCCCTCTTTGCAGAAGGTACCAGAGTCAGGCAGGAGGCCTCCTTGTGCCGTCCTCACTCACACGACCCCAGCCTTCCCTACCAAACACTGTGATGGAGTCCTTCTGTCTTACACCTATCATTTCCCCAACAATCGTGTCAGCTACTGGAACCATTCCGTCTGGATAATTATTGCCATAAATTCATTCAAAATTAGAGATTACTTCCATCAAAGACCAGTTTGGGAGCCTATTAGCAGCCCAGAGCAGAGAGGCAATATGGCCATAACTGCTGCTCACAATTGATTTCACAGATTACTGTTTAACATCAGTGATAGGACATCAATCTGCCACAGATAAGATGTCGGAAATAAGTTATCAGCTGACACTTGTTTGGATCCTTGTTGTTTAGAGATGAAAGGTGGGAAAAGACCAATGACCGCTAGATCCGCTCAGTATAATAAGGAGATTTGGCCCTAGGCTGCCCGTCTCCCTGTGGACCCGAAGCTCTTTGTGACAGGCATCTGTGTTCCCCGGCATAATTTGATCGGAAGTATCCCTTCACATACTTGGAGTTCTCAGAATTAGTAACTCTTCCAGTGGAGCAAACCAGCCCTTTTTCCCCCAGGGTGGGCCAGGAATGTGGGGAAACAGACTTCTTTCCCAGTGGTCAAACACTGTCATTGCAGGGCCCTCCTCCTTTCCAAGGAGGAAGGGCTAAAGTGGTGTCCCTGTAGTGGCGGTACTGCCCCAGTTCCCAGATTCAATCTATTCGGGCCGGGCCACCTGAGGGCACAAGGAAGAGCCAGGGAACTGTGAAGCATTGCCACACCATCAGTCCCCATTGCGAGCCTCCTTCAGCGACCCAGTGATCTGTCACTGGTCCCCATTTCATGGAAGAGAGATGATCAAATATTAAATCGATGTCTAATAATTCAAATTCGTTCTCATAAAATGGTGTTTTACCTCACAGTCCTTACCATCTTTCTGCTTTTGTAGTAGTTCGCAGAGCAGTGTTTACCTAGTAGCATTTATCATTCAGGAAGGGCCTGGATCGGGTTCTTAACACTTGTCCGGCAAATCCATGTCTCCGGGAATATCTCGGGAGTTGAGGGAGAAGGAGCAGGACAGACCTCTCGGAGGTCTTCTCCTGGAAGCCCTCTCCTCAAGCTTTGTCTGCTCCTTTGTGCTTTGTTGACCCTTCAGACTAAATCCTTGGAAATTTCTATAAGATAACATTCACTTTTCTCAATGAATACTCTAAACCTAGCAAAGGATGCCACACCAGCCTATGACAGCTGGAGTTTCCCATCGTCCACCAGAAGGGCCCTGATGAGTTCCCTGCCCCTTCTTTGGGGCTTGAACCATCAGAAGGGCCTCTGAGGCATTAAATGGGGGACTCTCTTGTTTGCTGTCCTCCTATACAAGAGCCAGAGCCTATACAAGCGGTGCCCTTATAGTAAGAAGCCAAAATGGTGACAGAGTGGTCTCTAGAAAATGCTCCCTGGGTGTCTTCACCCAGGAAGTCGTTAAAGGCCACATGGTTCCAGGTCGCTATCATACAGACGGAAAGGGGGCCAGATGACTGTGCCCATTGCACTGAATGTACTGTACTGGGAACGATGTACCGTGTACAATGGCAGATGGGGAGGCCTAGCACAACGATAGTTGCCAATGGCAAATGGACTGCCTCTAGGGAACAGCTCTTCCCCTCGCAGCCCACCCTCTTCTCCGGCAGCTCAGGTAGTGCAGGAGTGGTCATAGGTAAGGAACCCAGTCACTCCCGTAGATGCCACAGCAATGCTTGACTCCTTTCTATGTAAATTCCCCAAAGTCCGATTCCTCTGTAGTGATTACACTCAGCATGGGCTGATGCTGGTGGAGCCTCCTCGTGGGCGTGCATCCTACTCCTTGTTTTCACCATTATTTTCATCAGGCATCACCACT
Source organism: Globicephala melas (assembly GCF_963455315.2). Taxonomy (NCBI): domain Eukaryota; kingdom Metazoa; phylum Chordata; class Mammalia; order Artiodactyla; family Delphinidae; genus Globicephala; species Globicephala melas. The sequence goes on along the minus strand of NC_083335.1, from coordinate 5,538,585 downwards.
ATCTCAAAACGACTCTTCATGCCCAAGCAATTTTAAAAATCCATTGGCAAATATTTTGTAATTAGTTTTTTTTCTTTTGTCTTTTTTAAAATTAATTAATTTTATTTTTGGCCATGTTGGGTCTTCGTTTCTGTGCGAGGGCTTTCTCTAGTTGTGGCGAGCGGGGGCCACTCTTCATCGCGGTGCGCGCGCCTCTCGCTATCGCGGCCTCTCTTGTTGCGGAGCACAGGCTTCAGACGCGCAGGCTCAGTAGTTGTGGCTCACGGGCCCAGTTGCTCTGCGGCATGCGGGTTCCTCCCAGATCAGGGCTCGAACCCGTGTCCCCTGCATTAGCAGGCAGATTCTCAACCACTGCACCACCAGGGAAGCCCCTGTAATTAATTTAAATCCATTAAGGTAATGGCAGAAACAGTGAATTTTCTGAAAATCCGGCTGCCTGACAAAAATTGACATAGGGCCGCATTTATGAAACAGAAGATGACAAATATTGTTACAAATGGCAAATTTGGGCGGCAGAAGTGGAACGACGGGACTGCATTGACTGCTACCATTTCAGGAAATCAAACCACTTGAGTGCTTGTTCATCTTTGATTTGTTGCTTTGAGATATCGTAAATCTATATTTCTAGACACTGACTGAAATTGACCAAGAGGAAAACATAAATTCTTGTTGACTTAATTTGCTGTTGAAAATTGTAGTCAATAATCATGAAAAGTAAATGGCTGCACGGTACAATATTAGTTGTCTAAGAAAAGATGAAAATTCAAGTAATCTTCATTGATTAGTCTAAGACAGTAACTAAAATAAAAATCCATGGCCCAATTACCATGTTAAGCAGCTAGCATAAGGTTTTAGTTGTTCTGTTTTATTTGAAGTCTCAGCCTATTTGATGATGCCCACTTAACGGGCAGATAAATCAGTTTGAAAGCACAGGAGCGCTTCTAGGACTGTAGATGTCTTATGGAAAGATGACAAAATATTTTTCAAATGGACTTTTGTAAACCGGAGTACATCAGTACTTCAGTATAACAGCTTAAGGTCAGGGGCTCATTATGCCTTGGGTAGAACAGCTGGAACATACAATTTGCAATGTAACCCAAAAGTATTTAGTGCGTTATTTATTTCTGTGTAATGTATAAGCATAGTATTTCTTAGGAAAGTATCCTTCCACTAATTGTTTATTGTACTGTTTGTTGTGTGACCATGCAGTTAAGTCATAGGGCAGAATAAGTAGGAACCAGCCTAAAAAATGATGGGATTAAAGTCTGCATTGGATTTTCCATAAAAATCTACTTAACGGTAATCTTAAAAGGTTACAAATATCACACTGGGGCAACATTCCATTAGACATTTCCATTTATCATGGAGTTCTGTTTCAAAGACCCGTGTTTATTCTTAGATACATATGGCTGCATTTATCTATAACTCAGTCTATAGGGAGGGCTCCCTCTCTGTAGATATCTGTGTCTCTATGTTTTTATGTATACTCTTCACCACAAGTGAAGGTCCATCAGCCAACATATTACTTTAGCTGAAAGTATCAGCATCATGGGACAGCTCAGAATAAAGAGAGACAAAATTTTCTGACACCCCATACTTTTTGTTTACACAGAAATAATTCATCCAGGAGAGCAAACAGAAGAAAAGAAGAAAAGCTGTTTCCCCCTCCACTTTCCCCACTGCCAGAGGATCCTCCGCGCCGCAGGAATATCAGCGGCAATAGCGGTCCCTTCAGTCAAGACAAGACCATCCCTATGATTGGACAGATCACCTCGACCAAACCTAAGAGGAGTGAAGGCAAATTCTGTGCTACTTTCAAAGGGATACCTGTAAATGTAAGTATCTTAGAAGAAATCTTATCAGTGTCAGGTGGAAACAAGTTGACCCAGCTTATCTAACTGAACTCAAGATGAATTTTTCATTCCAGTCTTACTTCTCCAAACAGATTATTATGCAGGCATTCAGGGCCTTGGACGTCCTTTGGTCCAATCCCTTCAGATCTTGGGGGCGGGGGACACTTCCACAATACTGTCCACAGCATCTGGCACATGGGAGGCACTGATCATTTACCGAAAGGGACAGAACAAATGGACGGAATTGCCCAAGGTCATGGAACTGGGGCCGGGACTCCAAGTTACATCTTTCCACCACCCGGCTTAGCAGGTGTGAATTGTGTTTTAAAATAGTGACTCAAAAGGATGGAGTTTCAAAGGTGAATCTGTTGCTAAAATCACACAATTGTGGTTCTCTAAGCCAAACTCAAGGATTATCCCATCCTTTCGATTTTCTGCACTGCTGCTCGATTAGCATAAATAATTGCGAAGTTGTTTCACTTTTCTCATCTATACACAATGTCCTTTTATCTGCCCCAGGTATGGGTACCTGAACCGTGAAAACCATGAGCGATAGTGTCGCTAGTGAATGTTAATGGCAAATGTACCTGCCTTTTTGGGTAAATGCACGTATGTGGAGATACGGCACCCATGTGCATCTGATCTCCTTTAAGTGTAGTATAAAAAGCAAATGCATGAAAATCAATGAGTCTTCAAATGTCTAGCGCCAACCTGGTGGCCCCTGAACCAAAAGCGCCCATTTAACACTTCGTGAAAAGCCACGAGGCCTCTGAGCTTTAAGGACCACAATTTAAAGCCCTCCGTCATCTGAGATGACTAGATGACATACATATCTAGGTAAATTTTATTGGTGACATAAAGAAATTGCTCTATTACAAAGTTGTCATTTTCCAAATGAAATTTGTATGTGTGTGTGCCCACATTATATTTGCATTCATGTTTAAAGATGCTGACTTATAATGTTAGGAATGAAACAGTCTATTCTAAACAGTAATTACACTATCAATCCTATTTTTCATACTGAATGTAATTAATGTCATAAACTCCAATGGAGGCTTTCTCCTACCGCAAGCTTTTGGAGGGCATGCGCCATATCTAGGCAGTTCTCTTCATATAGTGCCTAGTACATGGTCACATATAATTAGAAGCTTAATAGAGATGTTATTATGACAGTGATAATAAGAGGATCCTGCAAGGGCATTTTTTTCTTAAGGAAATCACCGGGGTCCCCATGATGGATTGAGTACCTGTTGCGTCTTCTTTGGCCATTAGTTTTTTCTATTAATGGCTTGAAATCTGAGAGACTTTGTGGAAGTTAAGAGACTTGCTTGACACATAGTGCTAACACGGCAACAAATCTGTTCTGGGACCTTGGGCAAATTATGAAACCTCTTTGGGTCCATGAAATGAGTAAATTTGACTAGATGATCTATACAGGTTCTTCCAGCTCCAAAAACGTTTTCCATTTTCTGCTCTCAGAGTCTTCTCTGTCCCATGTACGCACGAAGTCCTGTTTATTGACTCAATGGATGAGTGAGGGTCAACAGAGGACGTGTTTATATGACTTACATGGTCATGGCTGAACGCAGCCGTTTCCAGTCAGATGTGCCAGGACCGACATCACCTCCGTGTGCGTGGTGGACATGGTGTTTCAGGGTTCTCGTCACCTATCTTGGCCGTAGAGACACGTGGCTCTCTCTGGGGCCGACTCAGCTGTTTGGTCTGGGTCATCTGGCTTTGGCGGTAGAAGCGTGGAGCTGGCTTAGGAGTTCGAGTTCAGAAGCCTCTGAGTTTTTTATGTGTTTGGGTTGAATAGAATCCGTGATGAACTTTAAATGCTTTCCTACGTATCCACCGTAACCATTTTTAGATGTGCAGTCTCTCAGCACAGTTATCGCAATGAGCTCTTGATGGTAAGAAGTTTTGATAATCGGAAGGTCCAGGATGAAGTGGAAAAGATAAGACTTTCATGGATATAAGAAATGTTCACATTTGACTTTTCGCTCTAAAGTGACCCTTTTGATTAAGGCAGGCAGGCCTGTGTTCAGCAAATCACTGAGTGCACTGGGCGGTGGGGTAGCGGGACGGGGCTGGGGTGGGAATGTAATAAATCAGAGACGGCCCCAGCGCCTAAAGGGCTCCCAGTCTAAGGTGAGCAATGAGACATGTGCTCGATAAACTGGGATACGAAATAGCTGCTGATTGGTGTCTTAGGGGAGGGCTTGAGACACACCCTTCCCATCTCTAAAGGGACCAAAAAGGTTTAAAGCACTTCTGGCCATATACATGAGGCAGTTTTCCTGGGAAGGCATTTGTTGAGCTGGGTTGAGCTGAGAGTGTTAAGTAGGGTTTAGTAATGAGGGGAAATGATTAAACGGGAGTGTGGTCTCTACACACAGTGGAATATTATCCAGTCTTCAAAAGGAAGGAAATTCTGCCACGTGCTACAACTTGGGTGAACCTTGAGGACATTGTGCTAAATGAGATCGGCCAGGCCCAAACAGACAAAGAGTGTATGATTCCACTTACACGTGGTACCTCGAGGAGTCAGATTTGCAAAGACAGAAACTAGAAGGGTGATTGCCAGGGGCTGGGGGTAGTAAGGGGATGGAGAGTTATGGTCTAATGGGCACAGAGTTTCAGCTTTGCAAGTTCGAAGAGCCCTGGAGGTCGGTTGCACGATGATGTAAATGTGCTTAACACGAGCGCACTGGGCGTTTAAAAATGGTTGAGGTGGTAAATGTGGGTGTCTTGTGTATTTTCCCTCAGTTTAAGCGCTGAAAAAAGACAGTACATTATCGCAAGGTGAAAAAAGTAACGAAGAGGAGGCTTTCTCAACCCTAAGACTGCGAAGGACCCAAAGCAGGAAAGTGGAGAAAGCCTGATGAGTTCAGTTTGGTGGCAGGTTCATCGGAGGGAGTCGGGAAGGGTGAAGCCAGGTCAGGAAGGGCCTTACACACCAGCAGAGGAGCTCAGCCTGGGCTTTGCACTCAGCCGCAAGGCAGTGAAATGCAGGGAGCTCCGGCTGGCAGGCGGCAGATGGAGGGTGATTGGAAAAGCTAGCTCAGAGGTCGGGCGTTCGGCCAGGAGGCTGTGTGATCGACTCTGGCTGAAGCCACGAGAGCCTGCACTTTGAGGCTTCAGAGGAGGAAGGGACAGGTTGTGAGACACTGGGGGGATGGAGTGAACAGGACTTTGTAGTGGATGGGACGGGGGTGATGGAGAAGGAGAAATAAGGGATGGAGTAGAGCAGTGGTTTTCAAAGTTTCAGGAGCATGATCCCGTTTTGAAATGAAATCATTTCCAGAACTTCAATATCTACAACTGGTTCAAGCAGAGAAGCTCAGATGGAAGGCAAGGCGGGGAGGACACGGCTTCTGATGCCCCTGGCCCCGGGATGACCACCATGCCCTTACCGGCCTTGGTGACGGGGGGGGACCGTCCTGCCATTCACAGAGCAAGGGGACTGGTTTGGATGTCAGTTTGGTTTCAGAGCAAGTTGAGGTGCTGATGGGCCATCTTGGTGGAACTCTCCAGAAGCGATCACTGCAGTAGCATCAGAGAGAGGGTTACAGGTGGAGGTTTCCCTCGGGGAGTTATACCTGCTTATTGTCAGACCTGTGCCAGTGCACACAAGACTGGCAAATCCTGTCGAGGTCAAGAGAGAAGAGCTGAGGAATGAACGTTGGGGGATGCCAGCCTTGGAGGGATCCCAGCTCAGATGAGGAGAAGGAGCAGGTGGCACCACGGCAAGTGCGGTCAGAGGTAGAACAGCCAGGATCGTCCCGCAGTTGCCAGAGGGGGGCATGGGGGCAGAGTCAGCGGTGTGAACACGGCAGGTGGTCTCGTGACACGGAGCGTCACATCGTTACAGATCTTCCCACCTACTTCATTCACCTGGATCCCATTCTTTCTATGGCAATGACAGTTCAGGGTGGAACTCAGAAGTCTCTGACTCCTTTGATTTTTGACCTGGTACAGATGAGTTTTCACTCCCCCAAGGCCTGGAAATGAAGAGGCGCTCCTGTGGCATCGCTAGCAGGAAAGCACTCAAGGCCTCGCGTGAACGGAAAGGCAGCCCCAGCCGCGGCCGGTTCCCTTATCAAAAATATACACGTCAGGGTGATAATCTCTCTCTCTCTCTCTCCTCTCTCTCCCTCTCGCTATCCTTCCCTCCCTTTCCCATTCGTCCCCTCCCCCCCACGTCCCCAACTGGATTTAGACCTTCGCCAGTGACTGTGTCACTGGGATGATGGAGCTATGTAGTCACAGCACGTGACTAGCTTGGTGTTTGGTGTCATCATAGAACAAAAGCTGGTGATTCCCGGAGTTCATGACATATAGCGGAGTCACCTGTGTATCCTCCAGCTGTGTGCATTGTTTTCTTCTCTCTCGTCTTATTTCCTAGTGTGTTTGACATGCAAAGCGTTTATGAAAAGATGCTCTAAAAATCTGGACCTAATGGAAATTCTTTGTCCTCCTTTTTCCCAGGAGGGAGACACTCCAAAAAAGGCAGCCTCTGCCACCGTCACTGTCACCAACACTGCTATTGCCACTGCCACTGTCACTGCTACTGCCACTGTCACCGCCACTGTCACAGCCACTGCCACGGCCACTGCCACTACCACCACCACTACCACTACCATTTCCACCATCACCTCCACCATCACTACTGGCCTCATGGACAGCAATCACCTGGAGATGACATCCTGGGCCGCCCTGCCCGTTCTTTCCAGCAGCACTACCAATGTCCGGAGACCCAAGCTCACTTTTGATGACTCGTATGTTGTCCCCAGATTCTCTGGAGTGGTGAACGGGGGTGGGGGCAGTATGGCTTTTCGAGCACCGTGCATGTGTCACCCGAAAATAAGGCCTCAGAGGCAGCAGTGCAGCTCCTATAGCCTTGAAAGTAGATTTCTCCCCTCCTCACACACACCTCTATCCCCATCGAGAAACGTCGCTGGCCCATTTTAATCGTGGAGCTCTGTTACTGTTTCCAGAGGCAGTTGCTGAATCCCAGCCTGCTTGGTCCTCCTTGCTTACCCGTGTCCTCAGATAGAACTGTGTGCCAGCAGAGAGAATTATAGCCAGGTTCTCTTGGGTCTGCTTGGGCAGCTGGAAGGGTTGGGGTTGGAGGATGCGGGTATTTATCCTAATGGGCCATTATGCACTTCCGATTTCATTCACTGGACTATTTCAAGCTCGATTATTATATGCACGACAGGCATTCATCGGCCCTGTTCAAGGCATTGTATAGGAATGGATTTATAGCCCCCCCAAATTGTGACTATTCGGTCTTTTAATGAAAAGATGAAACACTGCTTTCTGAACGTGCTCGTTTTGTTTGTTTAGGGTTCACAACGCTGATTATTACATGCAAGAGGCGAAGAAGCTGAAACACAAAGCTGATGCCCTGGTAGGTTTCCTTTCTCCCATTGCTGTCCTCCCATCCAGGTATTAGGCTTTGAAGGAAAACAAAGAAGCACTTTACAAACGAGTCAAACCTCTTCATTGCTGCTGTGACACAGAGCGATTGGAGCTGGTTAATTCCTTAGCGCTGGGATTCCCCAAGGTCTTGGTGTCATGTTGCCGTTCTTGGTTTTCCCACTCTTCTTCCCCTTGCTCCAACTTCAGAAGCTTAATGGCTTGTACTGTCTATTTTTTATTTATTTTTTGGGGGGGGGGTACGCGGGCCTCTCACTGTTGTGGCCTCTCCCGTTACGGAGCACAGGCTCTGGACACGCAGACTCAGCGGCCATGGCTCACGGGCCCAGCCGCTCCGCGGCACGTGGGATCTTCCCGGACCGGGGCACGAACCCATGTCCCCCGCATCGGCAGGCGGACTCTCAACCACTGCGCCACCAGGGAAGCCCCACTTGTACTGTCTTTCAAGTGATTTTGAAATGACCTTTGAAACTGCCCTGGGGAAGGTGGGAGCTCCCATGGGTTCCAGTAAAGCCCGAACTGGGTGTGGGCAGGGAGAGGGCTGCTGAGAGCCAGTTAAGTGGCCTCAGTCATTGGCTCTGGGAAACTCAGGTCTGTAGAAAAATCTCAGCTCCTTGCTGCATTTGATGACATGTTTCCAGAGTGAGGCCCACAGCCAGCCTAGGTCCCCGCACACAGAAGGAAGTTCTGTTCTCTAGATTTCCCCCAGCACTTGGCCTCGCTGCCTCCAAGGGCTGTGAGAGCATGGGGAGTCGTCTGATTGACTGAGCCACCTAACAGGGGGTCTCAATCGTGTGGTGCAATCACTTGGGGAGCTTTGAACTAGCCCTGATGCCCAAACCGCACCCCAGAGAAATGGAATCAGAATTTCCGACACTGGGACGCAGGCCTGGGTGTCTAAGCTCCCCCCGGGTGATTCCCAAGTGCAGCCAAGGTTGAGAACCACTGCCCTCAATTCAGGGTCCTCACCTTTGACTAAAGCCCAGCATAATTAGAGGTGTCAGTTCAACTCCATTGGGTTAAAAAAAAAATCACACCCTCCATCATCACATTGTGTCCAGCCAGGACTTAGCTGCCCTGTGCTGTTTGCCACTGGGAGGGCTGTAATGGAGGACCACGACGGTCTCTGCGCCGTGACTTGCGCGTGGCCACCATCCACCGCCCTCCAAAGGGCCACGGTACATAAGGAGATAATCGGTATGTCTTTTGTATTAAAATTTCCATGGGGTGTGTGAAAAAAAAAAATCTCAAAAATCTCCCTCGGTGGGGGGTGGGGGTGGGGAGGAATGATAAAAAAAGAAAAGGTTGAGAAATACTCATTTAGAGGAAGATGTCTTTGCTTGGCTTACATCTACACCAGAGCTAGACACTCCTTTGGAGTTCAAGCCCCTAATTGGCCCTGTGGCCCATGTAGTCTTCTCTCTGGACTTCAGTCATTCCTTTTGGAAAAAGAGAGATTTGGGCCAGGTGATCTTTAAGGAGCCTTCCAGCTATGGGCTTGCAAATGAAAAGTCAGTTTCAAAAATCAGGATGCAAAGCTTAATTTCCACAGGGGAGAACCAATCAGAGTCAGATGACCTAAAGAAATTATCTTGTAAGTCAAGAGAAGAAGGAGGTTTTCATGAAATCGCTTTGAACTGGGCTGAAACCGATATTTTTCCACAACAGCTTTCAGAAAGGAAACCACAGAATTCCTGCAGTACATAAAAGCTGGAGAACCTTTATTGCAAAGAGTCATTTACAGCAAGCGATTCTGCAGGACCTGTAACTCATCATTTTATAGATGTACTTAATCCTTTGCTAGAGACAGCTACTCTGCCGTTTTGAGAATTGAAACCTTCACAGTTGCATAGAAAATATTTTGATAAAAGGTATACAAGAAAATTAGAATAGCTCAATCTGCATTCTGTTGGTTCTTTCACATGAAATTCTGTATTAGTGGAATTCTTGCATCCAGCTATCAAAAATTGAAAATGTTAAATACTGTTAGAAAATACTCACTGTAAAAGTGTCATATATAATATTCATTACACATAAAAAAGAAATCAGTATGTCTAAGTCAATTTAATCGTGACCATTATCAGGTCTAAAACCTTTTGCAATAAAATTTTACTAAACTAAAATATTTAGTAGTGCTATATTTGGGGGCTTTTTTTTTTTTTGAGGTACGCGGGCCTCTCACTGCTGTGGCCTCTCCCGTTGCGGAGCACAGGCTCCGGACGCGCAGGCTCAGCGGCTATGGCTCACGGGCCCAGCCGCTCCGCAGCATGTGGGATGGGGATGATGTGCTCATCTAGAGTTCCAAGCAAAGACTAAACGGGTTAGCTGTCCAGGAGGCTTGCAAAAAGCAGGGTTTCATTGCAAGCTCTGTCTAGAGGACGTTATGTTGACCAGTCTAGTAAATGTAGTCAAGAGAAACTCGTCGAGGCAGTGATTTGGATCCTGGCCCACCAAAAAGATAACAACAACAGGAATACCACAAAGACATGATACCTTGGCTGCAGTTTTCTCTTCTCAACCAGCCTCCATGTCATGGCAATAGAACCTGAAATCAGTTACATCCTTGTCTAGACAAATTCCTAATTGCTCCCCTCCACAGGTCACCCTTGGCACTGTTGGGCTGGGCAGTTCTCCACTGTGGGCGCTGTCCTGTGCATTGAGGGCTGTTGCAGCATCTCCGGCCTCTGTCCACTAGACGCCCCTCATCCCTAGTGGTGACAACCGAAAAGGTCTCCAGACATTGCCAAATGTTCCCTGGGGGAGGGGTGTAACGTTGCCCCCGGTTGAACACCACTGCTTTAGATGAAGGAGAGAAGAGGGACCGTCGTGTTGACAAGTCTTCTTCCTGTTTCAGTTTGAGAAATTTGGCAAAGCCGTGAATTATGCCGATGCAGCCCTGTCCTTCACCGAATGTGGCAACGCGATGGAGCGCGACCCTCTGGAAGCCAAGTCTCCGTACACCATGTACTCTGAGACCGTGGAGCTTCTCAGGTTCGTGCCTTTCTGCTGCCTTTTTCCTTCGCTCTTTCCAGTCATAATTAGAAGCTGCTTGCTATGTTTGAAAACTATCACTTCCACATAATAATGACTCATCCAAGGCATCTCCTTCTTAGCAGTCATCATAATTCGTTCTGGCCATTTGATTCATGTCATGGAAAATTTATAACTGATGGACACTGCTTGTATCAATTATTCCCTTTGGAGGTTATAACGTGAGCGTTACAATTTGCAATATTCATAAAATTAAAATGGAAAGGTAGTGGATGCGAGTAAAGTATCATCATTTCACTGTTTGGCGTGGACACTCGTCTTTTCAAAGCGCAGTTCTATAATTCACAAAAAGCGGTGCTATTGGGATTTCTGTTATAAACCATGTTTTCTAAAAATTTCTGCCTCAGTTATTACAAATGGAGGGGCACTGTTCCAACACAAAGGCAGCTCTGGAGGCCGCAGCTGTGGAGTAGACGTTCCATGCATCTGGAATTTGAGGGGCAGTCAAGGTGGTAGCAGGGGGAGGGGAGAGATGAGGTTGATAATAGGGGAGGGTGTATTAACGGCACAGATTATTGGTTTCATTTGCATTTTGAATGAAATTTTCTGGCCTGTTGCTCTTGGTGCAGCGGAGTTTGTGGGTAATCAAAAAATTCTTGTAAGAAGGGGAAAGAGAAGAAATGATATCCATTCTAGTGCTTTCCGGTAATCTGCAGGTATTTGTACAAGAATTTCCTCTACCTCTGAATAGTGGCTAAGCACCCTCATCTGCAGGATGGACTACATCATGGCTTTTGATTGAGTGAGCAGTTCTTCACCTGATAGGTCCTTGTATCCAGCCACCTCTGGCTTCATTCATCGATAATGCCAGGCCTGCTTTTTATTCTGTTCTTGCATCTGCAATAAACTGTTACAAACCTGAGGACCCTTGTACCTAAACCTTCAGACAGACATCGGACAGATTTAGCATGCATATTTTCCCAGGAAAGCATTTGAAAAGATCAGAAGAATGGGAGCCATTATAAAGAAGAAGAAGGAAAAAAAAACTACGGTTACATAGAATCAGAAGACTTAGTTAAAGCCACCAAAGTAGGGAGATTGTGAGGAAAGTTCCAGCCTTACCTTGACAGGCCAGGCAGCCATCTTTGGCTTTTCGCTGCTCTGAGAAGTATAGAAAGTATCTCTCAGACTTACTTTATGCCCTGTGAAAGCCACCGCCGCCGTTTGTAGCTTTCAAGGGGAAATTGATTTCTCAGTATCTATACGAGGCTGCCTGCAGTTTTCAAAGATGCACAAGATGAAAATCCTGGCAGAAACGATAAGGATTCAAAATGGAGGGGAAACTTTAACGAACAAACCTGCAGAAAAGCCATGCCTTCTCTTCATCCCCACATGCAAATTAAAACAAGGCACTTTTTCAATTGACAGGAAAATGTAAAAATGTTAATACCTAGTGTTAGCACATACGCAAAATAATGGTGAACCGGGCCTCCTCCATGCTGCTGATGGGAATGGAAATTGATCGTTGTAAATTGAGGGCAGTTTGGCATTGTGTAGGAAAACCTATACAAGTGAGCATTCGTATCTTTTGAGCCAGTAATTCAACTTCCAGAAATTTGAATTTTCTATACTGAAGAAAAGACTTGTAAGAGGAGAACGAGTTATCTGTACAGTGTTCAGTTTGGCCTATATTATAGCACCCAATTAGAAGCAAAACAAATCATCAACAGGAGAAGGGTAATTAATTACATCGCAGTACACTCAACAGAACGATTTGCAGCCATTGGAATGCAACAATGATGGAGACTGTGTAGCTGCACGAAGATGTTTATAGTATGATGTTAAAGTAAAAGCAAGCCACAGAATTACAGACACATTGCATTTCTAACCACGAAAGGCACGTTTCTGCACGTGGACCAACCTGGAAGGGCAATAAGGTCATATCTGTAATTGGGGGTGAAATTATGGGTGTTTTCACTCTCTATATATTGTTTCTTGTTTTCTTTTAGGAAAACACATGCTCTCTAAATAGAAAAGCGAAACATCAAATTTCAGTTTTGGTAGAAATGCCATGTGAATCGCTGAGTGATATTTATTTCCATTAGAAAACACTTCTTTTTCCTTTATTATTTACAATTCTTTTTTCTTTTTGTCTAAGCACAGTTGTTTTTTTACATGATGTGATAGTTTACTCCCCATAGGAGTATATTTTCAGTGGGACCTGGTGAAAGTCAATGGAGAATTTATAGCCATTCACTTTTAAGTCAGTATTTTGAAACTTTATTTTGAGATAACTGGATATTCACATGCAGTTATAAGAAATGATACAGAAAGTTCCTGTGTACCTCTCCCCCACCCCCCGTTTCCCCCCATCTAGCGTAGCTCGAGTCCAAGATCACAGCCAGGACAGGGACATTGCTACGGTCCACCTGCCTTACTCAGAAGTCATCAGGTCTTTTTTCTCCCAGATTTAACCAGTTCTACCTGCACTACTTTGTATGTCCTCTATATATGTAGAACTTTACATTTTCTAGTATATGTGTGTGTGTAATTTTTTTTTTTTTTTTTGGAGAGAAATTTCAATTGGGAATAAAATGGGCTGAAGCAACTAAGTCTTCTGGCCCATGTAAGCCACTGGAACTCCACTATCAAGCCACTTCAACAGTGGCTGCAATTAGAGGGTAACTGTAATAGGAACATGGTTTTTAGTAGCGTAATTTTATGTTGAAGAGATCTGTATTACTCTCTCCCTGACGGTATGCTGGCTGCAGAGAGAGCACCCCATTTTTTTCATTCAAGTAATTATGGTTGCTCTGAGCCTTGGGAATCTGCAATAGACATATACTTGTGAAGACAAGAGGGGCATCACAATGGCTTGACATTTCAGTGATCCAGCCGTCAAAGACAGATTTATGACATCATAAGAAGCCTTTTTGCTTAATATGGCAACAACAGGAGGGACCCACATCAAGTGCGCGGGTCCTTTTGCTGGAAGATGTTCACTGGACAGAACTGGGGCAGTAACTGGGGAGAGCAGAGCGATAGGGGGCGCCGGTGTTCCGGGGAGGCTGCTGAAAGTGCGGGCTCACCGTCGCCTTCTCGTAATCGAGAGCTAGTCGGGGCTGCCTGCACATCTTCAACTTCCCTCTGCAGCACTGAACTCTGTTACTTATTCCACCACGAGTGCCTGTGAAATTGCATTAAAGCTCAGACAATGATTTTATGCAATGAATTGATTTTCAAGAGTCTAAATGCCCAGAATGGAATCTGCTCAGCTCGAAGAAAAAAAAATGGGAACTACTCAACCTTTGATCTCCCCGCTGTGGAACAGTAACGATTAAAGCGAGTGGAAAGACAAAATATACAAGCGCCATAAATTAGGGGCGCTCAGACCTTTACCTGCTGTGAAATGTACCTCCCTTAAAAAACAAAAAAACCACTTCCTAGAGGAATATGTTCCACACCTGAGCCATTAGAAACACACAGCTATTGTAACCGTGTGATGGAGGCCTCCCTACACTCAGGTCAGACATAGCTGTGTTATTATTTACCTCATCTGTCAAAAACTCAACTGACACTGACATTTGTGTCCACGTCTCATTGAAAGCCAATAATATTGTTTAATTAGAATGTTCTTAGAAACAGTATTTTGCCAGCATTTATACACACGCCAGACCCACAGTAGTTCCTCAGCACTGTTCTGGAACGTGTGCTCCGGTTGTAGCTGGCTTCTCCGGCTAGCTTCCATCCGTCACAGCAGTGCCATCGTGACACTCCTGTGGTCGTTGTTTTGTATATGTTTTCGGGAAAGCACACTTTTGCCCACGTGCCCTTCTCGGTCCTAACACCCAGAGCAAATGTGGGGCTAGCGCATTTAGGTGATGAGAACGCCAATGACTTTGGGACTTTCTGAAGGGTCAGATGCATTCCCCTTGAGCTTGTCCTTTCTCTTCAAAGGTATGCAATGAGGTTGAAGAACTTTGCAAGCCCCCTGGCTTCGGACGGGGAGAAAAAGCTGGCCGTACTATGGTAAGCCTCCTGGAGGCCACCAGGAAACAGCTGAAATGTTGCAGAAGGATTTGAAAAGTCAACTTAAGCTGCTTACCCCCAGATCATTATTCTTGTTTTCCATTAAACTCTGGAAGGCTAACTGGTGGATTTTTTCAGTCGCTGACTAAACATTTACTCTCTGAATTTATACCCTTATCAAGATGGGATTTTAATGCTTACCCCTTCTTTTTTTTAAAAAACGACACAAATTTATTATCTTACAGTTCTGAAGGTCAGAAGTCTGACTTGTGTTTCACGAGCCTATAATCAGAGTGTCAGCGAGGCTGCATTCCTTCCAGAGGCTCTAGGGGAGAATCAACTTCCTGGCCTTTTCCAGCTTTTAGAGGCCACCTGCACTCCCTGGCTCAGGGCCCCTTCGTCCATCCTCAAAGTCATCAGTGTAGCTTCTTAAAATAGCTCCCCGACTTTGACATTCGGCCCCCTTCTTCCATCTTTTGTGAACTCTTTTTTTCTTTTTTTAAACTTTCATTGAAGTGTAGTTGCTTTACGATGTTGTGTTAATTTCCGCTGTGCAGCACAGCATCTATATATATTCTTTTTCATATTCGTTTCCATTATGCTTTATCACAGGATGTTGAGTATAGTTCCCTGTGCTATGCTTACTCCTTCTTTTTAAATTTTTTTTCTTTTTTCACTTATATTCCTCAATAACCGTAGGAGAGTAACTGCAAAATAGGAATCAGTTTTTAGTTTTATAGGTTTGATTACGCAGTGGCATTAACACGGTCCTTTCCTCAACACCACAGCTACCGATGCTTATCACTTCTCTACCTGCGGATGTTCAAACTGAAGAAGGACCACGCCATGAAGTACTCCAGATCACTGATGGAATATTTTAAGGTAATCCTTATTTGGTATAATTTATAGGCCCCGGGTGATTAAATCACTAATGAGACATGGCAGGCATGTTATTAAATGTCAAGGTTGCTGCTGCCAAAGGCTTAACCTTGCTCATCCTGGCTCCTCCCACCTCTCCTTTGGGGCTCAGCAGAGAGCTTAGGTTTGATTTGATTCCAGAGAGAGAAGGTACAATAGTTCAATCCCCTGATGATTCTCTGGACTGAACAAATGGCCCCGGGCAGCTTCCCAGCTGCAGTCAGGGTTGGGGGGGGGGGGCGATGCCTTCCGCCCACCCTGCACGGTGGACCCGCCAGAGGACGCGGCTGGAGCTGTGGCCATGGCTATGGCCGGTCTCGTGTTACATGAGATGCCAGCCTAGAAATTTCTCGGCAATGAGAGAAGTCACCGCAGCCGCCCTGGGCTCTGCGGGGACAGCCACACCCCCTTTGACCATGGGGAGTCTTGGAGGACAGTGGTTGCACTTGAAGATAGCTGATTGCTTTGGCTGCCAAAATAACAAACAATAAATAAACAAATGCATCGTCTAGGGAGCGGAAGTTTTGTTTTTTTCTTTTTTTTTTCCGGTACGCGGGCCTCTCACTGCTGTGGCCTCTCCCGTTGCGGAGCACAGGCTCCGGATGCGCAGGCTCAGCGGCCATGGCTCACGGGCCCAGCCGCTCCGCGGCATGTGGGATCTTCCCAGACCGGGGCACGAACCCGTGTCCCCTGCATCGGCAGGCGGACTCTCAACCACTGCGCCACCAGGGAAGCCCTGAAGTTTTTAATCTGCAAGCAAAACAAGATATTTCAACCACGAGATGCAATGCCGAAATGTGGGAATGAGCCCGAATGAAAGCTGCAAGCCTGGAGCTAGGCCTGGCCGCTGTGCCGGGTATCACTGGCTTGAGGGTCCTTGGAGCTTCTGTGGTTTCTACCCCCATAACACTGGTCACATTTTAGAGTTGAGGGGGTTCAAGGCTCCTGTTGGGCAGGTCCTGAAAGGAAAAGGACAATTTTTTTATTGATTTTTTTTTGCCAAGTTCATCAGACAACTTGGCTCGGTTGCACCAAGGCAGTTGTTTGAAATGAATCAAATCCTGACCTTACCTCAGACATCAGAACGCGGTGGGAGAGGGTGCACAGCTGTGTGCGGACACCGACTCGGGAAAAGGAGCAGGTTCCCCAGCTACCATGTGGTGTGGCCGTAATAAAGCCAGTGCTTGTGGAGGTGAACACGGTCACATGCAACAGCTGCCCACGACCGTATGTCTACAGTGTCAGCCCGGGCTCTGGAAAGGCGTCTTGATGCTGTAGGTCTGGGGTGCCCTAAGAATGGGCATATTTCTAACAAGTTCCCAGGCAGTGCTGATGCTGTGGTCGCGCTTTGAGCCCCAGCCCCAGCATCTGTCCTCTGCGGCCTGTCCTGTGTAGCTTTCAGGGCACTGCAAGATACCAAACAGACGTTAAGTAACTCACTCCCCTGGCGGTGCGCTGAGCTTCTCTGAGGTTCAAAACTGGAGGCTCTCACCTGTGAGGCCATTATAACGAGTTGTCCACATGGGGCGGTGCCGAGTGTCAGGTTTTCCTGTGCTCCACAAGTGTACCGCCACTACAACAGAGGAGACCCATTCTTTTTTAAAAAATGTATTTGATTGAAGTCTAGTTGATTTACAATGTTGTGTTAATTCCTGCTGTACGGCAAAGCGATTCAGTTGTACACGTTCTTCTTCATATTCTTTTCCATTGTGGTTTATCCCAGCATATTGAATAGAGTTCTCTGCGCTCTACAGTAGGACCTTGTTGTTTATCCATCCTATACATACTAGCTTGCATCTGCTGACCCCAAACTCCCAACCCACCCCTCCCCCACACCCCCTCCCCCTTGGCAACCACAAGTCTGCCCTCTATGTCTGTGAGTCCGTTTCTGTTTCATAGATATGTTCAATTGTGTCATATTTTAGATTCCACATATAAGTGATATCCTATGATATTTGTCTTTCTCTTTCTGACTTACTTCACTCAGTATGATCATCTCTAGGTGCGTCCATGTTGCTGCAAATGGCATTATTCCATTCTTTTTTATGGCTGAATAGTATTCCATTGTACATAGATACCACATCTTCTTTATCTACTCATCTGTTTATGGACACAGGTTGCTTCCATATCTTCGATATTGTAAATAGTGTTGTGATGAGCATTGGGGTGCAGGTATCTTTTCAAAGTATGGTTTTCTCTGAATATATGCCCAGGAGTGGAATTGCTGGATCATATGGTAGCTCTATTTTTAGTTTTTTGAGGAACCTCCATACTGTCTTCCATAGTGGCTGCACCAATTTACACTCCCACCAACAGTGCAGGGGGGTTCCCTTTTCGAGGAGGCCCATTCTTTAAACCAACCCATCAGAGGGAAAGATTGTTTAGTGATCCACTGTAATGCAGCCCTGGAAAGCCGTCAGCCACGAGGATATGCATGTGATGACAGCAGATCAAGGTGGTTCACACACACACATACACGAATGCTGCTTGGTCCTGGCGAGTTCCTGGGATTTCAGAAATGACCTCCTACCTTGCATCCCAGGGAAAAAGTTTGTAACTGGAGCTAAAGGTGAAAAGCTTGTCTGTACTCTGAAGAGCTTGTTTTGCAGAACAAATTTCAGATGAGGATAATTAAACCACTTCTTGGAGAACTGAGTCTGATTTCACTGCGCCTTTTAGTATATAAGATCTTTCATCAAGTGCGCATCGTGGTGTGCTGACGTGCACATACATTCCAGCTCTGGTAAGGAAACAGGAGGCATCCCGAAATGCTGCAATCAATATTAATGTACTCGAAATCACACTTCCATCTGTTTCTGAATTAATAAAACACAAGATAGATGTCCTCATTTCCCTCTCTCTTTCTCTCTTTTAGCAAAATGCTTCAAAAGTCGCTCAGATACCATCTCCATGGGTAGGCAATGGAAAGTAAGTATCTTCTGAAAATTATTTTTTCATGAAAATCAGCGATCGAATAGACCCCAAATATTGGGTATTGACAACCCCAGGTGGAAAGGTCAGTTCTGAATCTACAGTAATTTTGGTGCACGCAGAATTCTAGTCAGGTTTCAGCTAATAGCAGGACAGAAAAGTTTAAGATGATGTGATTCCAAATTTCTTCCACTATTTGATCTTTAAGCCAAATGACGGCCATAAAAGTATCAGTTAATGAGATGGCAAGCACCGTGCCATTTCGGGGAGGCAGGGTAAAGTTACCTCCACTGCAGTGATTTTTCAATGAGTCACTCAGTAATGAAAGACCAATGAAATATTCATTGATATATGGTAAGTGCTTTAATAAAACCAGAGGCATAATAGCGCTGAAAATGTGAAGGCACTTGGTCAGCCAATTATCTGAACCTTCATGATGATTTTTATATTAATACTAAAATACCCTGACCTGAAATGTAACAGCAGCTACGCTACTGCCGGTCTGAGGCTCGGTGAACTCACCCACTCTGCGGCCGTCCTTAGAGCCCTATCTGCTCGGGGCAGCTCAGCCCTCCAGCAGTAGGGCAGGAGCTGGGAAGCCAGCTGACGTGGGCCAGGAGCTGCCCTTAGCTCCCAGGGTAAACTAAGAGAGCCCCTTCCTCTCTTTACAATGAAAGGGCCGGACCCAGTGACATCGGAGGCTCATCTGAAGACAGGTTCCTTTTCAGAGGGCGACTTGGAATCCTAGTTCTGTCTCAGCCCTGAACTGCCTACATGCCCACACTTAACTGGCTTGAGCACCCGTTTCTCCTGTGATTCCAATACTTCCCTCACCACCCCAAGCCCACTTCCCACCAGTGGATGTATACCTTCACAAAGAGCTGGGGGGGGTCCCCATTTTTCTTCATTTCAAAATTCTTATGTCTCTGATCAAAACACTTTCTTGAACAGTGAAATAGTCTCCTTTGCCACTTTATAGTTTAAAGCACAGTCCCGAAGCAGTGGGATTGTGAACTCTAAGATCATAAAAACATTCAGAGTGAGGGAGCAGATCCATTAAAAACTACGTGTTAACTCAATTACTGTATTGAAAGGAAGGACCGTTCAAACTGTTGAATTAGGTCTCCCTCTTATACTGACGGACAAAAGTGAAAGAACGCTTCTCTCTGGAAGCTCAGAAAATAAAAATAACTATTGAAAGGCCCAGAGAAAGCTATTTTCTCTGAGCACGGAGTAAAGCAAGGGCAAATTCAGGTAAGCAGCCATTAAAGGATCATTGGGAAAAAAATTTTTTTTAATTCTGCAACGAAAGAACTCAAACACATTGTACGCTTGTGAAGTCACATGAAAAGCGTCCCGAAATGATTTTTAAAGCAGCTCCTGTCTGAAGAAAGCACACTCCCGTTGGTAGTCCAGAGAGCTTCTGAATGAGGCAACTCAAAACGGTCGCCCAGAGGTTACAGCCCATTCATTCAGCAAACACTTTGGGTACATTTCCCTACAAGAGGCCTGGGACGCAGCGGAATTCCAAGGGCTCCCTGCACTCGAGAAGCACGCAGTCCAGTGGAGGGGGGTGACAGGTATGAACAAAGTTCTGCAGACACCCAAGCAAAAGAGAGCGCGGACCTCCATGGGTGGTCAGGGAGGGCTTCTTTGTCTCCCAGCAACACTATAGCCTGCTTCCCCCAGCGAATGATGACAGCTGGCCCCGCACCAGACCTTTCACGATGCCTCGACCCTGACCGTGAAGAAGCAGTTGGAAGAAGGAGAAGAAAAATCCGCTTGATATAGAGCAGGGGTCGGCAAACCTTTTCTGCAAAGGGCCAGATAGTACATACTTGGGGCTTTGCCGGCCCAGAGGCAAAACCGAGGGTGTCATATGTAAAGAGAATATAAGAGAAAACAAGTTTCCACAAACATCTCACTGATGAAATTCAGAATATAACAGCAGTTAAGTACAAGTTTTATAATACAAGTCTGTTCAGGAGAGGAATGGAATTTTGAAAAAATAACATTTTGCGTCACTGGGGTTCAAAGGTAGCATTCTCGCTCATCCAATTGACTGCAAATGTCCATCTTTTCACACCATTCATAGCTCACAGGCCATACAGAAACAGGTGGTGCACCAGCTTTTTTGACCTCCACAGAGAGTCATGGAAACCATGTTATGGAGAGTCTAAAAGGGCGGGGCAGCAGTCTCAGATGTCACCCAGAGAGAATAAAAAGAAAGAAGGCTGGGAAGGCTATGGAAGGAGGAAAGAACGAGGCCATCTGAGGCCTATAGAAGAACTCTTTCAGTAGACAGGTGGCCGTGGGTACCATATTGAAAGGGTTGGAAGAGAAGAGATATCTCCACATGTTTGGGACATTGGCCAATAAAAAGATGTGAGGAGTTTGGTGGTCACTGGAGGGAACATTCCCATCAAGCAAAACTTCTCGCCAAGATTAGGGAGGGCTGTGCCTGCGTGAACGTGGCGTGAGCTTGGGGACAGTGGTAGAAACAAGCCAGTGTGGACTCAAGGGTGAGGGTCAAGATGAACACCCAAGTCAGGTGAATCCTTTAGCAGAGGGAGTGTAGGACTTTGAGGTAACTTGATGGAATGGAAGGAGAGTGGACTTTGGAGGAAAACAGACCTGCTTTCAAATCCTGGCCCTTCAACCGATTTGCTACGTGACCCTCAAAAAGGAGCTGAATTTCTCTGAGCCCTTTTGCCATCTGTGAAACAGTGGTGGCAGAAACTCGCCCACAGAGTTGTCACAAGGCTTAGAGATAATATCGGTGAAGCCCAGAGCACTGGGCTTGGTGCACGGCAACTTTCACAAATAGTGGCTCCTGCCACTGCCACGTTTTGTTGTCATTGTTACCTTTTTGAGTTGGAAAACATCAGTGATCTCGCCCCTAGAGCTCCCACAGCTCTTGGTGTACACTTCACTTTTGGCACTTAGCCGAGATTGTCAGAATTTAACGGAGTTCCCTCCCCATTAGACTATTTGCTCGTTTCGCTAAGGGGCTGCTCATTCTTTTATTCACCAGATACTT